>NC_080467.1:8775849-9089911 GCF_030265055.1 Doryrhamphus excisus
TTTGGACATGTGGAACTGTGAACTGATTATGTGATGCATTCAATTGTAATCTGATTAAATGAAATAAAACCATTACCATTACAGGACTGTATTTTGTCACACATCCACCCATAATGTTACAGTAGCTAGCTACATTTGAACAAAACACAGCCATGAGCCAAATTGCATGGAATGAGGTTTGTCATGACTCTTCTCATGTGATGCCAGGTTATGTCATGTCGTATGTATGTATGTTACGGAAGGGAAGTCATTATAGGTATATTTTAGATTGGACAGAGGTTGATTTCTCATGCTGTAAATCAAATTTCAAATGCCACATGGTCTTCTGGAAGTGTTAGTGAGGTTTCTCATCACATATCTGATGTCATGAATCTACTAATCACAACATAATGCAATTGAAATGTAAACTAAATGTATAGTATTATGGTATTGTTACAGCTACCAGTTTCTATAGCACTGTTGTTGATGAATGGGGTCCACATACTGCCAGTGTGTGACGTAACAATCCAAAGGGAACCTTTGGATGACAAGTGGAAGTCTAATGATAAAAGTTTGTAGTCATTTCACGTTTGTAGCGTCAATGCAAAAAAAACCCTGCTGGGCGAGCCGTTATGACGATGATGGTGCCCCTATGAGAACCGCTAGATGTTGACAGCTGTCGGCGTACTTACTGCCAGAGTGAATCCAGAAGGGGATCCCGCCGTCTTGGTGGACCAAGTGCGGCCCTTTAAAGCTGTATTTGTACTCGAAGCGACGGTGTGGAGCCTCGTCCGTAGTGGCGGCAACACCGTCCGACACATCCGCGACGCCTCGGTGACACAGCAGCGCGATAAGAAAAGCTAGCAGCGATAACATCACGTAAGCAGTTCCCCGCCGTGCTTCAGACGCCGCCATGTTTCCGTGTCAGTGCTGACGTAGCGCTGCTGAGCCCACGAGCATGACGGGATGCCTGGAGGGCCAACAGGGCGGCTTCTCATTGGACGGCTCCCGCTCACGGGCCCTGACTCGCTACTAGCGGGGACTCTGGAGCTCGTGACACCTCACACGTTGATTCGAATAATTGGAGCTAGTGACACCTCACACGTTGATTCGAATAACTTGTTCTAGTGACACCTCACACATTGATTAGAATAAAAACATCCAATCACATTTAGGAGTACTGAAACCAAAAAAAACTTACAGTCATTTCTAGGGTGTTTCATCGAGGGTCGATACAAATATTGATAATATCGATACCAAGGGCAGTATCAGTATTGGAAGATATTTTTTTAGTTTATTTCTTTATTTTTTTGTTATTGTTCAGTGTCTCACTGCCTTGTGTTTGATTGTGATTATAGTCCTAATCAACAAATTAAAAACAAAATCATTCAACAATCTTGATAAATTTGTAAACATTTTCAGTATCAGTACCGATATCGAATCGATACCAGAATTTGCAGTATCTCTCTCCTGTAATTCGTGACAGGTCGGAAGGACAAGCTGACATGTCACAACTGTCAAAAACAAACAAGTAATCAGCAACGGGGACACATTCCATTTCGCTTCATGCCCTGTCCTTGTCACACTTGTCTGTTGTGAGGACCCAAGTGTTAGTGCAGGTGCAAACTTCTGCTGCATTCAAGACGCCTGGGAAGTTCGGCACTCAAAACAGCTCAGTCCAATGTGAACAATATATAAAAAAAAACATGGCTGTTCATGACAATTACCTACTAACCTAAAAAAATACAGCATATAATGGTATTCTTCACCCGAGAAAACTCTTTACAAGTATTTTACTTAAGTATACAAAATGTATGACAGTATATAGCAGTCTACTAATATGACTTCTACTACGTTACACTGTGTGTATGCTCCTGGCCCCGCCTCCACCGCCGAGACAAGAGACTGTATGACTGCCAATAGGGCTCACTCTGTTCATGCTGTTGTTCTATGGAACAAAAGTGCTGAAATGAACTCACTTCCTGCCTGTTTGGAGGCGGGAGATGAGGAAAAACACACTCATGCACATGGCTGTATATATTATATTATTATATATATTATTATAGAATAATTCATGCATTTATGATAGTTCCAGGCCTACACAATGCTTGTACATCTACCGCACATGTATGACAATAAGTGTCATTATTGTCAATCTTTCGCGCTGTAAGTGTGTTGGGTCATCAGGCCCGTTTATGCGACATCAGCCCGAGCTTCCACCTCGACGTGAAAGCCTCAGTGGGAGACGCGAGATGACACAATCAATGTGCCACTCGCTTTTCGTTTACTTTCACTGGCTTCTTCCTCTGGCCCGTGGGGGCCCAGCATCCCTCCTCTCGGTGGGGGCCGGTCGCCTCCACAACAAAACAAGCTATTGTGGTGACACTAATCTGGGGATTGTGACTCCTCTGTCACATGATCAGCAAATGGAAAGAAGTGATCTATGGGCTTTAGACTTACACTGATAAGGTTTTATATACTCCACTGCTGTCTTTCTCACAAAAGGCTAACATTTGTATTTTTCTTACACTGGGCGAGGTAAACATATCAATAAACCTTGAAATATACTTTTTTAATGTCATTTTTAGATTAAAAATGTAAGAAAAAACACATAATTCAGACATTTTTGGATTAAAAATGTAACAAAAATGGAGAGTCTGATTGTATGAGAGTATGATGATGATTTCTAAAATATATAAAAATATTTTTTACTGTTTTTACTGTTTTCTATGGCAACAAAATAAACAAAGACACGTTAGAATACAATATTAGATTTTTTTTAAGTGTCATTTTTGGATTGAAAAATAATTCAGACATTTTTGGATTAAAAATGCAACAAAAATGGAGAGTCCGATTGCATGAGAGTATGATGATGATTTCTAAAATATATAAAATCATTTTTACTGTTTTTACTGTTTTTTATGGCAACAAAATAAACAAATACACGTTAGAATACAATATTAGATTTTTTTAAAGTGTCATTTTTGGATTGAAAAATAAAGATTGTTGTGATTATTGCTATTTTTGTTACAGCAACAAAATTAATTATTTTATTTTAAAAATTATATTATTATATAATTTAATTTGTATTTAATTTAATTATATTATTATAATTAAAACTTATATAATTATAATATTTTTGTATTAACATGTATTTGCTGATTTTGACAGCAACAAAATAAACATTTTACACATCACTGTTTCTACCCTTATTTTTAAAATGAACTGTATTTTATTTTGTATAATTTATATATTTTTCATAAGCCATTTTTGCTGTTTTTTTTTACACACAGTACTTGTTTCTTTTATTTAATCTGGCGGCAACAATATGTACATCCAAATAAATCAGTGTTAAAACTGAGCTTACAGGATACTTGATGTAGCCGCCCAAGATTAAACCTCGAACACTAAACAGTTCTGCACCACTGTAAATGTCATAATCATAAATATATCATAAACAGCTTGTAGATGTTTGTAATCAGCAAATGTTAAGATGTTGAAGAATTGCGCTGAAGCGAAGTCAAACCCCAACCTGAACACAAAGGGCAGAAAGCAACAGGAAGCACGTTCAAGTGACACCAGAGCGATGCAACACTGCCGTGATGAATGATTTGTCACCTCTTCAAGCACGTTTAAAACTCAGTGGATTTGGGGAGCAGACAAAATAAGAGTCCTCTGTGCTTTTGTGTCAGGAAGTCCTCATTAGAGAGTTAAACCGCACTCTTTTGCTGGCAAATGTGGGATTTAAATAACAAAAGCAATGCTAATGGATCAATTTGGTGGCGCACAATGCCAACCTGCGGGACGTTAATGGGTCAGCGGGCCTGTGAAAAGCTCATCCCAGCGGCCAGCACAAATATTTGGCCAGTGAATTATACAGTATTGTCGTCAACATCTCATGTGTAAACCAATTCCTGATGGACTCAACGGGTGCAATAAGGAAGCCAATAATAACCCTTAAATCAACTAGAAATGCATGGTTTTAGACGACTACAACATATGCCACAGGGCATCTTCTGCATTCCGAGAGTGTAGCAGCTCTATCGAGTGTACTTTAGCCCGTTCTCTACACTTTAATGTCACAAAAATATCATAAGCCATCTTGTTGTCAATGAATTTGTATTAACTCCGTGAGATTAAGAAGATGGCAGCAGCAGCTTTATCTACCTCTGCATGCGCTTTAAAATGGAATGAGCAGTTTGCAGTTAGCTCCTTTACCACTATTACAACATCGGTTCTGTTGCTGCTGTGCTGCACCATATAGTTTGTAATAACAATAATATTAATAATAATGATGATGATGACAGGCTGCACGGTGCTGGAGTGGTTAGCAGGTCGGCCTCACAAGTAGGACACCTGAGTTCAATTCCACCCTCAGCTATCTCTGTGTGGCCTTAAGCCCAAAACAAACAAGTACCATCAGTAACTTGGCAGAACTTGTGAAAATCGTTGGTGACTTGGTTAGCATCATTTATCTGTTCCAGAAGGGCTGACTCAATCCAAAACAGACTCTAACCAAGGCAAGTGTAACGAGAACATGTGTAATATAAATTCTTAGTAGATTGCAGTATATTGTAATATTTTTTTTATATTTTCTCATGGGCTGGACGGCAGCTGAACGGTTAGCGCGCAGGCCTCACAGCTAGGAGACCCGAGTTCGATTCCACCCTCGGCCATCTCTGTGTGGCCTTAAGTCCAAAACAAACAAGAAGTCTTCTTGGTTGGTTGTGAAAGTACCATCAGTAACTCAGCAGAACTTGTGAAAATAGTTGGTGACTTGGTTAGCATCATTTATCTGTTCCAGAAGGTCCGATGCAATCCAAAACAGACTCTAACCAAGGCAAGTGTAGCGAGAAAACGTGTAATAGAAATTCATAGTAGATTGCAGAATATTGTAATATTTTTTTATATTTTCTCATGAGCTGCATGGCGGACGAGTGGTTAGCGGCTAGGAGACCCAAGTTCGATTCCACCCTCGGCCATCTCTGTGTGGCCTTAAGTCCAAAACAAACAAGAAGTCTTCTTGGTTGGTTGTGAAAGTACCATCAGTAACTCGGCAGAACTTGTGAAAATCGTTGGTGCTTTGGTTAGCACAATTTATCTGTTCCAGAAGGTCCGTCTCAATCCAAAACAGACTCTAACCAAGGCAAGTGTAACGAGAAAACGTGTAATAGATATTCTTAGTAGATTGCAGTATATTGTAATATATATTTTTTTATATTTTCTCATGGGCTGCAAGGCGGACTAGTGGTTAGCGGCTAGGAGACACGAGTTCGATTCCACCCTTGGCCATCTCTGTGTGGCGTTTGCATGTTCTCCCCGTGCATGCGTGATTGGCTAGCGACCAGTCCAGGGTGTACCCTGCCTCTCGCCCGAAGACGTTTTGTTCTTGGGTCCTAAAAATGACCATGTGGCCTAAAGAGAGCTACAAAATTCCAAATGATTTGAACTCATTCGCTACCAAAACATCTTTGATCGCTCCCAAAGACGCTTTCATGGTCTGGCTATGGCCGTTATCGGAACGCATGAGATGTCCTGTGGGATACATGGTGGTCATCTACTGTCGTGTATTTTGGTTCTCACTAAGAAATAGAAGACCCCATCAATGATTAGCACACATCAGACTGAGGGTCTCGAGGGTCCACACTAGTCCACATGCTCCAGTCTTCACAATGCATGAGGGTCCGGCCTTTATGGGGGCGTCGCTTCAACACGGTCCAATGTGGCCCGTTCCTGGAGAGGACCACTTGTCCCCCCCTCCCTTGGGCACATTCATCGGAGGAGCGGCTCTCTGTCATTATTTAGAACGACCGCAACAATAGCGCACCGACCCCTTTATGCGCTCAAGTGCTGCGCCCCCCACCCCCCTTTCCCTGGTCTTTTTCAATACCTGCACACAAAAAAAGATATCCTCAACTTTCCCTTTCTTCCATGGGGTAAAACAGGCGCATTTTAAAGCTTTTTTTTTGTTGCAAAGCCTCTCATTAACTCCGCTCATGCAGCCTCCCACAGCTTGCCATTGCTTTAAGTGGCGGGCCTTGTAAAAAAGCTACCAATTAGGGCCTCATCAGCTCCAATTAGACCACACAAAGCCTGAGTAAAGATAACTCAATGAGTGTGTGTGTGTGTGTTTGCAATCACTGTTACAAAACTTGTCGACCATTCACAACGTGGGTCCTTTTCAGTGTGCGCGCGGGGGCCCCTCTTCTCAGGGGCCAAGTGTTGTTGTGCTGGGAAGGCCGGCCCCCCAGGAGTCCCAGAAAGAGAGCCATTCAATCCTCTTTACCTGTTTGCAGCCCATCTCTCATCATTGTTGTCAATACTTCCTTAAACTTCGGCCCTTTTCACGGAAGGGGGGGGGGACTCAGGAATGGATGGATGTTAAGGGGGTGCCTTTCACCTCATTAGAAGCGCATTTGCACTGTCTTGTAATTACGTCGGGGGGCAACAATGTATTTTTTTCATCCTCACCCCCCCCCCACCCCTCCATTATAATCTTCCCTGAATGAAGAATTTTTGGGGCGGTTAATTTGCCGCCCACACTAATGCATTAATTAATGAATTGGGTAACACTAATTTTCTCATTCCCATTCAGGGGGTGCATCTTTTTAAGGGCTCGTTCCAAATATCAGAGAGAAGAGGGAGGGGGGCGGCCTGGGAGATATAATTAGGACCGAGGGGCCACTTCTGCAAATATTTGCAATCTTTTAAGGCCTACCCTTCGTTGGACGGCGATTAATTACTTCCACAAGAGATTTGCAGGGAAATATAGCGCCAACTTTCCCTCTAATGATGATCTAAGCTTGTTAAGGGGGGGGGGGGGCGTCTTTTTAATCAAACGCATGCTCAGAAAATGGGCTCATTAGGAGACAAACGCACAAGGCGTAAACGGTGACATCATGTTTATACAGCGGCCGGGAGGTATTGTTATCGCTTCAGTTTGGTGGTCGGTTTGTGTTCTTTGCTAACAGCCAGAAAAGTACTGATTTCAACTTGAAATAGTCCACAAAAGTAATGCGCACAGGCTCCTCCCACCAGTTATTAATGATACCCACCACCGTGAATAATACAAGTATCAAAGAAATAACTGGACATTAGTGTAACGCCATTTCACTGGTATGTACTGTGTGTACTGTATGTAATAAAGTGCATTTCATTGATTTGTAGTCTTTTGTATGAGAAAATACACAAACATTTCCCTCAAGACTGAATGTTCTTGAGCCCGTGTATTGATTTTTAACTGACGAACTTTGGAATTTTGACACACGGCAATGCAAATATTGAAAATACAGCACACTCTTGTCTTTGTGAAGATAATAATGCTCACATTTGATTGAATAGTTGAACTAATTATGACATTTTCTCGAGTTAAATGTTGTTTTAATTCCATATAAAGGTGATAAACAATATATGTTAACAGTACCCGCGACCCTAGTGAGGATAAGCGGCATAGAAAACAAATGGATGGACTACGATGTTGACTATCAGTGTGAGTGCCGGCATAATAATCGGCAGTGCGTAGTCACTGCCCTCTAGTGGTTTTAAAGGGCTACTGCGTACTTCCAGCATGACGTCACGCACCGGCGACTGTATGCAGTAAAGTAGTGGAAAAAGTAGTTCATAATTCTAAAGTGATGTAAGTAAATGTACATTTAAAACCTTATTCTGGTATGTTAGCGTGGCCTTTAACCTGAAAATAAGTGTTAACTTCTTTTTACACTTCCAACTACAGTATATGTCTTAAAATCTATTTGTTTTGGTAGTTTTTTTTTTAGGATGTTTGAAACTGGAACAGATTATTTCCATACTTTAAATATATGAACAAATTGTTCTGTGACTGTGACTGTGGTTTTAAAGCTTGCACTGCTTTAGGTTTACCTAAATAGTCCGTCAGCATGACCACTACAGTGGTGTTTTTCTACTCCAATGGATAAAGTCAGAGCTGATGAACGACACCGAGGGACCACTTTGCACTTTTTACAGCGCCTTCTTGTGTTATTCGAGAAAACAAAAATGAGGTCATATTGGTACGGCTCCCGAGATTATAACTTTTTCGGTCCAGACAAAGACACTGAGCGAGCGAGGTCAACGAAGAAGGTCAAACAACAAAGTTTTATGACTTAAAAACAAGCTGCCAGGCTGAAACCTCAGCTGGAAGCCCAAATTTATGCACTTGAGAGGCTCAGCCTTCCTTCTGTTGGATGGGGAATAGTGTATGAACAGTCAAGTAAAGATTTAGTCAAGTCAGGAAATATATACTAATAATTATACGTATACACTGTATGGCCAAAGGTTTCCCCCACGTTCAGTATACTCCTTGAGTGGACTTGTAAATGTCTCCCTCTAGTGGCCAACAGTCAAACAACTATTGTAGGTGCAGCTCCGCCTCTCGGTTAGTTTACTTGCCTGTACAAGTACATTAGGAGACAATATTCAGACAAATCGAGCCACAACAGTCCTTATTGGCTAAGAGAACCAACCCACTGTGTTCTACGTCCTGATTGGCTGTAGACTATTGTCAATCAATCGCCTTCGTCTCGTAGCTAGCATAAGCTGCTTGCTAACTGCCGATAAACAATATGAAGAAATAAGAAAAAGCAGCAGCAAAACATTGAAGGTCTACTGACTATATTTCCAGGAATTTTACTTAATAATCACTACATAAGACACCAATTAAACAGTCCCAAGTAGGATTCCTTGCCATAGAGTATTTAGCATTTCACAATATAGCACAGTGTCCTCATGGTGAACAACACTATCAGCATATGAGTCATGTTGTTATCATTTGTGCTGATGTGTTCCCGTTAAGACATTTAAGTGTATAAACCATTAACACGTGTGTTATTACCTCAAGATTTACGACATCACGACCCGTGCGCCAAAGTATGTCAACAAGCCTTCAGGCCTCGGCCGAGTATGGATGAGCGTGACCACGTCAGTAATAACAATTTGCCGTTTAGTTTATCTTCCTCTTGTTGTTATGTTGCTGCCATGGCAACGGAGCATCACAACACCTCTTGTATATTCTGAGTAGGCCCACATGTTGTGTTAAAGTGCAAATGATATTAATAAAATAAAGTCAGGGCTGTTTTTGTTTTAATGTGTTTTAAAGTGGATGTCTGCAAAATAGTTTTGTTAAAAAATATGCATATAATAGAAAAATAAACATCTGTGATGGAATGGCTGTTAAAAATTGTTAAATAATAATAATAAGTCGATATTTACATCTCACATTCAATCTTTCAAAATGGATTTCCCTCAGTCGTTCCAGTCTCTTCGTGTTGGTTTCCTCTTCCGGTTTCTCTTGGCGTGGGGCGGCACCGGTTCTTTGTAGTCCTCACCCGAGCCCACGTCCTGGCTATCCCTCCAGCCGCCAGGAAGCTCCTCCCCCGGGTGGAGGGGGGCCCGGCCGTACACTTTGCTCTGCAGGTCGGCTATGTCGTTGCGGATGTCGGCCATGAGTAGGAGCAGGAAGTCGAAGGAGCCCGGGGGGCCCTGGAGGTTGACAACAAATAAGTCGGACATTTTCAGGCCTTTCAGACGCATTTTTATAATAATTCCTTATTAAGATCGAACAAAATCACTCATGTATTGTGTCCCCAAGAGAATAATCAAGAGTATATAGAGAAAAAGAGTAAAAAGTGGCAGTATTATAGTAATCTTACTATTACGATAAAACGTCGTAACCTTGCAAGCACCAGGGGCGTCACTAGGTTCTGAGGACAGGGGGGGCTTAGCCCCTGGAGATGCACAGGATGTGAATGAATGTAGTAGACATTCAAAAAACCCCCAAAAACAAATAAGGAACAAGAACCGGGATATAACTTTCCCACTTTTGGACAGATTTAGTAGAGATACTCAATTGTTTTAGGCCACCATTAAATGTACACAAGTACACACAATCTACACTGCAAAACCGCTGTTCAAGCTCTGCAACCATTCTGTCCAGTGGACAGTGATCAATGATATAATAATCATTATTATATTATTAATTAGCCTATTATTATTACTATCATATTAGCCTGCTTATTAGCTTGCTTATTAGCCTGCTTTTGCCCTATTATATGAAAATTGTCAGAGATTTATTTGGTAAAAAAAAAAAAAAAATTATACAAAATTAATATTAACATATTAACATCTTAGGGGGTCTGAAGCCCCCATAAAATAGGCCTAATGACGCCACTGGCAAGCACAAAGTCACATTGAGGAGAAAACCGGTACACTCGCTCCTAACTACTACTACAAACGACAAAGGTACGTATGATGCTTCCTGCTGCATGTCCTCCAATGTATTTTGTGATACTGTATATGAAATTGACTTACTGGAGGTCCAGCAAGTCCGGGAGCCCCTCGGTCGCCCTGGCAGGTAAAATGATACAAATGAATTAGATCTATTATCTTTAGTAAAGCCATTTTTACACAATCCGTGTTATTGGACTATGACAGTGGGATGTGTGCATATGGATGGGGGTGTCAGTGGGGGTGTGGGGGGCAGGGGCTATTATACTATACAGTACTGTATACAATACTTGCATTTCTTCAAGGTTAGCAGCTAAGTTATTGTCTTGAATGATGAAGGTGCCAGCGACTCATACAGAGGTTTGTACAGATAGATAAATAAATACGATAGGTTCGAGGAAAGGGGGGGTGAAAAATATCTGCTCCCTAGAGGTGGGCATGCCAGAAACAAATTGAGAACCACTGGACTATGTAGGTGTACCTACTGACGAGTCTGTGGAGTGTATGTTTACATATTAAACATAAACTCTGTGTTAGCTCCATCGTGAGGAATTACTGTTGATCTACGGTAGCGCTGGTCCGCCCGACCGACGCGGTGATTCGGCGGGCTCGCAGAGGGTCAGGTTGGGGGCTGTGAGTGTTTTGGCAGATGGTTTGGATTTGTTACTGGGACAGACAGATTAGCATCACTCTCCGATCTATCCACACAAACAGTGGGCTTGCAGGAAAGACCGCAGGGCACATGTACCTGCGTCGGGCGTTTGCTGGAGCTTCTTTGGCTGGCTTTCTCGGGGGAAGAAACGTGTCTGCACTTGAAAAATCTCACAGATTCCTTCAACAGTGATTTTTGCAATCTCTAAATCGGATTTAGCAACTTCGATTGGAAACATGTAGTGACTGGCGGCTAATCTCCGCCCATGTAGCGTCACATCTTCTGACTCTGACCTCTGCTATGTCAACTACCAGTTGAACATTCATTTCCACATGTAATCAGACCTCACCTTGCGTCCGTCTTTTCCCGGTGCTCCGGGAGGCCCCTGTTGAATAAAGACAACAGCTCATATTTGCTCAAGCTTACATTTTATAATTGTGTTTTATCAAAGATGTTACGTGGGATTTTAATACTGACGGCTTGTTTCCATGACAATGAAATATATTTCTATTTTGTTGCTGATGTAGAATTTGATCAACATATCGTCCATATTAATTACGTTTATTACGTGGTGGCTACTAAGCAATCAACAGAGAGCTCATATATAAGCTGCAGGGTTCAAAGTTGAAGAAAAAATAAAAAAATAAAATAAAAAAAGAGGATGTGGGGGTTTGCCTTGGGCCCCCAAATGACTAAACGCCCCCCGAGTATGACATTTGAGTGTTTTCTTATTTGGACATTTACAGCAAATTTCCCATCTTGGACTGTTGGCTCAGTTCCCTTCCTTATCTATTCCCTTATTGGGACGTTTGAAGTTGAGAAATTTGGCTTAATTTCCCTGAATTGGGAGAAAATGTTCATTCATTCATTCATTTTCTACCGCTTATCCTCACAAGAGTCGCGGAGGTGCTGGAGCCTATCCCAGCTGTCTTCAGGCGAGAGGCAGGGTACACCCTGGACTGGTCGCCAGCCAATCACAGGGCACATATAGTAGACAAACAACCGGGAGAAAATGTTAATATTTGAAATATTTCCATCAAGCCCGTCTTTAACTTAACTTTCCATAAGAACAAATGTCGTTCCTTAGAAAATCATCTCTGAAAAAAAGCCTCCTTTAGAGTGAACTTGCGCTCCCGAGCTAATCATCCTTTAAAAAGCATTTAGCAAGTAAGAGGAAGTGTGTGTGGACTCCGGCCAGTATTTCTGATCAACACGTGTGACCCGTTGATCAGAGCCTCTAATGAGGATTAAGAGGTTGTAGAAGACAAACCACGGTCGGACCTACAGTAAGTAATTAAACCCCTGACTGTGACTCGCAGGCCTTCATGGTTTTGGCACAACAACGCCGCTTGCCGGTCTGATTGCAGGTGTTGATAGTGTCATTCATCAATAAGGCAACCGAGAACCGCATCTTGCACATTCTTGGTTTACATCCCACTCATCAACATGAAAGGTTGGCGCTCACACGCACGGAGGAAGCCGCGTGTTGAACACACAACCGGGGCCAAAGAAAACCACTCAAGTTGTCAATGGATTAACCCTTGAACATTTAGCTATAAATGAACCCGAAACAGTTCCACCACTTGAGTTATCATGCTGTTTTAACGCATCTACCATCTATCAACGTGGTAAATAGAAAGTACATATCAACTGACCACAGGTCCACGGGGGCCTCGTTTGATGTGGGACAAGTCTGGTGTGGGGCCCGTGGGACCCATCAGGCCCCTTGGTCCAGGGGGGCCCGGGGGCCCCAGCAGTCCTTTAAGACCTGGCGGTCCCTCTGGTCCTGGGGTGCCTAAGACAACGCAGATGCGTGTTAAAGTCGACCAAGCAGTTACCTGTAAGTCACGTCAATGGATGCACCGTAGGACAAGTTCTTTCATGCAAATGCTGAATTACGGTCTGAAACATGATACAAGTGATGCAATATTCTCTCTTTTATTGATTTATTCTACATACAGCTTTTTTTGCTAGCATTTGTAACCACACCAAAACGTTCAAAAGGCCCTTTAGGGCCACAAAATGAGGCATCTCTCCAATCTTAATCGACCATACTGACCCCAAGACAAGACCACCCTAACCAGTAGAACCACTTAATACCTTGTCCGACCTTGAAGTTTATCATGTCATGGCTGCATCTCTCTAAGTCACTGGTGTGTGTGAGTGACTGGAAGAAAAGCGCCGCTTCTCTTGGGGAGAAGTTGTTTTGGTGCCACCTATTGGTGTGCATGTGTACATCGCTAGACCTCAAATATAAGAAGGCCGAGGGGAAAAACAGTGTCTTATATTCACGTCAGTATGGTAATAAGACCCGTATGGAATGGTGTATAAGATTTTCTGTTTTTTTTTATTCATAAAAAATCAGGAAAAATATGTATTTGTCTACATTGTCATTAAAAAAATCAGACAAAAAAGATTATAATCCTGGTATATATCAGTTGTTGTCTGGCTTTTGTTAAGGTTTCTTCAGGAATACCGTCTATTATTACGGTTTGAGATTAATGGTCGCAAACTTGGAGCTTACCTGGAGGACCAGGAAGGCCGGGGGGTCCTGTCAAAAAAACTGGAGACCCTGGAATTTTATCATTGATCCTCTGCTCAAGAACATCACCACTGCTTGACAGCATCTTGAGAAAAAAAAAGTAGAAATAACCCAGAAATGAATATTTCTAATGTCTTATTCCTTTGAGCCTTTTTTGCAGTCAAATATGAAAGCAGGAGGTGAAGTGTAACGATGGAGGCGAGGGCAACCGTGGGCGTGATGGAGCCTTAGAAGCGCTCTGCATGCTAAGCAGCATCCTTAGGAAAAAAATATATATCTCTGATCTCGCTATGTAATGTCGAGTTCGATTCCACAGGGATTCAAATCAGCGTTTGAGGCGAGGTGTGCTGTCAGCATTACGCTCAACTACGACCTCTGACCTTGACATGAACACTTGAACCTGGCGGGGGTGTAGGTGGGGGGTGGGTGGTGAATACATTAAAAAGGTTTCTTACAGCAGTTTCCCCATGGACGCTCCATTAGGTACACATGCAGGCATCATGGCCTTGATCAGATAACCATCGATGCCCGGTTGGAGATGACCACCATACATCCCACCAGACCATCTTCCGAATATTTCCTCCATTCCACAAAGTCTCATTTTCGAGACTTTGTATCAAGTTGTGGGCTACACACAATAACCAGCACGTAAAGCTTTCCAAATCTTTTTGGAACATATTTTCTGAGGTTTTCTGCTCGACCCTGCCTGTTTTTTTCTAGGAACTCATTCTTTAATTTATGTTTGTCTCCCCTGATGTATTCTCCTTGCACTTAGCCAACTGCTTGCATCAGTATTGGAACCAAATTAGGACCTATAAAGAGGATACTGGTCAATATATTTATCACTACTAACAATAATATTCTACACATATAATGAGATGTGTGAAGTAGGTGTATCATGACTATTATGACTAGTGAGCATGTACAGTATACAGTCCCGCAGCAAGGGTTGGTGGACCACAGGACTGGAAGCAATTAATCATGTGATCCAGTACGAGGTGCCGAGTGCCACTCGTGGCAGATCCAGATTCCGACAACTGCGAGGGAAACAGGGAAACATAACCCCGCAGCTGACTTTTCCGCTAATTTGCTGTCCAATTCGCACTTCAGAAAAGACATGAAGCGGCTCCAGTGATGGAAATATGTACCGGTATTTTGATTTTTTTCATAATGAGGAAATAAAGCACTGTAATGTGTCTCCAGGGGGCTGTTAAAATGTGCCTCCCGCTGTCAGGTATGGACTGTGTGGAAAATAAAGGTGTGATGGAGGAGCAGATGGTTTCTGCATATCTCCAAGCTGAGGATTTCTGAGTATGCAGGAATGCTGCAGGATAACGCTTCTGTTACAAGCGTACCTTCTCTTTAAGCTGCAGCACGATCGTCTTGATCTGCTGGAAGTCATCACACGTGGCCGAGCAGGTTCCCGCGTTCATCACGACGTCGGATTGGTCCAAGAGATGCAGCGCTGCAAGTCAGTTAGATAAATGTTTATTTTAGAGGATGGTTGGCAAGCAATAAGATGAATTTATGGTAAAAAAACGAAATTCATTCACAATCAAAATATCTTCTGGAGCAAAAGGGAACAAAATACATGATAGTGGATGACCACAATGTATCCTACCACAATAAGGTTCTAATATGATTTTGGTGAAATCTAAAGGGAATGTGCATTGTGACATTGACCTGATAATATATATTATTATGTATGGGGAAAAATGGCAAACAAATATATATTATGTGGTGGTGCTGGGATAGGCTCCTCTTCGGGCAAGAGGCGGGGTACACCCTGGACTGGTGGCCAGCCAATCACAGGGCACATATAGACAAACAACCATTCACACTCACATTCATACCTATGGACAATTTGGAGTGGCCAATTAACCTAGCATGTTTTTGGAATGTGGGAGGAAACCGGAGTACCCGGAGAAAATGGGGAGAACATGCAAACTCCACACACAGATGGCAGAGGGTGGGATTGAACTCGGGTCTCCTAGCTGTGAGGTCTGCATGCATGCTAACCACTCGACCACCGTGCAGCCTTGCATTCATAGAAATTCATACAAATCTTGATGAATCTTGAAGTTGTGCACAAATAGAACAAAACAGAGCCCTTTTAGTAAATATACAATAAATGCTGAATAATACAGATGGAATTAAACCTCCAATCCCTAAATGAGCACTGAGAGTATCATCATACTGTAAAATAGGTGTATACATCTCCGTCTTGGTGACACACATTCCGATGCAAACATGGATCAGTGTTTAATTTGGAAGTATGGAAGCAGACGGGTGCACGGCGCCGTGTTGCTGACACGCCGGGACGTGCTACGTCACACCTCGCCGCCAGTCATCTGCGGCCCTTTGAGGGACCAGAGAGCAGAGAGACGTTTGCAGCCCAAACCCACATCCCAGATGTCATTAACATGTATTTCTCTGCTTGAACCTGAAGTGGTAATGGATGTTAGGAGTACAGTACAAAGGTGGGTTTTGTTTCCAGCTCGGACTACATGTATATATTTAGTATCTGGACTCATATGATTGTCCTGTGTGTGCCGCAGCTTCCTCAGGCCGCCACTTCTTTTGTTTTTGCTAATCGACGAGACGCTCTTGGGAGGAAGTAGCAAATGTACAGCCTCATCGGTGATGGAACAGGCTTTTTTCCCCTTATTATTATTAATTGTCCAAATCCTTTGTGATGGTTTCCTCAAGAGCATCAGGCAAACCAAAGAAGGACCCGGGAGTGGAAGGGGTCACAAGTCACACTCGGGAGGCAAAACTGTTCCGACATACATAGTGTGTAATGACTACCAGGTGTCACTGTTTGTATTAGAACCTCACACACACACACACACACACACACACACACACACAGTCGTATGGGGCAGTGGAATCTAAGACACAGTAGTGGTTATATTACAAAATGAACATCATTATTCAGTTAACAAGTAACCAGTCAAAACTGGTTACATTCCAAAACAGTACAGTAGCCCGTGTGGTACCTGTTGTGGGATAATTAAAATCAAAATAAAAGCCTGTCGTTCAGGTGATCAAGTCTGGTGCTTGTGTGTCTCACGAAACATCACTAAACAGTAACATTACTGACACCTAGTGACCAGTTTAGAATACTCTATATCAGGGGTCTCAAACTCAATTTACTTGGGGGCCACTGGAGCTAGGGTCTGGGCAAGGCTGGGCCGCATCAGGTTTTCCAAAAAAAACAAAATGCATTTATTAAAAACAGAAAAATATACAAACTTTTTCAGTGCCGATTTTCTACAATAAAAGCTCTTATAAAACATTCCACTGTTCTCAAATATCTTAATTTTTATTTTTCTGCACAAAATAAGATGAAAAATAAATAAACAAATCAAGAATAAAGAAAATCAATCAATCAGTAATAAATAAATATAACAATAATAATAAAACGACAAATAATAAAAACTTAAGAAACCACATATAGTTGGTGGGTAGACAAATTATTTTTTTCAGATTAAAATTAACAAAGCATTATTAGAGCCCTGTAGACATGACAAAACACGACTATATATACTCTTTTTATGACTATATATACTCTCTATTTATACTCTTTTTATTTACAACATATTGCAACTGCAGGGTCTCGAGACACATGCTAACTCGCAAACTAGAGAGCTAGCGACCTAAACGGTAGCCTTCAAGTTATTTCCTTTAAACTTAAATAGCCAAAAACGTACCACTTCCACACAGATAGGGAGGATAACTATTAACAGTTATTTAACCTTTAACATGAACATTAATCAAACGTAATAATTTTTTCTGGGTACATGATACCATACAGCATCCATATCAAACTTGCGCGGGCCGCACTAACATTAAACTTTCATATCAAGGTGGGGGCCTCAAACTAGTGTCCTGCGGGCCACATTTGGCCCACGGGCCGCGTATTTGAGACCCCTGCTCTATATCATCACAACATCTTTGATGTGTATTCTGAATGCCTATTTTAGTTCGTTTAGCCATTTTTATGCTAACAGCATGATTTATTAATTATCATTTAAAAAAAATAAGCTGCTCACTGTACATTATTCCCTGGTTAAAACAAGATACTGACCTCTCTCTCCCTTGGTGCATGTCCGCCCATCTCCCTCCAGGAAGTAGCCCGTCTCACACTGGCACCTGAAGCTCCCCACCGTGTTGATGCAGATTTGAGAACAAGCCGTCGTGTTGGCGTCGGCACATTCGTCAATGTCTTGCAGCAACAATGACAACCAAGCAATGCAGGTGAAATAACACAACATCTCCACAAGGTGTCGTGTCATTGGCTGATGAGATGCTGGAAATGGCTCACCCAGACAGTAAGGCTTCTCACGCTTCCTGTGGCGCTCGCGGTGGTAGCGGTAGCCGGGGTAGCAGGTGCACACCACACGGCCGAAGTGATCGGTACACTGCTGCTCACAGGGGGCGCCAGCACACACGTCATAATCTTTGGGTAGAAAAACATTAGCTGAAGGTTGATGGTTTGAATCTCTGTTTGTCTCTTACGTCTTATGTATTTAGGTAAAAAAAACCTGTATGTAATGTAATAAACAAACCCTAACCCTATTATGCAACATAACTTTGATGCTGCATAAATGACACATAATAATGAATAATTTACCTTCAGGAATACACTGGCCCAGCACAAACCTGAATCCCCGGCAGCACTGCTTTCTGAAAAACATGAAACGGAAGCCTGTGTGAGAGGGAATGTGACACTGTATATAATATTTCTGTTTCAGCTGCATTATTCTCGACATGCACGATGAATAAAAGACCTGCACCCAAACATGCAGGGCGGCTGTCTGCAGGTCAGACACCTCACCTTCCCACTCTCTTGGACCCGTTCCCTCACAATGCTCCATTATGATCCAAACTGTTATGATTATTATTCGTCCCTGGCTTAGGCTCAGCAAAGTACTTCCAGGTGTTGCTTTCAAACGGGAAATGATTAAAAAAAAAAAATGGAATTACCCAATGAAGTCATTGCAGCAATAGAATATACTTCAGATGACCCTGTCATTCTTTGCAGCTTTTATCAGGGGAGTTGATCCAGTGGGGGCAGCATTCAAGCTTGATTGATGTCATTCACTTATTCACGTCTTAAGGCGTTAGTGTGTTCAAGCATTAAATTATAAATAATTAGATTTAAAAAATGAACAACTCAAATAAAAAAAAACTTTAAAAAGATTCATTTCAAATGGTATCTAATTTAAAAAGTGTAAATTAAATTAATGCAGAGTAAAAAGCTTAATGGCAAAATAAAAAAACAGATCTAATTGAGATGATGTTCAGCATATGGTATTTATTATTTTTAAAAATCCAATGCAACATATTTATATATTTCTATCTTTGCACTGCTTGTTGAAATAAATACAAGTATTTTGTTGTTATTTGTTTTATTATTTTATTTAAATAAACACTATTATGTTGACATTATGTGTGTGTGTGGTAGCCCTTTATTCTTGTCACTTATGTATACCGAAGTACAAGCGAAATAGTGCAATCATCCGTCCATACATATAGAACATACTATGCAGTGAGACAAGGGGTGACAGGATGGGATGATTGAGCGATGAAGGGGGGAAAGAAGGGGGACACTAGGAGAGGGGAGGGAAAAAAAACAATTCCAAACTAGACTCCTAAATGTGGGACTGTTAAAAAATAAAATTATTTTAAATTCTAAATAAATGTAAGTATTTATAATAGTCTATGCATAATCATTTTATATAACTATTACATTAATGATATTCAACACTGATTTTGCGCCTGACAGGCCTTGGTGGAGGTCTGTGCTCTTGTTTATGTATGTATCTTGACCTATCCGCCTGGAGGTTATCCTTACCAAAACTACTTCAACTGGGTTTTCCTTGTATTCAGGAAGCCACGAGATGAAAAACTGTAAATCATCCTCTTCAGGGTGCAAACCACAATGACTTAAGGACGTTATTTTTGCTCAGCGATGCAACAATGTATTTTAAATGGGTGTTTTCTTAAAAAGTTGTGAGCTGAAAACTGCTTGTGCGTTGTGGGAACATGATGCAAATGCTCCTCTCCACCAGGAGAGACTGCTCTGTCCCATTATGCAGACTTCAAGGGCGGACCGGGCACTGACCTACTCTATGTGAAATAAAATCGCCAGACACGATGACGACTTTTGTCAGCACGCTTGAGGCCACTTGAACGTAAAACTCCTGCTGCAAAAGAGTAATACACCACAGGGGGCCGCTCATGAGGCCACTGCTCTGTGTGTTGTAATGCAAGTCAGGACAGTCCACTTCTAACAGCAGGATAGCTGCAAGACCTTGTTATTGAAACGCTCTGTTTTAATGGTGGAAATGTTGTGTTTTTAGAGAGAATACTCTACTGATTATAATGTTCATTCATTCATTTATTTTCTACCGCTTGTCCTCACAAGGGTCGCGGAGAGTGCTGGAGCCTATCCCAGCTGTCTTCGGGCAAGAGGCGGGGTACATCCTGGACTGGTGGCCAGCCAATCACAGGGCACATATAGACAAACAACCATTCACACTCACATTCATACCTATGGACAATTTGGAGTCGCCAATTAACCTAGCATGTTTTTGGAATGTGGGAGGAAACGCACGCATGCACAGGGAGAACATGCAAACTCCACACAGAGATGGCCGAGGGTGGGATTGAACTCCGGTCTCCTATCTGTGAGGTCTGCGCGCTAACCACTCGACCGCCGTGCAGCGCCTGATTATAACATATTATATCAAAAATTGTTAACCAGCCTTCAAAATTTCTGAGATTATTTCCAAAATCAGGAACTATGTCAAATTAATTTTCCAACATAAAATTTTACAGTGATGAGACACGTCGGCCACACAGTCAGAGGATCGGAGAGATGCGGGTTGGAGTCTCTGTGTGGAGTTTGCATGTTCTAGATTGTGCTGAATCTGGGAAGAAGTTGACACAACGACGACTTCCTGCATGACCCGACGGTTCATGTGACGATAAAGCCCCATGACCACGGAAGGCGCTGGCTGCAAACAAGCGGCAAAGGAAAATAACTAAAAGAGGATGGTAAAAACAAACACCCCCACCATCAAGACAGAGAGGCCAGGAAACTAGATCCTTATTCCTTTTCACTTTCCCTCAACTGCATCATTTATTGAATTACCAGTGAGTGAAATGCTCATACATTCGGAGCATAGCAACATTATACTTTGTGGTTCAGGCGGGATTAAGAAACATCCAAAACAACTTGACAAGATGATCTTTTTCTCCAATGTAAATGATTTGATTTGAAATGATTTCTTCTGGAATTCCTCTCCCTTTTTGACACGTTAACATGAGTTCAGTCGGACTTGGGGGAGCTGGGTGGAGGTCATGATGTGACCCGCGTTAAGGTTAAAACAACACGTGTCTGACGGAGAGGCAAGTCGGCAGCCTAAAGCAATAAAGACACCCAAAACAAACTACGCCTTATCTGGGATCGACAATCTATCAGGCATCCAGGTAAAAACTAGACTACACTGGACTAGGAATGCATGGTGGAAGCAATATGCAGTAAAACCATATCAATTTGGCCTAGGATAGACACCCTATCATGATAATGCATGTTCATAACGCAATCCAAAATGGAGAGTGACAAGCTACAACAAGGTGCAGCAAGCTGATGTCATGTAGATGCCAAAGAATATATCACAAAATTCCGTAAAAATAAAAAAACATTGTTGTTGGACCAAATTTGTTGTAAGACACCATTTAAGCGCTGGCATCGTTTCAAAAGCATCGATGTTACACAGGTATCGAGTAACATTTAAGCAATAGCCGAGCCTACTGAGGAACCTTCCAACTACGGGAGGTCCTTCTTCTCCTAGCGTCTTCCTCGCTCTTATTATAGCAACAAATGAATTCTCACTAGAAGCTTTATTTGCCTAACATGTCAGTTGGCGACACACCAGCCAGCTCACTGCATGTGTGTGTATGTGTGTGTGTGTGTGTGTGGTTGTGTGACAGAAAATACACAATCAATCAGCCCATAATTGAATAATTTCGACAAATACAGTGGCTGCCATTTTTAAATTAGACACTCTAAACCATGGGTCTCAAACACGCGGCCCGTGGGCCAAATGTGGCCCGCAGGACACTAGTTTGAGGCCCCCGCCTTGATATGAAAGTTTAATGTTAGTTTGATATGGATGCTGTATGGTATCATGTACCCAGAAAAAATTAAATAACTGTTAATAGTTATCCTCCCTATCCGTGTGGAAGTGGTAAGTTTTGGGCTATTTAAGTTTAAAGGAAATAACTTGAAGGCTACCGTTTAGGTCGCTAGCTCTCTAGTTTGCGAGTTAGCATGTGTCTCAAGACCCTGCAGTTGCGCAATATGTTGTAAATAAAAAGAGTATAAATGTGACTATAGTCGTGTTTTGTCATGTCTACAGGGCTCTAATAATGCTTTGTTCATTTTAATCTGAAAAAAATAATTTGTCTACCCATCAACTATATGTGGTTTCTTAAGTTTTTATTATTTGCCATTTTATTAATAAAATATTATTATTATATTTATTTATGACTGATTGATTGATTTTCTTTATTCTTGATTTGTTTATTTATTTTTCATCTTATTTTGTGTAGAAAAATAAAAAGTAAGATATTTGAGGACAGCTGAATGTTTTATCAGAGCTTTTCTTGTAGAAAATCGGAACCAAAGCAAAGTTCATTCATTTTTCTGTTTTTAATAAATGCGTTTTTTTTTTTTTTGGAAAACCTGATGCGGCCCAGTCTTACCCAGACCCCAGCTCCAGTGGCCCCCAAGTAAATTGAGTTTGAGACCCCTGCTCTAAACATTGCCGTTGGCGGCTGAAATGTGGATTTTTTTTTTGTATTAGTGTCAGACTAAACATCTAATCAATAAATATTCATAACTGGAGTGCATGGCTGCCCAGTGGTACGGTGTCTCCGGGTACTCTGGCTTCCTCCCACATTCCAAAGTATGCATGCATGCTAGGTTAATTTCCATTCTAATGAACATAAACAATAAACCTCTCAGGCTCACTCCTGTTTTACAGAGGGTGATATTTACGTCGAAGCCCACTCAAGGGTATTCAAGCA
Source organism: Doryrhamphus excisus (assembly GCF_030265055.1). NCBI lineage: Eukaryota > Metazoa > Chordata > Actinopteri > Syngnathiformes > Syngnathidae > Doryrhamphus > Doryrhamphus excisus. The sequence continues at coordinate 8,798,364 of NC_080467.1, forward strand.
CTACTCATCTTTGTATGTCTTCTCCAAGTGTCTACGACTACAAGTTCACCGGTACTGTATCCACTTCTCCCTCCAGTTCCTTTGCATCGTAAAACAATCAGTTGCTGCAAATTAATCTTTTTAATATCCAAAATAAATACAAACGGCTGAGGTAATACTCCAGCAGTGATGTGTCGAAAGTTTATCTTCAAGTGGAACGTAGGCGAAGGACTGATGAGGACCGTGCCGTCATATAAACAAGAAAATGTAGTGATTTAGCTAAAGGGCTCATTTTATACTGTTTTTAAAATTTTCAAAGGGGGCTACCAAAATGGAGTATGTGTCTCCAAGAAGCGCAGCTCTTTTACACCTATGATGTAACTCTGTACTTGTCAAAAGTAATAGAAGCCATATATCACGTACAACAACGTAATATGAAGAACTGGCACAGGAGGACACAGATGTTAGCAAGACTATGTGAAGTAACAGTCCCATTTAAACAGCCACATCATGCTAGTTGAGTGTAACCTGACTAGTCCACGCCCCGGGATCCAACCGAGCCCACAGGTGAGAGTTGAGCAATGTTAGCCGGTGAGCTAAAAGCCTGAGGAGTCAGCGCTGCTCCTTCAGGCGTCAGGGAGTGAAGTTTACTGGCGCTGCCATCCATCAGATGCAGGCATCCTCGAAAACACACCCTCTCGTCCGGGTCCAGCAACAAGGAAACCTAACCTGTTAGAAGATCATTACAAAGCCCATTGTGCATAATAGAGGACCTCTGGAAGCAGCAATCAGGGGACTATAATCATCTTCGAACTTCTTGCTTCGACTTAGACTCCAATCCTGAAAGTCGAGTTCCATCATGAGTACATTCATCTCCATGTCTAACAGCCCATAACCTTGCCATGGCATCTTAAATCAAGACTTTCACCATATAAAGTCCATGTAGTTCTAGGCTCACTGCATCAAAATGTAAACATATGAACTCAGTATGGACCTGCGTTGGGGGGGGGGTTCACATCTTGTCATTTGGATGTAAACCTCCTACCTGTCAGAGGCGGGTAAAGAAGATGAGATAAAGTTCAGCAAAAGCACACCTGAGGGTTTATAGGAACACATAAAAAATCCATAGTAATCCGAGTCGATCTTAAGAATGTCTGGATCACCACCAGAGTGAAAAAAGACACACGGAGAGGTCACTTTCATCTGAAAACGACCACGCATCAGCCTTTTTCTCTGTTCTAACATTCCTCTGACGTGTTAGCGCTCCCTCAACCATGTCCTCATTATTCCCGGGAATTACGAATGAGATTGCACACTACCTCGGAGATGCCAAAAAGAAAAAGGTAAAACAATGTTGAAGAATGGTGTTTTTCCACGAGATGATATCTTTCTGTTGGGAGGCAGCTGGAGCAACGTGAGGCCAAAGTACTTGAGAGGACCACAGACACATTTCGCAAATGGAGAGCTCCAACAACAACTCAGCAGCTCAAAGGTTTCATGTGTTTTAAAGTGTTTCAAAGACGAAGCCGACCAATTGGGAATAATACAAATCAAAACCTGGAAGTCACTGGAAACTGGCGGGACTCTGAATAGCAACATAAATGACCTTTGACCTCAGCTACCTCAGATATCTTTGATTAGATATCAATCAAAATCACGACACTTCTTGCTTTGGCTTGGATACATATTCGTTGATAGTTAAAAAAAATACACTACGTCCCTTTACTCCATCCACGTGTGTATGTGTCTTCTTGCATATAGCAAAATAATCCCTGAACATTGAGAAACTGCATCCAGTATAATTTAATTTCAAAGAATGGCCAAATTATCTGACTTGTGACCCCATTAAAAAGAAAACATGGTGTCAGATATCATCTGTAATCACCAAGGTTCTTGCTCTGTCGTAGCGAAATAATCTGTGACAGTTGGAAAAGGTGTTGAAAAACAGTGCTGACAACTAACTGACCTCAATTTGGACTTTATACATCACAAATATCCGGTGTAGGACATCATCCAAAATCACTAGGAGGTGCTATAATTAATGAAGAAGAAACATAATACAGTAAACCTCGGATATATCGGACTCGGATATATCGAAATTCGCTCACAACGGACAGATAAAAAAGAACCAATTTTTCTGTAATGCATTTCCAATAAAAATTCATTGCATATATCAGATTTTTTATAACGGATTTCGCCTATTTCGGACAAAATCTCCAGTCCCGTTCCAATGCATTTCCATTAAATTTCCCTCGCATATATCGGATGGCCGCATCGTGGCGCTCAGATTCGCCGAATCGTGACAGGCCGCTATACTACGTCATTTGCAGCGTTTGCAGCGTTGCCTGCGCATCCAGGTACATTGGAAACATAGTCAAGGAAGGGCCTTTTTATAACGGATAAAATCCGATTTACGCATATACCGGATATAAATCCGATATATGCGTAAAACGGACATTTTCCAGTATACGCATATAACGGATTTCGCTTATATCGGACAAAACCAGTGGGAACAATTGAATCCGATATATCCGAGGTTTACTGTAGCATTAAACGCTCTTATCATCAAACACACCAAGAAATGACCAGGGTTCTTCCAGCAAACCATCCCCGAATCCTTGACAATCCAACTGAACAAAACCGGCAAATCTTAAACAATTCCAAATGAGAAATTAGAAATGTGGGTCCAACTTGAAGAACTATATCATATAATGCCATAAAAAATCAACAGAGCCAGTGGTATTGTAGTAGTTAACTATCTTTGACAATCCGTGCTATATCGTCCATTCAGAATATGACTGACCGACAACCGGCTGGGATAGCCTCCAGCCCACTAGCCTAAACAGCATAAGATATGAAAAAGATTGAGTAAATTTATGTATGGTAATTTACCCTGACAATCAGCAACCAAATAAAACTAACCTCCAATGTGTTGAGGTTGCCAACATAAACTTGGGAATGACCCGTCTAGAGGAATTCCAGGGACAAAACCTCACATTATAAGTCAAAGTAAGGCTTTATTTAATAAGACAAATGTCCTCTTGAATGCAATCTGCCCAATAAAAGGCTCTCTGTTGCGTTGTTTAAGGTGCATTTATGTGTGCCCAGACAAATAGAATCGCTTCATTGGTTAAATAGCATGCTACATTAATATAACCTATTGGTAGGTTGGGGTTCATGGTCTATGAATAGTGTCACAAGGGCATTCATTTCAAACAAAACTCAAAGTTATGTATCAATTTCAACCCTTTTTTTTATGTTCACGTTCTCTCCTGCGACTGGCCAACGACTGGAAGGCCTGGAAAATAATAAAAACGCTCAAAATGCGCTTCCCAGAGTTTGGAACAACACTACAGGGTCGCCGCAATCAATCTGCAGTCAGCTGCAACCGTGCGTGACTCGCGGCGGCCCGCAGAATAAGAACTCCACACAAAACGCCTACAGTTAGTTGGAGCGTCTTTTGTCGCATTCGAATGCAGTTCGACCAAAGTTTTTTTTCAGTTAGAAAGGTTCCAAGGACAAGGCAGCTTGCAGTGCTGCGTCTCTTTACTTAGCAGGGAATCATACAGAGTTGTCTGACTTTGGACGACATTTAAAGTGGTGAAGCAAAATCTTCCAGTCGGTTCTTATTCAACTGCAACCTCCACTTCAGATTAGCGTCCTTATGCAGTAATTCTATACTTTGACATAGACTAGGGTTGGGAATCATTTACATATTATTATCCTATACCTGTGACAAAATCAGTGTGACTGAAACAAGAATAACATGTAAAATGACTGCAAAAGAGCGTTTCGAACCCATGTCAGGACCTCCAGGTTAGGCTATACTGCACTTTTGAATGACTACTGTGCAGTATGAAAGCATAGTAATAGAAGTGATCACCAGGATGAACAACTATTGTCAAAGGAGATCAAATTCACCACACCAACAAGGTCCATGTTTGCGGTTGCTTGAGCTCCACATCCGTCACTAAGGAATGCTCCTTAACACTAACACGTCCTCCCTGTTTTACTGATGGCTTACACTCCTCTGTGTCATACCACCAGTTCAGGAGCTCCAAGCATTTCTACCGGTTTTATATTCCATCTAATAAGACTCATTGACGCCTTGTTTAATTTGTTGACAAATACTTCTTCCCCATGCTGAGAGAAACAAAATAAATGTGAGTGTGTGCACATATTTTATAACAATATGACCACCCACCCCCAGCAGGAAGAATGCAAATCAAGCCCTCCTCTGCCTCCCTCTCACAGCTAATCAATCAGACCCACATCCTTGTTGCTGCTCTTCTAAAACAATATTATTTAAAACGTAGCGCAAAGGCTGACACTATTAATATTAGTAACTCGCATGGCAATGACGGTGCATCAATGATGGTGTACCTTCCTATTCTTTTGTTTTTTTTAATGTATTTTCAAGGAAAACATGTATTGAGAATAGCTGCAGTATTACAAGCAAATTGTTGTAATGGTATGGGAATAAAGTGTTCATTTTAGTCGGGCTGTCAAAGTTAAAAACAGAGGTTTCCTTTAATGGCACTATTATACTAACCACTCGGTGGACGAGTGTTTAGTATGGTTAGTGGGTAGCATGTAATGGTAATGGTTTAATTTCATTTGAACATGCATCAGATTACAATTGAATGCATCACATAATCAGTTCACAGTTTCACATGTCCAAAAGGAGTAGGAAGAAGCAAAGCTTATTAAATCCTACCCCTCCATCTGGTACTTTTACAATCAGTAACTGTTCATTTGTTCACTTCCTGCCTTCCTAATATAGTTTACGTTTTTTTTTTTTGTCACGTACCGAAGTACGAGGTGATATGACCATCCAATGACATAATGGGTACCATAGTAAGTGTCAATATAGTGATATATATAGCACATCATGACTGGTTCAAGACACTTCATCCTTGTATTTAGCAAACATCAACTTTCTTGAATTCGCTCATCGTTGTGCATTGTTTGAGGGTCTTACTCAAGGTCGCACAGTCAGGAGATCTGGAAGAGCTGCGTTCGATTCTCTGTGTGGAGTTTGTAGGTTTTCTCTAGCTCCTCCCACATGACATGACATGCATGTTAGGTTAAATGGCGAGTCTAAATCGTCCACACGGTAGGTATGAAAGTGAGTGTGAATGGTTGTTGTCTATATGGGCCCTGCCATTGGATGGTACTGCTTGCCCAAAGTCTGCTGGGATAGGCTCCAGCATACCCCCACGACCCTAATGAGGATAAGTGGCAAAGAAAAAGAATGGATGGAAAATGTCAAGTATTTTGATACAAAAAAGTTGTACTATTACAACAATAATGTTGGGTTTTACTCCAATAAAACCAATTCTTAATGCTATGGGAATATACAATACATGACTACATTCATATTCTTACGAGAAAAAATCAGCACATTGCAAGATTAGCAGTATATGAGAAAAAAGCTTGTTCATCGGAGGAACAGTTTCCTATACCAAGAGTAATTGCAGTACACTTACAAAATAAAATACTTGACATAGTATACTAATGACCAACAGAATGAAACACAGATGTGTCACAGTCAGCATGAGTGCTTTCTCTGTTTTCTGAATTCACCTCAGAATTTGCTGGAATCAAACATACACCAATATAATGAAAATGATGGAGCTAAAAAACGTCCTACATCACACTTTATAGAGTTTCATTTACAGTGTATGTGAGCTACTTCTACTTCCAAGCTGCTAATCCATCACAGCACTCCCACTCCATCACGTCCAAAAACTACCACCGACAATTTACTGTGTTTTTATTACTGATTAATCGGCATGATCTCAATTAATCATTAGCTCTGTATGTTTGAAGCCCAGCTTCAGCACTTGACCTCCTCCTCCTCCTCCTGTGCCTCTTTCAGATCTTTTAAATTTCCCTTTTCCAGACTCTTTGTGTGCGTGTTGTACGGATAGACATTCACATGTAGGATGGAAAACGTGTTACTTCCTTGCCATGTCACATATGATGTCTCTCTCCATTTGGGCACATGACCTTTGACTTGATAGATAGGATCTATTGTATCTCAATGGTTGTACGGTGTTGTTTCACTCTTCCTTGGCATGCTGCATTACAATGCCGCGGAGGCTTGCCAGGTCGTGTAAATGGTTTTCAGGCATCTCAGATTGGCATGATCGCTCCTTCTCCATCTGCTCGAGCCCATTCTGGTAAACTCAAAGAGGTGTTGAGAAACAACTTGGACACCCTCCATCATCTTTTCCTGAGTTATATATATAAAAAAGTGTTTTTCAAATGGTTAACCACAATAACTCATTCTGTTGTCATTACAAATATTTAGGCAATATTTCCAAATGTGAGTCTTGAAAGAGTACGTTTATTTTCCATGAGGCAGCAGAAGTCTACAGTGTGTATAATCTTTAGGACTTTTACATTGCAACTGTGCGACCTTGATGCATCATTTTCATTCATTTTCTACCGCTTATCCTCAAGAGGGTCGCAGGGGTTTGGAGCCTATCCCTGCTGTCTTCGGGCGAGAGGCGGGGTACACCCTGGACTGGTGGCCAGCCAATCACAGGGCACATATAGACAAACAACCATTCACACTCACATTCATACTTATGGACAATTTGTTGTCGCCAATTAACCTAGCATGTTTTTGGAATGTGGGAGGAAACCGGAGTACCCGAAGAAAACCCACGCATACACGGGGAGAACATGCAAACTCCACACAGAGATGGCCGAGGGTGGGATTGAACTCGGGTCTCCTAGCTGTGAGGTCTGCGCGCTAACCACTCGACCGCAGTGCAGCTAACTATCGTGCAAAAATGACTTTTTAATGATGGATTACTTCATTCTAACAGTCAGATGAGTTCATAGAGCACATTTATAACCACAAAACAAAATCCCCCACATCTTTGCTCCCATTTAAAGATAAAAGCTTTAAAACGGTCGCTGTTCATGGAGATGAGGCCATATCAAACTCTGACAATGTAAGTGCATGGCGGAGCCTTCAAGGCCGCTGTTTGGGCAAACAAGAAGCCATCCATTCTATGGTAAATAAAGCCTTTACTAACCGTATGGGCACTTTTTAAGGAAATGTTCAAATTCTTAACTGTATGTTAAATGTATGAGTGTATAACGTGAGTTAACATTGATTAACGTGGGTTAACATTGATTATAAATCTAAATAATCTACTGACAAAAACAACTAACATGTGGACTCAAGTGACTTCTTTTTGTCTTCATACATATTTCTCATATCAAATGAGAATTACAAACAATATGACCTCAACACAAGGGGGTCTACTGTACTTGTTCTACTTAAAATGATGCATTGCAGTTTCTCCCGCCCGACATTTTTTTTTGTCATTAAAAATGTCATAAAATTACTCTTACTGACACACGAAATTTTAACATTTTCCAAATAAAACTGTGACCTGTGTTCAGCACAAAAATAGCGCAAGTCCTGTCAAAATAATTGCTATGGTTCCAAAGAAAGCCATCTTGAGTTTCCTAACTAAGGAGTGGACAAAAAAAAAACTCCTTAACAGCAGAATTATTTATAAAAATAAGACTGCAACGACGGCACATGCCACATATTAATTATGTGTAACTGTTACAGCTGCGGAGTGGAAAGAGTCTTTTATGGGGAAGTCTTAACAGGATGAGGCGAAAGCCAACATTGCACACACAATAAATCAGCCCAATCATCCTTTTCACACAGTACCCCCACCGAAGAGGAGTTATAAACAAAGATTATAAATGTCATTTTTTCACCGCCATTGTTGGTTAGCATGGGGAATCTGGCCTTCGTCTTGGAGACTTCAATGCTGAACAACAATCTGATGAAATCTATCATTATATCATCGAGTACATGACCTTTTTTTAAACATTTGCTTTGCTACGAAAATAGTCCCAGAAAGTCCAGACATTTTCAGCAGATGAAACTCAAGATTTGAAAGCAAAAACTACAAGTAATCCTTTTCTAAAAAAAAAAACACCTTATCTGAACAAAAGCTAACTAAGGTTTAATTTCCTCAATGTGTGGCAACGTAACACCACTGCCGTGACCGCTTAGCACCCACGTCAGGGCCAGATTGGAACACAACGCTCACACCGTTTGCACTAGTAAAGCGTTTATATTCCAATTAGAAGCATTTGCGGAGCAAAGGCCTATATAGCTCAGCTCTCCACATCCTTTTGGCAGCCAAACATTCTGCCTAAGAGCCAGAGAAAACACTAATACAACACAATGCAGTGTACTCTGTTACAATAAGATATACACTAGCATAAATTGATGGATGTCGAATTGTTTGTTTTTTTTATATGTAAATGAGCTCCAAAGGATTACAGAGAGTGGCTCGTGGTCCTGTGATGACCTTTTTGCGGTGCTGCATCCTTGAAAACATAACAGTTATCTCCTTTTTTAATCCCTGTCAGATAGCAGGATTACACAAATGGGCGGTTCTCCTGAAAGCAGTACTTGGAAAGAGTACCAGAGAGGGTACTCCGAGGGCCATGATGCACAGACTAGTGATTTGAAGCTATGGCCAGATAAAAAAAATACTGAAAAACAGGGCGAACAGCAGTGAAAACATGATCTGATGTCAATTTCAAACCGTTGCTGCCATTTCCAAAGTATAACACCTCCTTGTGCAACCAATGTACCCTTTTAAAGGTTTGGAATAACACCCCTATAGTCATCTTTACACGTGTTGCACTCGCTATAATGGTGCTGTTAAATGGTTAAGGCGAGACTTATGATACACTTCAATGGCTTTATTAACGAGCAGTTAACATTCACAGGAGCTGCTGTCGGCCACGCTCTACACTGCTAACCTGCTGCTAGCGCTCAGCCAACAGTCAACGTCACACACATCACTTCCCAAGCACTGCTTCTTAAAGGCACACAACAGAAGTCACAGATATTGTATTATACTGAAGACTGTATGCAAATGAGCCGATGCAATGACACACGTTGTGAAATTTTGAGTACAAAGCCGGGAGGCACGTGAGATGAACGTGAGATGGCTCTTGGCTACAAGTCGTCTCCTCTTTAAACAAACAACAGTGCCTGCGGCCATAAAACACCATGATGAGGTTAAGAGGGTGTTGGGAGATTTGAGGATCAAACAGTATGTGACCGCTGTCCTTGAATGTCTCGCGGAAACAAAAAAGTCACAGAAGATCATAAAGGAAATGTGTCTACAACACAGGAGAGCAGATTTTTTAAAAGGAACGTACGTGCTTCTCATCATGACATACATATGTACACGACCGCTCAAAAGCTTGGGATCACTTGCAAATTTCTTGGTTTTCCAAAGAAAAACATTTTCATGCACTTCACAAACATTTTTATCCATTTCACAAACAATTAAAATTAATCAGATGATTTTCAAAGAACGATCTACATCTTAGGCCTACTATCAACAACTGTCAGTCCTCTGCATCAATCTCCAGGTATGGCTGCTAATCCAGGTTCATCATTTTATAAGGCTAATAGATTATTAGAGAACCCATCTAAAAATCTAAACTAAAACTAAAATCTCTTACCGTGCTGTTAACTACTCCCTTCAGAGAGCAGCACAAACTGTGTCTAACAAGGACAGAAAAACGATGCACAACTGTGCAAGAAGACAAATATCTGAGAGTGTGTAGTTTAAGACCAAGAAGCCTCACAGGTCGTCACCTGGCAGCTGTACTAAATAGTACCCGTCAAACACCAGGGTCAGTATCAACAGTGAAGCGACGACTTCAGGATGCTGGACTTCATGGCAGGATTGCCAAGAAAAAGCCATATCTCAGACTGGCTAAAAACATTTCCAAGTGATCCCAAACTTTTGAGCGGTAGTGTACCTCAAAGCACTTATGCCACTTTTTTCACAACATCCAAGCTATTGCCACTTTTCCACTTTTCCATTGGCAAATGTCTAGTAGTAGTTTGCTGTGAATTAGCAGATGTGCAAACTCAGCAAATGGTTAATTTGAATTGACTTAAATTGACCCGACTTCAATGATGACTTCCGGGAGTGAGTGAAATAAGTTAAATATTGCAATAAACACACCAGTATTCACTATGTGGCTCATATGGCGTTCTTTAAAAGTATATTCCGTAAGCTGTTTTTGAAACCTAGGCTGGTAAATATAAAAGAATATACAATGAATTTACATATTCAACCCAGTTAGTTACCCCAATAGTTGTTACATAACCAATACGTTAATGTAAATAACAACAGTATGAATGGACATACCTGTAACAAGTGGTCACCTCCCCAGTGGACTTGACACAGGAGTACTTGGTGGTGGAGATGTTATCAGAACACTGCTCATTGTCACTGTCAACAAACCAAAAGCGTTCCTAAAAACCCACGTCGGATAGGCTGACAAAGTGACAACTGTGTCCGCGTCAACTCACCCGTAGCGGGTATCCTCCTGTCCGTGTGACCATGGCGACGCTCCGGAGAGAAACACACAGGTGAAGGCGAGCAGAAGAGGTCTCCGAGCGTGTCCGTGGATCATGTCGGCCCACTCACCACCGCTGCCTCCCGGCTCCTGTCATGTGGCCATCCGCTCTGAGCTCAGGCAGCCCTGGTGGTGGTGTAGCGCCGGTGTGCATGGGACCCTCCCACTAGCCATGCGCGTTTTGTCATCAAGTCAAGTTGCTATTATGACGAATGAGGCCATTTCTAATGATTAATGATTTGTCAAAATAATTGATCTTCATACATTAATTTTATCTTAAAGATACTTTTATTACCTGTGCTTTCTTACCTTTAATGAGGAGGTCGTCAGGCACGCGCACCTTCACCCGGAAGGTAACGTCACCACGATCTCTGCTGCCCCCCTGCGGCTGTCAATGGTACTTCAGTAGTTAAACTCCACCCTTGTAAGAAATCCAATACAAGTACTCTGTAAAACAATATTTCATAACGTAATGGAAATACTGTTTAGTAAACATGTCCAAAAATAATTACACTCTTCGTTTCATAGTAATTTGTGGTCTTTGCATTTTAAGTTTGAAAATGAAATTTAACAATAATGTTTAAATACTTAATCAAGTTAATTAAATTAATAAAAAACGGGCCTCATCTGCACATCTGAACAAAGCCAAGCGCTGTCAGTTTGATGATTTTGATTTTTTTTCAGAAACTAAACTAACCTAGCATCACCCGTAAGGCTTGATCGAGTGACTTGACCTAAACTTTGACCTCTGGCTGACCTTGCTGCTTTTACCAACAGAGTGTGCCAGAGAGCTCTTTGGTTTCTGAGAAAGCAAGTGTGGCGTTACATGTGAACTTGTAAGGATACCTGCATGAAACAAGATGTCTGCGGTGTCCTTTACAGGTGCTTAGCCTTTTAATTTTACATTAGGGGGGGTTCTAACGGAGCCAACTGTTAAGAGCAGCTTCATTCAAATGAATCGTCGTATAAAGACACTGTATTTTGCATTTAAATGCTAGCAAAAGCGAGCTGCAGTTCCGCTTCCCACCACTGGATGGCCCTTTCAGCCAACAGATCACCACCACCACCACTGTCACCTTCTCCTCCCTCCCCATCCTCATCATCCTACATCCCCTTCTCTTTTTCAGCACACTCCCTCGTCATCAGTGCCCACAAAATGGATGACAGCTTTTAGCCGTAGCAGGGTGCGTCACGACTGCGCTGTGCCATTTACCTTCCACCTGTTTCGATGCCTCAGCAACTTGAGATGCCAAATGAAGGCTGAAGCGGGCCCACAGGAGAGCCTGCATGTCTCCAAACAGCAAAGAGAAAAAAAATGGGCTGTGATTCTCACCGTGACCTTATTTTATCACGGAAAATAACAAGATGCAGCATTTTTTTAGTCCTTTGATGTACGTCATTGCCGCTCTAGTAAAGACTACACATATCACAGTACATGATCTTTATTTATATCCTCTTGTCCTACATGGATAACATCCTGCTAGCCGGATATAAACAGAAAAACAACTAATTACATACATTAAAAATGCACTAAAAGGACATTTTAAGATTATTTGGAGCTATCAGGTGTAACTGCACATTAAAGGGGCAAGGCAGTGCAGTGCCCCACCATGTCCACCAGATGATGCTGTTTTTCTTTTGTTCCAATATCTACAGTAATCCCTCCTTTATCGCAATGAATTGCTCCAAGACATGGATGTGATAAGTGAGTTTCAGCAAAGTAGGATTCCTTATTTATAAATAGAATATTTTCATAGTTAGAGCATAGAAAACCTGTCTCAGACCTTATAGATATGTTTCTTCACATTATTAGAGCCCTCTCGACACGAAATAACACCCCATAATCACCTTTACACTCATTTTACCCAATATAGTAGCGATAATTAGCTCTTGGACGTGATAAGTGAGTTTCCGCAAAGTAAGATTCCTTATTTATAAATAGAATATTTTCATAGTTAGAGCATAGAAAACCTGTCTCAGACCTTATAGATATGTTTCTTCACATTATTAGAGCCCTCTCAACATGAAATAACACCCCTATAGTCACCTTTACGCTCATTTTACCCAATATAGTAGCGATAATTAGCATAAAAACATTTTAATTGGCCTGTGTGTGTTATTAAAAATGTGTTCCATAGGGGATCTAAAAGAGAGGCAAACAGGAAGTGAGGTCGGTGGTTCAGAGTTGTCTGACAACTAGTGACCAGTGGGGAGTACTACATTTCATCAGTCTTATTGCATCTTTTTTAGGAGTGTTTTTATACTTGAAAATGCTTAATTCAGGCCAAAAAATATGTAATATTTGCTTAAATGTGCTTATTTTAGCATATTTATTGGCCGTGGCAATATTTCTTCTGGTCTGATTGGCTACATTGTAAGCATAACTTTCACTTTGACACAAATGTAGCCATATATATTTTGCCAATATGTCTTAACAATGCCGCCACAACATAAACAACACAAAGAAATGGTTGTTTTACATAAAAATAACCAATCTTTTACAAATATAACACTATGAACTTCTTACAATTTGGCTTAAATTTGGCCTGCTGTCTTCTATTGTGGAGTTGCATCATCACCTCTTTGTGCCTAGGCGCAAAAAAAATGTAAAAGACGTATAAATACCTCTAAGGAGAGCCTCATTGGAGGGATTTTTTAAATGATCAGTTATCTGAGCTATTTTTCACGTTATCGAATTTATCGATGTGACATCATAATTCCCTCATATCGATTCAATAATTGCAACAATAACAACATCAACTTGTATCAGTTGTTGATTCATGTTTCATATCTTGCTAAACTGCTTGACTGGCATCCATTTCTGATTCATTGATGCTCCAATGTATTCCCCCCCCATATTTATCGAAGCGGCACCACCCGGCCCCCTTCTTGTGTGTGTGCTGGCTGCAGCACTGCAGTGCCGGTCTGCACATGCCCAGACAAGAGTGGTCAGGTTGAAGCTCGCTAACCAGCGCTAATAGAGTCTGCGTCACCTCGCCTCGCTCGTCTTAACTTGTCTTTGCGTCACAATGCGGGGCTGACTCTTTGAGAGGCTGAAAAATGATGACGAGGATGTTAAAGTGCGACTTCCTCCCTCTATTTTTTTGTGTGTGCGTGTCTCAAGGTCACTGGTGCTTTTTAATGCAAGCTGTTCAGTGCAGAAAGAACACAGCCGGGAGGGTTTGAACTCAAACTGCCTCTCTCTTCTTGCTAATATAGTGCCACTAATTTATTTTGCATTACCCTTGACTAACTTTGCATACATCATTTTTTTTTATTTTTTTGTTAATGATCCTCTCACTGAAGTTTAAATCACTACTTCCATCTGTCTACGTGGATTCTTACATTTAAGCAACAAGGTCATTCTGGTAGAGAACATAAAGTACGACAACACACGGTGCAATGTGTCAGCAAGAAAAAACTATGAAGTAAATATGCCGAATTATTAGGGATGTCCGATATTGTCCAACTCTCAATTTCCGATATGTCTAACAGTTGTACCATGAGTCGTAAACTTGCATCTTTACTATTTTTACATGTTTTTTTTCTCATAACTGTACACTTTTTTCTGTAAACTCACAAATTTCAACCATGTTGCACTCCAACTTTTTCTTCGTAAGAGTAAAACTATATTTAAGAAGCTTTTTGTCGTAAAACAATATAACTTTTACTCCTGCATCGCTACGATGTTTCCTCGCAATTCATGACTTCATTCTTGTGACATTATGACTTCTACCTTTTTCTTGTAATACCCGAATTTTACTGTGGTAATACTGTATTTTCTGGACTATAAGTCGCTCCGGAGTATAAGTCGCACAAGGCCAAAAATGCATAATTAGGTAGAAAAAAACATACATAAGTCGCACTGGAGTATAAGTGGCATTTTTTGCGGGTAATTAATTTTCCAAACTACTTGACCAAAACAGACATTACGTCCTCTTGGAAGGCAAGTTCTAACAATAAAAGAATAGAGAACAGGCTGAATAGGTGTAAGATATGCTAACACAATGCTTATTCAGCTACACAAAAAATAAACATGAACAGAAAAGGTGTCCAGTGTTTATGTAACATAAACATTCATTCATTCATTTTCTACTGCTTATCCTTACGAGGGTCGCAGGGGGTGCTGGAGCCTATCCCATCTGTCAAGAGGCGGGGTACACCCTGGACTGGTGGCCAGCCAATCACAGGGCACATATAGACAAACAACCATTCACACTCACATTCATACCTATGGACAATTTGGAGTCGCCAATTAACCTAGCATGTTTTTGGGAGGAAAACCAGAAGACACCGACGGCCGAGGGTGGGATTGAACTCGGGTCTGCGCGCTAACCACTCAACCGCCGTGCAGCCGTAACATAAACAGTTTTTTTCATTTATAAGTCGCTCTGGAGTATAAGTCGCAGGAACAGCTAACCTATGAAAAAAAGTGTGACTTATAGTCCAAAAAATACGGTATTTGGATTGCTTGGTGATGTCATCTCTCAGCATTCACATGCAGCGTCTACTGAATGTAGCGTATTCAAGTAATAAAGTTTAGACTCATGGATTCCTTCCTGTCATTTCAATGGTTCTCTCCCAGCACATACATGACTCTCCTTTCACTTGCATCAGCTGGGCAACTGGTGAGTCATCCCAAGCCCAAAGACAAGCATGAGAGGCTGCCCGTGTCTTGTAAATGGAATAGACGCTTCTGCATGATAACGTGTTAGTGTAGCGGTGGGCAAACTATGGCCCGGGGGCCACATCCGGCCCGCCAAGTGTTTGAATATGGCCCGCCTGTTTTTTCCAAAGTATGTCATTTAAAGTCAACATACAACCTGGCATCATTTACAAAATGCTCCTGAAAAAAGGGACACAAGCACTTAATAATAATAATAATAATATTATATATTATTATTATTATTATTATGATATGCCCGAAGACAGCTGGGATAGGCTGTGTGGAGTTTGCATGCATGGGTTTTCTCCGGGTACTCCGGTTTCCTCCCACATTCCAAAAACATGCTAGGTTAATTGGCGACTCCAAATTGTCCATAGGTATGAATGTGAGTGCGAATGGTTGTTTGTCTATATGTGCCCTGTGATTGGCTGGCGACCAGTCTAGGGTGTACCCCGCCTTACGCCCAAAGACAGCTGGGATAGGCTCCAGCACCACCGCGACCCTCGTGAGGAAAAGCGGTAGAAAATGAATGAATATTATTATTATTATGTTATTATTATTATTATTATTATTATTATTATTATTATTATTATTATTATTATTATTATTATTATTATTATTATTATTATTATTATTATTATTATTATTATTATTATTATTATTATTATTATTATTATTATTAATATTATTATTATTAATATTATACATATTATTATTGCTATAATTATAATATACATATATTATTATTATTATTATTATTTAATAATAATTTAATTTATAACACACTACTTCAAATAAATGATCTCAAAGTGCACATACAGCAAATTGCATGACACTTTTACGTGTAAAGTATGTGTAAAAATATAAGTGTAAAAATGGGCTCTTACGTGTAAAATATAATCTGCCCCCCCACCCCACCCCCTTCAATTTAGTTAAGTCAAAAAGTTTGCCCACCCCTGTGTTAGTGTGTCATGGAGCCATGACACAGGAACGCGGTTGTACGTAAATAAAAAGCCAATTTAGCCGTTCATCAGCAGGCGACATCTCCCGCCAGATTGGAAGCCACTTCCACGCATCCGCCACGATCAATAGAAATGGCCCCAGCGCCGTGTCCTTGGGATTGCCATTCCTTTCATGATTCCTTTTTTGCAGGTATGAATGCACACTTTGTAAGCATCCTCTTGAGTGATCCAGATAGGAATGAAACAAGGATACGGCCAAGAGGAAATGGAAAGACGTAGTGGTTGATGTAGTATAGTTGATGAGTCAGTCAGGTGGGCCTCCTTTATCGCAGTTACCGCGTCACAAGGATGCTTAGCTTAATTCCTCCGGACGGGGAGAATGTGGTCGGGATGCAAGCGAGCAGATGGTGGCAACGAGGCAACCCATGCAAGGAAAATGTGAATTAGTACATTTTTCCGGCAGGCCTCTCGCGCTAATGTGACACCTCACAGATTCGAAATAAACCAAAAAAAAAAAAAAACCTAAATGTTATATAAGAGGATTTTACAACAAAGTTTGTGAAGGACTTGGCTTACCCATGTGATTAATGTCTGCCTCCACAAGGCAAGCTTGTAGGACCTGGACTGAGAACAGGTCCAGTAGTCCCGTTCAGGCAGCCTGTAGTACTGCAGTGGTTCACATGGCTGACTTTTAGTACCCAGTGTGGGATTAGGTTTATAGGACACTAGGACTAGGACAAAGACTATGGACCTGGGAACAACTCGGGATTTGCCGGGAGGAGTTGGATGAAGTAGCCGAGGGGGAGGAAAGTCTGGGCTTCTCGCTTAGGCCACAGCCCCCGTGAGAATATGAGTCGACTCTCTTGATTTATACCAAAACCCGACTTACACAAAGTCTCGGAATGGAACTCGCATGTAACCCGAGGACCACCTGTTCGTACTTAACAATTTTGATTGGACATTTTGTGACTATTTTGTGTTTATCGATCATATAGAGGGCGGCACGGCAGTCTAGTGGTTAGCGCGCAGACCTCACAGCTAGGAGACCAAGGTTCAATTCCACCCTCGGCCATCTCTGTGTGGAGTTTGCATGTTCTCCCCGTGCATGCGTGGGTTTTTTCCGGTTTCTTGCCACATTCCAAAAAAACATGCTAGGTTAATTGGCGACTCCAAATTGTCCATAGAATGTGAGTGTGAATGGTTGTTTGTCTATATGTGCCCTGTGATTGGCTGGCGACCAGTCCAGGGTGTACCCCGCCTCTCGCCCAAAGACAGCTGGGATAGGCTCCAGCACCCCCCGCGACCCTCGTGAGGAAAAAGCGGTAGAAAATGAATGAATGAATGATCATATGGAATTAGTTGTCCTTGTCTAAGCTAACGGTCATGTCACTTCCAACCTTTTGATCGTCTGTGCCAACCGAACCCCCACCTGACCTCTGTGAGTCAGTTCTGTCCGAGGTGTCAATCACAGGCCTAAATTCACTGCAGGCTTTGCGGTTTTCCTCCGTCTTCTGATTGACTCGGCCTTCACAGACGCCACTCAAAAGGTTTTTAAATGTCAGAAGATTTTTTTGGGAAGAAAGTCAAACCGACCGCTAGAAGTCATGGATCTGGCACCGTCGAGATGTCAAGAATTATTTTCAAGCACGAGATTTAATTCCCTCCTCAGGAATGAGTCATCAGCTAACATGAATGAATATGAAATTCTGATGATTCCTAATGGGAATTTAATTGAGGCGATAAATCAGAAAACACAAGCTAACAGTCGGAATATTTACATGGAATTAGCATGCATTAGAAAGCACTGTCACACTCAAGTTAGACTTATGGCACCAACAACTTCAGCTCATTAATTATTCATCGTCTTCTTTTTTGTTGTTGTTTCCTTTTTTTTCCCCCAATCCCTAGTGAGCTGACGCTGAACGCCACCTAGAGGGATATGAGAGCCATGACATCCATACCTCAGCCAAGCATGAAAACATAACAACCTCCAATCCCAAAAGGGACAGCGGCAGACTCCTAAAAGAGGAGATTTTGCCAAACTGAAACAAAAATGCTGTGTTAGGCCATTTCTGGATCCTACTGAGACCCCTAATGAGGCTTTAAGAGGTTTCCTGGACCTCCTGGCCCCCCAAAAAGGGGCTATGGCAGCAACACAAAAGAAGTGATAGAAATCGACCCTTTATTAAGTATGCAAAAGTGGCATTTCAGTCATGTTGGGGTCCTGCCGGAAGACTTTTTTTTTGGTTAAAATGTGATTTTGTGACCGTAGCCCAGGAGTCTCAAACACGCGGCCCGCGGGCCATTTGTGGCCCGCAGGACCCTAGTTTGAGGCCCCTGCCTTGATATGAAAGTTTAATTAGTGCGGCCCGCGCAAGTTTGATATGGATTCTGTATGGTATCATGTACCCAGAAAAAATTATTACGTTTGATTAATGTTCATGTTAAAGGTTAAATAACTGTTAATAGTTATCCTCCCTATCCGTGTGGAAGTGCTAAGTTTTTGGCTATTTAAGTTGAAAGGAAATAACTTGAAGGCTACCGTTTAGGTCGCTAGCTCTCTAGTTTGCGAGTTAGCATGTGTCTCAAGACCCAGCAGTTGCGCAATATGTTGTAAATAAAAAGAGAATAAATGTGACTATAGTCATGTTTTGTCATGTCTACAGGGCTCTTATAATGCTTTGTTAATTTTAATCTGAAAAAATAATTTGTCTACCGACCAATAATATGTGGTTTTTATTATTTGGTGTTTTATTATTATTATTATTATATTTATTTATTACTGATTGATTGATTTTCTTTATTCTTGATTTGTTTATTTATTTTTCATCTTATTTCGTGTAGAAAATTAAAAATTAAGATATTTGAGAACAGTGGAATGTTTTATCAGAGCTTTTCTTGTAGAAAATCGGAACAAAAACAAAGTTTATTAATTTTTCTGTTTTTAATAAATGCGTTTTTTTTTGGAAAACCTGATGCGGCCCAGCCTTGCCCAGACCCTAGCTCCAGTGGCCCCCAAGTAAATAGAGTTTGAGACCCCTGCCATAGCCCATTTTGGGGTGCTGCTGGGACTCATAATGAGCGTTTAAGAGGTTTCTGGATCCTCTTGGACAAAAACAGGGTTGTGGCAGTAAAGTGGGAAAATAAAATTTAGGTCATTTTTTTGGTCGTGGTCCCAAAATACTCCACAAGAAACCTAAAGAAACAGTCCATGTAGCCTTTTCGCATAGGAGGGGCAGTGACTCACTTGGCCCAGCAGATGGAACTGTGGTGAATACTGCCACCTACAGGACTGGACTCTTTGTTATTGTTTGGTTTTGGATTGTCCGAACATGTTGAGAAAGGAATAGCAGCAATGACGCAACAATCTGGACGTGGCCCCACCGAGCGCTTAACGACCACATGCGCCACCCTGTGTGGACATATCACTCCGGGCTGATCATGTGCGTCCGCTTGGCCACTTTCACTTGCGCATCTGTACACGTAGTGTGATGTAATACTTCCTCCTGATGGACGACACAGATGGACAGATTTGTCCCCACATGACCTTCCCACCCCCAACATTCCCATATCGGGAATAGGAAGTACTCAATGAGAACACTTCGCATCAGAAAGCAAAGTTTTCTCTCCAAAGAACAACGCAGGTCATCTGAGGAAATCAGCTTCTTTGGGATGCCGCTAATTGATAAAAGAGAAAGAAATGAGTCTCCTGTCGTCTGACCTTAATGCCAGATTATATCAGGATTGAATGGGACATCTGTCATGTCAGCATCTGACTATATGCCTTGGGTGTTTTTACAGATTAACAAACAAGAAGTTGAATTGTCTGGCCCAAGAAGTTGGACACAGATTGTCTTGGATGTTTGTCATCCATCTCCGGTATCCATCCATCTATCCATCTATCTATTTTAGTATCAGTCTATCTCTCTTTCTATATCTCTGCTGAACTGTGTATCAGGTGTCTATTTGGGGTGGAAACCTTTAATAGAACAAATGCATTTTTACAAGATCATTGTATAAATATATGTTTTATATATGTTTATATTTATTATATGAAACATTTTAATTTAATATATTTTTTTACAAAAGTTTTATATATTTTTACATTTATTATATGTAACATTACATATATATTTTTTTTTACAAATGTTTTATATATTTTTATATTTATTATATGTAACATTTTATTTTTATATTTTTTTTACAAATGTAAATTGTTAATGTTTGATTCTTTTTATTATTATAATAATGACTTTACTGATTGACAAAAAGTGATAATGAGGCAAGTTTTTGGTTAATAAATAGGGTTACGTTCTTATTAGGGGGTTAAACGTGCACCCAGATATGTTTTTCTATAAATATATGTTTTATATATGTTTATATTTTTTATATGTGACATTTTAATTTAATATAATTTTTTTACAAAAGTTTTATATATTTTTATACTTATTATATGTAACATTTTATATATATATATATATATTTTTTTTTACAAACGTTTTATATATTTTATATTTATTATATGTAACATTTTATTTATATATATATATATTTTTTTTTACAAATGTATATTTTTAATGTTTGATTCTTTTTATTATTATAATAATGGCTTTATTGATTGACAAAAAGTGATAATGAGGTCAAACCAAGTTTTTGGTTAATCAATAGGGTTTCTCTTTTTTATTAGTGGGTTAAAAGTGCACCCAGATATGTTTTTATTATTTTAGCAGAAATACAGTTTGTCCAACACACTACTGTATGAAAACTACCCCCAATACAACATATTTGTAAACCGAAATGGCATCTTTGAATCACTCCAATGTACATTTTAAACAACAGTGCCATCTGCTGAAACAGCTGGGGCACTGTCTTATTTGCCCCAATACAAAAATTGCCACTTTGCACATGAATAAAAAGCTATTGCAACAGCAGCACGCTAAGCAGGAAGCCATATAATAGAATTACATCAGATCCCTTTCAGATTTATTTATTTTGAGCCAGAAGGGGTGCGTAAAAAAAGAAATAGAAGCTTATGTCGTCTAACAGACGGTTTGAGATTCCAGAGCTTAGACAGAGGTCACTCACAATTCATAATACATAATGCATAATACATACCACAAAAGTGGATACAGCCAAATTGTAAGCGACTTTGGGCAGAAACGGCTCCATGCATTAACAATCTGCTAGTCATCACGATTCATCATGATATGACGGTAAATAAAGTTAGTGATACCATAACAAAAAAGTGGAGTTCACCGGGGGGGGATTTACTTTAATCTGCCAGTAGGTTTAGCCATGGCAGGATTATTAACTGTTACGCAGGAGGCTTTAGGTGTCACATGGCTGTGGAGTCCAGCATGGGTCGGAGGGTGGAGGGGGGATTGATTGCTTACATCCCCTGGAGGGCGGAGGTGGGTGAGCGGGACCTCGGACATCCATGTGGCATAGTAGTACCATAATTACTACTACTAATACTTCACCCAGTAGTTCATTTATATCTTGAATAAAAATAAAAGTGGTAGTAATGAAACTACTACTGCTGCTATTACTAATAAGAATAAATCTAATAAGAATTTCACTATATGTCATGTATACGTCCACTGAACATTTGATCACTGCCGACTTTATAAAACAGAATGTGCATTTCCAGGAACTAAAAATAATTGTTAATTAATAAACAAGACATCAATAGGATTCCCAGTCAGCCTAAAAGCATTTACAGGCAATTGAAATCAATAACATTTGACCCTCACTGTTAAAGTGTAACCAACAGATAAGAACAAAATATATGTGGCACCACTGAGGCAGAAAATCTGCTCTTTGGTCACATGACCGATGATTTTATTTTGTCCCATCAGCACTGACCCCCTTTACAATAATAGCATTGCACCAACCGCTGGTGACAAATTACCTTGCGTTGTGTTACTCTGCAGATGCCATAGAAAGATAACTGCATCTAAGAAATGCTAAATTATCATTATATTTATTATTGTTTTCACTTGAATACAGCCATATCATGCACTATCCTGTGTCCGACTTACCTATAACAGAGGTCTCAAACTCAATTTACTTGGGGGCCACTGGAGCTCGGGTTTGGGTGAGACTGGGCCGCATCAGGTTTTCCAAAAAGAAAAAAAAAAGCATTTATTAAAAACAAAAAAATGTAAAAAACTTCACTTTGGTTCCAATTTTCTACAATAAAAGCTCAGATAAAACATTCCACTGTTCTCAAATATCTTACTTTATATTTTTCTACACAAAATAAGATGGAAAATAAATAAAGAAATCAAGAATAAAGAAAGTCAATCAATCAGTAATAAATAAATAAATATAATAATAATAATAATAAAACGGCAAATAATAAAAACTTAAGAAACCACATATAGTTGGTGGGTTTTCAGATTAAAATCAACAAAGCATTATTAGAGCCCTGCAAACTAGAGAGCTAGCGACCTAAACGGTAGCCTTCAAGTTATTTCCTTTAAACTTAAATAGCCAAAAACTTACCACTTCCACACGGATAGGGAGGATAACTATTAACAGTTATTTAACCTTTAACATGAACATTAATCAAACGTAATATTTTTTTCTGGGTACATGATACCATACAGCATCCATATCAAACTTGCGCGGGCCGCACTATCATTAAACTTTCATCTCAAGGCGGGGGCCTCAAACTAGTGTCCTGCGGGCCACATTTGGCCCGCGGGCCGCATGTTTGAGACCCCTGACTTATAAGTTCAGTATGTGATGTAACATAAAGCTAGTTGGTTTGTGACTGCTGTCTTCTAGTCTTCCTTCACTTGATCGTGTTTATTAATAGTGAATATATTAATAATAGTCTGGAACCAATTAACCGTGATAAACAAGGGACAACGTTATTCCTTCTATTGTTCCATCAGTGAGTTCTCCTCAGAGATATTTTATCTTCAGTTCTTATTTTGGGCCCATGTCTTCTCATGTTCCTTGAATCCAGCGAGGCATAGCAGCATATCATGCACTATCTTACATAATCTTATTTCCGAGACAGTACACCGTTACTCCGCTTTTTGCCCTGGGGTTTGTGCGCTTTTTAAGTCAAATCAATCCTCATTTTTCAAGACTACAGGTCCGAGAGTGGAACGCAGAGAACAACAAGCCCGATGATGATTCCTGCTAGATGTGAAGCCTTCATCTCTGGTGTGGCCGTAATGCCGTACATGACGGGGGCGGGAGGGCGGCAGGGGTTCCTCTTTAGATTATTTCCTAAGTCTATCAAGGACAACAACATACAATACCGTAATCTGTTCCCATCAGAACAAAGTGGGATTACGGCTTTCCTTGGAACGCCTGACCACAATATGAACAATTGAAGGGGTCAAAGGGGAAAGCCTGACATCCAGCGAGGATCATCCTAAAGGTCAAGGCTGACGGTTGACGGCCGAAAGCTTACAATGACGCAAATGTTCAAGTAATACTTAAATCCAGTTTTTTTCCACCAAGAAAGATTTGTGTTTGCGAAATAAAGATTGTAGAGCCAAGCATCGGAGCAGAAAACAAATCCTCCGAGTGGAATTGATGGAAAGTTGTGTTCCATGAAGGAGACGATGAACTCCATCTGTTGACAGTTCATCAATAGACGTCAATACACGAAGGCAACATAGAGAATGTGGCTTAGGCAAGGAAAGGAAACATTTGTTATTTCTTTATAGTACATTTGGTAATGATAATGGTTTAATGTCATTTGAACATGCATCAGATTACAATTGAATGCATCACATAATCAGTTCACAGTTCCACATGTCCAAAAGGAGTAGGAAGAAGCAAAGCTATTTATTCTAAATTATTTAAATTATTTGTGCAAATTACTGTTTACACTGTACATTGCTCATATCTGATGTCATCTATTTATTCTCCACACTATTATTTATTATTTATTATTATACGGGAGCCAGGCAACGACATTTTGTTGGCAATTTCACTGCTGTGTTATTGTGCAATGACAATAAAGAAAGTCTATCTATCTATCTAGCTTATTAAATCCTACCCCTCTATGTGGTACTTTTACAATCCGTAACATTTGTTCACTTCCTGCCTTTTTAATGTAATGTAATTTTTTAAATTAAATTAAATTAAATTAAATTAAATTAAATTGTCAATATTGTGATATGTATAGCACATCATGACTGGTTGAAGACTCTTCATCCTTGTATTTAGCAAACATCAACTGCTTGTATTGTTTCTTGAATTGGCTCATCGTTGTGCATTGTTTGAGGGTCTTACTCAATCCATCCCATAGTTTGATTCCACATACTGAAATGCTATGGCTTTTTAACGTAGTCCTAGCATATAAGTGTTTCAAATGTAGTTCTTCCCTGAGATCATATTTCTCCTCTCTTGTATTGGGTGACATTTTTAGGTAATTGGTTATTTTTAGCCTTATGCACTATTTTAGTGGTTTGAAGATTAACTATATATATATTTCAACTGGTCTTGTAATGGTAGACCACAATTCCCCTGCTTTATGTACGGAAATATTGCAGCAACAGCGGAGGCACAGCAGCATGTCATGCTATCTGGATTCAAGAAATCAACGTATGAGGAGCATGCAATTCCAAGGGTGACAGTGCATGGAGGTTTATTTTTTAGTCATACTTTATGACCTCAATGTACTTTAAATAATGCCAATTCCACTTTCCACTTTTTACCTCTTTGTCATCACTGGCACCCTTCAGAGGTGGCATCACTTTCTGTCACACAAAAGAAGAGAACCAGGATGTGTGTGTGTGTGCTGCATCTGAAGGTCATGAGCTAACAAGGAGCCTGCGCCCTCTTACACTGAGGTCAGCGGAGACGTCGAGCCTTCGCATGTGAGGTTAAGCGCGATGTGAAGGCGAAGCGCTGGGGAAAGGTCAAAGGGTCTTTGCGGCACATCTGGGTACCACACGGCAGCTTGGAAAGAAAGAAAAAACCATCGGAAATAATAAAAAGACGTGTGGTCCACAGGTTGATGTTCTTCTAGTGACGCTAGTTCGTCCATTTGTTTATATTACTATAGATTTTTCCCTCCATGTCTTATTATTATCCTTGTTTTCTAGTTCGGACATATAGTGTTTATTAATATTTATGTCCCAGCTCCACGACTGCCCTTGTTTTCTTTAAGGAGTTACGTTTACTCCAGAAGGTCACTCTATTTACTTAACTGTTTTAAGGGGAAGCGAAGCTCACACGTGTTTGATGGTACTGATGAAATTCGATCCACGGCGTCTCCTTGCTTGGTGTGTAGTTGTCCAGTCGCAAACTAACGACGGTGCCATGTGTCGTCTGCACTGTATCATGCTGTCCTTGCTGCGAAGTCAATGAAGCGCCATCACCACAAGGACAGGGCGGAACGCGACATGCGTGATGGCGGACGACCCCCGGCGCAGCCACAACCGTAACAATCTCTTACAGGTAATTGAATCTACAGGATAACATCACGACGCAGACACATTTAGTGGTACTTCCCAAGGTGAAGTTGGTGCGTTTCCTGAATATGGCGGAGGACCTTGAGGTCTCATTGATGCGACGCGACAACAACAAACGGTTTTATTAATGCTTCACTTGTTTTTCATAAACATTTGTTTTATTATTTGTATTTGAAGCAACCTAAAACCAACCCTATCCTTCCCCAGGAAAGGCTCTGTTACTTTGTTGTAAAAGTCTAATCACCTTCTGTTGAGCGTGGATATATAATCCTCTCCTTTGGCGGTCAAATTCATTTGTTTATTCAGCAGAATCATACAGAAATAGCAGAGTACAATAGTGATTGTTAAAAATAACTAAAATCTTCTTTGCATATTTTTTGACTATTAATAGATAGAGAACAAATAGAAGTGGTTCAAACACGGATCCTTGAGGAACCCCACGGGTAGCAAACTAGTATGTGAGTTCTGGACTGATTTCAACCAGATTTGGGCAGTATCACTAAATTGAATGAACTTGGGTGTGATGGTCAGTGAGACCAAGTCAAGACCAAGACCAGGTCTGTTTCCGCACTTTTGGCGGAGGGCAAACCAAACTGACTCTGACTGAATCTTCAAACCGGCTATTATGCATGAGGCGGTCCTGAAGTTGAGTAACAACTACTAATAGACAGTTTAACTTCCGCCTTTAGCACGACGGTTACTAATAAGATGTTGGCTGTACAGTTCCGAAAATGAATCCACGAACATCATATAATTTTACGCCCAGGTTGCTAATTCCTTTGTTGCAAAAAACCAAAGAGAAGTCAAGACTTTGTTGTTGTAGCATAGAAATGCAACACAGATAAACAAATCAAGAAGTTATGTACACTATTTACTGTGTATATGTTGCGCAAGCCACATGTTTATTGCACAGTTTATTGCACAGTTATTGTGCAAGACTTTTGGAGCGGTTTATATTATGGAGTCTGAGGGAGGAGAGTCGTTATGTGGTTGCACCAGGAGTGTGTCTGCCAACGTCTTACCTCAGTGCTTCCATGCAGATGGAGAACCAACAGATCCGACGGCTCCATGTGGTTATTTGGGAAGCCTGGCCATCCAAAAGGTTTTTACTCAACATTCATCTGCCAGGTAAGACCCTGCAGGTTCCCTGTGGAGCTCACAGCTTGTTAAACACGTGGGAATGTTTGGAGGAAAAATAACGGACAGGGGTCCCGTCTATCCTGTGTATTATACATACGGAGGTTCTTGGTATGCAGGGTAGCAGGTGATGGACTTAGCGTTCAGCCATATGGTCTCTGGATGGCTGCTGGGAAAGGTGTGTCACTATTTGGCAGGACATCACACCACCATGCTTCAGTTTGGGATATCTGTGGGCAGGATTTTAAAGTACAGAGTTGCCATCGACTAGCATCACAGTGTGTTTTCTTCTTCACCTGTGGAGTCATTCCACAGTTCCTCAAACTTTCAAAAGCTCTCCATGAAGGAGTTAATGGATGCATTTTTAGACATTTTCCACCAAATTAACCTGCTTTTATGCGTTTTGATGGTTTGGCAATGGTTTGTCATCCCCTTTCATAATGCCCAAAAAAGCCAGCTTTTTCCCGGCACTTTTGTGTGTTGCTGTTTGACACCAGTGGGGAATGAAGTTGACCCGGAAATTACCATTCCGGCATCCCAGTACGGTTAAAGTGCACATTGGGAGGGGCCTTTTATTGTGGCCAGGCTAAGGCAATAATCATACTGTCTAATCAGTCTCTTTTGTACGTGGAAAAGGTTTTTAGAATTCATTGAATTTTTGTTGAGTATGTATCCAAAATTGTCACGCCCTGTGTGGGTTCCCAAGTGACAGTTTGGGTTTGAGTTTCCTGTCTGGGCTTTGGTTTCCGTTTTGCACGCTCTTATTTTGTATATGACTTCCTGTTTTTCCTCGTAGTCACCCACACCGGTCCCTAATTTCAGTGTCTATTTAGTTCAGGTGTGTGCTTCTCCCTGTGTGGGATCATTCTGTCACGGTTCGGCTTGAGAGCTTTAAGGTTCGATCCCAGGATGCAGAAAGCAGAACCAAATGCAGGTAAAAATATTAATTTCTTGCAAAAATTGCAGTAGCAGGAAAGAAGCAACTCAGGAAGCAGAAGGACAAACTAGAATGATCCCACACAGGGAGAAGCACACACCTGAACTAAATAGACACTGAAATTAGGGACAGGTGTGGGTGGCTACGAGGAAAAACAGGAAGTCATATACAAAATAAGAGCGTGCAAAACGGAAACCAAAGCCCAGACAGGAAACTCAAACCGTCACTTGGGAACCCACACAAGGCGTGACGAAAATAAATTGAAAAAACAAGTCACATGACACGGGATGTCTCTCAGATCTTTTAAGGGATGAAGCTTTGACGGAGGGACACCCGGTCTCATCCTCAAAGTAATAAATGCAATCAATAAAAAGCCAGCTTGGGCTGTAAGACGCTCCGAGCTGTCGATGCTTGTAACAAAGAAAGCACAGCATTCACCCTCTGACCCTTGAGGGAATCTGTCTTTGTGCTGACACTTTTACGACTCGAGTCCTGGATTTCAAAGGTAATTAATGGAAATCCCCCCCCGGAAAGGCCGCTTGACATAATATTTCACCTGGAAGTGCTGACTCTTCCAGAATCTTCTCCGGACCCTTCAATCCCACGCTGGTTTGTGTCCATCCAAAAGACGACGACACACGTTCATTGAAATGACAATATGTCGTTTATTTTCTATATCTTAAAGGTTTATTATTTACAAACCCAAAATAAACCCAAAAAAAAAAATAAAAGAAAAATCCAAAAAAGATTTTTTGACAAACACTGTTTGTCTGCATATTGTTGTAAGAAAGTTTTACATTAATCTTTCTTTTTTTTTTTCTTCCGTATCAAGTCACCAGGCGAGAATGAGCGGATCGATGAGCGGCGTTACCAAAAACTCACCCCTCCCCTCCATCGTCATCGTCATCATTATCATCAGTAAACATATGAAAGCAAAAAAATGTGGCTCTCGTCCTTTGCGGGCATCAGATTCTTTTTGCATCCTTATTTTCTTCCACCGACATGGACGACCAAAGAAACAGGTATCAGAAATATACATAGAAATATATGTGCTGGTTTGTCGAGGGTGGCTATGCTGCTAATGTGTAAGCTCACTATTCATAATTAATGCCCGTCTGGTACGTTAGCTGTAATCGGCAGAGCGAGGAAAACGAACAAAAAAAAAGCACATCGTTGGGAAGCATTCCCTTCCAAAAGGCATGTATCAAAAAGAAGAAGAAAGAAGAAGAGCACAAAGCAACAGTGCTGCCGTCTGTGTGCACTATAGTTCCTACTCACTATGGCAGATTCACGATTAAGCGCTCCTTGTTGGGAAATCCTCCAGCTCCCTTTTTGCTATAACTCATCCGCTTAAAATGTTCTACTCGGAAAGTGCAATTCAAAAAACACACACACAAAAAAAGACTTTTCGCTTTGGCCGGTTCTTTCAACACGTGTGGACCCCCCAAAAAAAATCAGTGACTAGCTACAAAGTAAAAGGTAGAAATTTGTACAATGTCTCACCCAGCGTGATATTACTGCTTTTAAGATTGCACTTTTTCCCCTCAAAAAAAAAAAAAAAAAAAAAAAAAAAAAAACATGAGCTGAATGCAGCTTGAGAGAAAATAAACACATTGGACGCCACGAGAGACGTTTGGCCATCGTTGCAAACTTCCCGTCTTTAAAAAAAAAAAAAAGAACACAGACTTAAAAACAAGAGGAACGTCAGGATGAACCGAAGGGTGGAACATGGCTATGGTTTAGGCACAAATACTTAAGAATGTCCATGTGAAAGGTCGATGCTCGATGTTCACACACGGACGACAATGAACAGAATCTAACATTAACATCAACATTGTTTTTTGTTTTTTTTTTTTTTTTTTCCCAAAAAGTATTTGTTGTGACAGTGCATGCTTTCATTGACAGCGGTGGTGGGACTGTATTGGTACACTATCCACACGTTCTGTTAGACACAGTCTTCCCCTCATGGGCTTCCAGACTCACTAAACTGGACCCATGCTGTCATCCTTACAGAACTTTACATGAAAATAGTTGAGTTCAGTTATTTCTGGGCAGAACTCACATCCGTTTGGGTCCGTTTACATGAGCCAAGCCCACAAGGAAGGATTCATAGGAGACATAAAAACCTTAATGCAAAACACAGCACACCGAAGCCTTCAATGTTTGGTTTTTGGTAAAGCCTTCAGTTAGCAATCATCCTTTATGATTTAAGTTGGACATTAGATTTTATATTCACACTCTTGCTTTTCTGCTGAAGTCAGGGGTGTCTGAAATTTTTCCAACGAAGGTCATATAATGAAAAATGAAATGCTGCATGGGCTGTTCCACTACAAGAGGTTTGACATATAGTATTGGACAATATCAGCATATCGGCCAAAATGCCCTTGGTTTTCATACACTGTCTTGGTTTGTGAACAATGCTGAAAAATAACTTCGGTTTTATTCATTCATTCCGCTTATCCTCACGAGGGTCGCGGGGGGTGCTGGAGCCTATCCCAGCTGTCTTCAGGCGAGAGGCGGGGTACACCCTGTACTGGTGGCCAGCCAATCACAGGGCACATATAGACAAACAACCATTCACACTCACATTCATACCTATGGACAATTTGGAGTGGCCAATTAACCTAGCATGTTTTTGGAATGTGGGAGGAAACCGGAGTACCCGGAGAAAAAACGCATCCACACAGAGATGGCCGAGGGTGGAATTGAACTTGGGTCTCCTAGCTGTGAGGTCTGCATGCTAACCACTCGGCCCCGCTTCGGTTTCATATGTTTCGTTTTTTGACCTTTTGCAACAAATTAATAAAAAAAAGCAGAGGTTGAATCAACAGCGTCTTTCCTGGTTGCAAGTACGGTTCATTGAAAAAAGATTGGTCAAACCAAAACCAAAAGACTTCCTCCCATAATGCTAACTTCAACCTTACAGCTCAACAAAAAATAGAATTTTCATCACAATTTCCATGATATTGAAATCATTTGGATTTCGCCGTGAAGAAGGGTCGTCGAAATAGCTAACCTCCGACACAGCGGAAATTCAACCAATTGTTGTTTGCAGTAAAGTTATGCAAACCGTTACTGTCCCGTACCCTATTACCGTTAGGCGTTGAGATTTTTTGCATTAAGGTTCCTTTGTCCATTTTTGTAGCCGCTTGCGTGTGATAGCCAGGTTCCCGACAGACGTAAGAAGTAAGACATTGTTATGATAGAGAATGCACCACACAGTATCTGTAAATACTAGCTCTACAAAACTATTTACAGCACACGTATAGGTAATCTTTATGTCACAGTCTATTGCATAATGGTGATAATCTTTAGTTTATAAATATTATAAATATACACAGTTTCTTTTTTTTTCATCTTCTGAACAACATGACATTTCAACCCTTCCAAAATAAGGAATAGAAAACAAACGCATCCATCCATTCGTCCGTCTGTCTTCTCCTCCTCTAACGTGAAGAAAGAAAGCAGCATTTTCGAGTGTTTGTTCCCTTTTTTTTTGTTTGGAGCCATAACACTGTTGAGGTTCCCAACTTTATGTACTGTGTCGATTTTCTGTTCAGAAAGTTGCGATTTCTTTCTTGTGATTGTGTGCTTTTTTTTTCCTTTTCTTTTTTTCATGTTTTTTTTTTTTTTTTGCAAGTGTTACTTTGCATGTATGATTCCACAGTGGCGCCTAAAGCTGCTTTTCCTTTTCTTGAGTGGTGAAAAAAAGTCACGATCCATAATGCATTCCAGCTTGAAAAAAAGCAAACAAAAACAAAAATCATAAATATATAAATAAAAAAATTCATACATTGTATATAATTCATTATATTTCTCAGAAAGGAAGACTCGTGTTTATACTACAGTTTTAAATTGCCATTGCGAAATATATTAGTTGGATTTCAACACGCAGTCACATGCGCTCACGCATTCTCCCGGCTCCCATTCACGCCGTATATACACATACAGGCCATATATGTGTATATATTTATAGATATGGCATAAAAGAAAGAGAATATCTGTATAATATACATTCTTAAGGAGGGAGACAATGTGTCTAAAATATAATACAAGGGCTCGTATGTACACGATTTCAATGAGGTTATTTTTAGAAGTAGCCTGGAGCTCCTCCGTGGTTAAAAAAAAAAAAACAAAAACGCAAAATAAATAATCATAAATTTGACGCAAAGCGCATTTTGTCTTGGTCAGTCTCCGTACTGCTCAGGACAGAATCTCTCCGAGACCCGGGTGATTCCCTGGGCTGGCTTGCCGTCGATGAAGTCGCTGCGGCCGCCACCGCTGCAGCCGCCGCAGCCGCCGCTGACGAGCGTACGGGCGGCAGTGCCCCCGATGACATCTGGCGGAACAGATTCACCCGTTGGGGTACTGTGGTGCGAATGCCGCTCTGGAGATTCATCCCCTGGATCGCCGCCGCCGCTGCTGTTGGTGGCACGATGGAGGCCAGCGAGTCGCCCGAGGCTTGGTGCGCCCGCGGCCCCAGTGATGTTTCGTGCGGGAGAGACGGCTGAGAGGCTGATAGGTGCCGCACGTCTCGACTCAAGCTGCCCGACTGAAGAGCCTGCGTGCTTTTGTGGAGGTCCCCCCGCTGAGGCGAAGGGGCCTGCTGCTGCTGCGGCGACTGCTGCTGCTGTGGCGTCGCAGGGCCGGCCCCGGCGGCGGACACAGGTGGCTGCTGGCTGGGGAGAGACGACTGGTTGATGGGCTGCTGGATAAGCGACAGCTGGGATGCAGTGGGAGAACCGTACTGGAAGCTCCGGCTAGCCAGTGGCGTCTGAACCGGTGGGCTGCACATGGCAGCCGTGAAGGAGCAAGGTGACATGATGGCGCCCTGCGGCTGGAGCGGCGTCTGTGGGTTGGTGGAGGAGGAATTCAGGTTGCCGTGGGAAACACTGGGGAAGGGGTAGATGGCTGCTGCGGCGGCGGCCGGCAGCATGCGGGCAGCAGAGGCATTGGCAATAGCTGAAGCACTGTAGGTCAAAGGTACAGAGGACTGCTGGAACTGGTTCATTCCGAAGGCGGTGGAGAAGGGTGGCTGGGCCGGTGAGTTAATGATGGAGTTTCCGGACATTGGCGTCGAGTTCATCCCGGTGACCGACTGCTTGCGATCCACCATCATCACCATCTCCCTGTCCTGACGGATAATCTGCTTCAATATCTCGTTCTCCTGTGTGTTGAACACACCGGCGTTCAGGTCCTTCTGGAACTTCTGCAGCAGCAATGAGTTCTTCTTCCCTGTTGGGGAGCAATCAGAAGAGGTGAGCGCTAGGGGCTGTGGCGACCTCGCTCGGTTGCACTACACCACCACCATCACAACAATCAAGATGCAGTTTGGAGACTTGGAACCGCAACCCGGTGATTTGTCCAAAGACACCCCGCCAATTTCAAGGTCCTCCTCGCCTACAAGCTGCATCTTTTTCCACATCCACTAAAGGTTCATCATGTTCAAAGTGAGGCGTGAGGCACACTGAATGTCGATGGCAATGGGGACTAGAGGGTTTTGAGGGGAAGAGGGGGTGGTGTTTGGGGGTGAAGGACACATAAGGAGACAAAGATTACTTGTGGCGCAATGACTGCGAAAGTGCTGAGGCGCCTGGGGTGAAACACGGAATACTGATGAGCGGTCACCATTCTGGACACTTTCTCAGAAGGCGACACGGATAAATCTAAGAGCTGATTTCAAATCACAAGGACAGCTCGGCTAAAAACACAGCACAAAGACACCTGGAACATCTGGTTTTTGGAGGTTTTACATTCGAAGGTGGAGACAAGCTAAAGGAGGAACGATCTATTGTCTAGCACACAGAATCATCATCGGCATGCACTGCAAAAATTGAAATATAAGCAAGATTAAATACCTGAAAGTTAGTTTTTTTTTATCGACCAATGTGCTTATCTTAAGTAACTGAGATATAGTTCTTTAAATAAGACAAATAATCAATGCCAAAAGTCTATTTTGCCTGTTTTAAGTTTTGGCAAATGCAGTTTTCTTCATAATAATACCATACAATCGTAAAATCATGATTTTTTTCACGTTTTCAATATCAGTGAAATAAATACATAACTATCTTTGAGACACCGTTTTTCCGAGTGGGTCTCTTGTGTCATGGCCGCATAGCTCAAGTTACTGGTGTGTGAGTGGCAGAAAGAAAAGCTCAGACAAGCTTACATGTTTAAACTATTTCAGACTTTTTTCGAGAAAAAGTATCGTCTTATCCGTCCATTCATCTTCCACCGCTTATCCGAGGTCGGGTCGCGGAGGCAGTAGTCTATGACTTCCCGTTCTGGACAGTTGAGAGACTGAGTCTCTCCAACGTGTCCTGGGGTCTTCCCTGAGGCCTTCTAACGGTTGGACTATAGGGAGCCTCCTCATCTGGCTCCTCCAGTTTCTCCTGGATGACGGTTCTCACCTTATCTCTAAGGTAGAGCGCCGCCAGCCTACAGAGGAAACATTTCGGCCACTTGTACCTGCGATCTTGTCCTTTTCGGTATCGTCTTATATATAAGCGTTTTGGTATTGCATATTGAAAAATATCATATTAGTATGTGAATTTCAGGTGTTTAATCTTGCTTAGGGTTCGTTTTTTTTTTGCTGTGTGCCGCTCAACTCCCAACAGAGTCCTTTTAAGGATTGATATGTATTTATTTACAAAAATAATTATGCATGAGGAATATGTGCTTCTGTGAACTGCACTGCACAATCAAATCAGACGAATTACATAAGTCCTGGTTTTTAAAAAGGGTCTTTATCGAGATCCCTCGGGCCATAGAAATACAATTGATTCAAATTGAAAATGGACTAATTATATGTCGCAAAAGGGCATTTTGCGCCTAGAGGCCCGCGGAAGCTTGTCACAAGTCGTGGAGCGTGATATTAGCCGCAAGTTTATCCAAGGAACAAGCGAGGGTTTTTCCGAGCTAAACTTTGATGATCCAGTGACTGAGGCCTTGCGAGTCGACAGCCTGTCACATAAGCATTGATGGCTAAGGAAGACAAAGTGGACTACAAGTGTGCTGAAGGCTTTAGCCTCCGTCACTCCATCATGACGGCTCATCCCTCGAGGGGGCCAAACATTTCTCCGCTCTCAAGGCCCCGTCGACAAAAGTCTGCCATTCGGCTACCAAACACGTCCGATTTTGAAGAAAGATTGATTGTCATTGGCACCAATGCAGACACATTTCTTACTACAGGCTTGTAAGCGCTAAAGCTAGCTAGCACCCACAGACTACCACAACGACTTCACTTACAATGCTGTTTTTATGGCATTTTTAAAGGTGATTGGGTTTACATCTGCGGATTGGAAGGATAGTACAGATTCATTCACAGGTCACTCATCTCTTTTGACAGCACAAAATGTGAAAACAAACCGGCTGGATGCTGCCAGATGCTCACTTGACAATAACATATGGAGTGTGTCACATTTTTTCTCCGCTTCACTTCGCCGGATCATCTGAAAGTTCATGTAGCGCTAGCCAAAACCATAGCTTGAAATTATTCATTCATAAAGGACTTTTGATTATAACACTACTATAGAAGTAGTATCAGTGTATTGTGGCTGTTTCTGATGTACATCGGTACTATGAAAGGTTGTGGCTAAAATCTCTTAGCAACTCTTAGTTTGTTTTGGATATACGGAACAGAAACAGACGGAAACAGTCAAACTGGAACTAAGTTAAGTGGTTTTAATTCATTCTTAGTAACTTAAACACAAACACTACTACAGAGGTCGTCGTTAATTTATAGCTATGGTCTGTCCTGATGTAAATTGGGGCTATGCTAAGTGGTGGCTAAAGTGACTTCGCATATATATGCTTAAGATTTAGCAGCAGAATGTTAAGATAATTTTCGTAAATTAAATGTAAACACATACATACTGTAGGTAGTCGTTAATTTATGTTGTTTTCAATCAGTCGTAATGGCTGACATGGACATAAATTGGTACCGCACTCGGTGATAGCTAAAGTCAACTGTTAGCTCGATTTGTGGCTAGTTAAATACTATGCGGACGAGAAACAAACGCAAACAGTCAAAATGGAACTAAGTTGGACTAATAAGTGGTTTTAATTCATTCTCAGTAACTTAAAAAAAAACACTACTACAGAGGTCGCCGTTAATTTATAGCCATGGTCTGTCCTGATCATTTGGTCAGATGTAAATTGGGGCTATGTTAAATGGTGGCTAAAGCGACTTCGCATATATATGCTTAAGATTTAGCAGCAGAATGTAAAGATCATTTTCGTAAATTAAATGTAAACACCTACATACTGTAGGTAGTCGTTAATTTATGGCGATGTTTTTTTCAATCAGTTGTAATAAATTGGTACTGCACTAGATGATGGCTAAAGTCAACTGTTAGCTCGATTTGTGGCTAGTAAAATACTGTGCAGACGAGAAACAAACAGAAAGAGCCAAATATGAAAAAGGTCGTATAACCTGTCAGAAGTTGTTATAATAAGTTATCGTAATTCGTACTCTGTAACTTAAATACAAACACAGAGGTAGTAATTAATTTACGGCCATGTTCTGTCCTGAGTAATCAGTCGCTGGTGGCTAAAGTCGCTTAGCCACAGTTAGCTCGTTTCATGCCGTGTCCATGTCGTATAACCTATCCAAAGTTGCCCAGGTCAATACGTGTTAAAGATTCAGCGCTAGAATCTTACGTTTGTGTGTTTTGTGTGCAGTCACTTCAACACAAACGTTTCAAGAAAATTTTGCACCTAAATGGAAACCTCCACTTCCACACCGAAATAAACAAAACCAATAAAAAATGACAAAAATAAACAACACAGATATAAATACATATGTTAACAACATTGTGAGGAAAGTGAAGGAAACTGTTGTACAGCTGGAAACAAACACCATCGAACATAAAAACATCAACATTAGTATGAAAACAAACAGGAATCAAATCAAGATTATGGTGCCGAACAAATAACAAAAATATAAAATATATAATCATAAGCATGCCTTTCAGGAGCAACATGATAAATGACTTCCCAGGTGTAGTAACCTTTTTGTTATAGATTTAGGTCTAAATGTGTAAGAAAGTTGGTATGGGTGGTTGATAAATAAGAAATATGGGACAGAAGTTATCATTTTGTGATATAATCACAACTGAAAACATGATGTAAAAAAATAAATAATAATCTGCAGACATGATTTGGTGCTTTTGAGGTGAGAAGCAATAATCCAGGTGATTATTCTGTGGAAGTAAGTCAAAGAATAAAATGGCATGCGGAACACTGAATGGGATATCTTTGTTTCCTCGATCGACATTGGGAATGTGTCCATCCGGGGACCAGCAGTGTGGATGACTGTATGTAGCCTAGTGCGAGGGGCGGGGGAGAGGGGGACAAGCTCTTGAAGGATGAATTTAGTAGCGGGTCCAACTAAGCAAGCCTCTATAGGTTTTTTTTTTTTTTTTTTTTGCCCCTTGTTCGAAAGTTGGAATGAAGTGTTTACCTGGTGCCTACTCGTCGGCCAGGACACTCTTGAAAACGAGATGTGCTCGTCTCAAGACGGACTCCTGGTCAGATAATTTTTAGATAGATAAAAGATCATGTCAAATGTGCAACATGTTTATTTCCTTTTTTTTTTTTTTTAAATAAGAGCAAGACAAGCATGTAACCAAATGCAGTTCATATATAAATATATATATATAGAGAGAGAAACGATACAATCATGACAACGCGTCTTCCCTTGTATGAGACAAACCCCCCTTTTTTTGTGGTGGTGGTGGTGGGCGGGACAGCGTGGCGCCACTCTGAGAGGTGTCACTCAGAGTGGACAGCTGTTTTCTTTTTTTTTTTTTAATGCAGATGTCAGAAAAAGGGCAAATGCAGATTATTTTGACTCAGATTAAAGGGCATCATGTTGTGAAGGCTACAGAGGGACAAATTTAAACGCCTTACACCAAATAACTGACAATGCAACCCTACTCCTTTGACTGACGCCGTTATACAACAACGTAAGGGATTTTTTTTTGAACGATATGTTTTCACAACCCCTGATGCATGTTGGAAAGGAGCAAATTTGAAATGAAGGGACTAAATCTGAATCAAAAGCATCAATGCCAACGAATGAGAAACATCGTACTTCTTTCAAAAATCTATTGGATGCCTTACCCCAAATAATCACCACTCCCCTTTCCCGACTAGCAGCCCATTGCTGCTGTTTTCTTCCCAACTATTTCAAATTTCTTCTCATACATTTTTATAATATAATATTTTGACTTTATTCCTGTAAAATTTAGATTTTTCTATTATTATTTTCCCCCTGTTTGCTTTCTTGTTAAATTCTATATTCAGAATGTGCCTTGTGCTCGTATCAAAACTGCCCTTTGGACCCCCCCACCCCGCACGAAACAGTTGCTTTACGATGCTACTTTCCTTGCGGTAGACGTCTTTATGTGCAAACGTGGCATCTGTAAAGATGACATTTACGATGCAATTGGAAGAGAAAGTGCTTTAACCTTTCACCCTCACAAAGGCGCCTCAATTTTCCCCTTCAGGAAAAACCAAGTGGTTGCAAATTACTTGAATATGATATGCGTCTTCACATGTGTGGATGGCATCTGTAAAGCTGATATTTACAACTGAGTTGAGAGGGAAAAGAAGGGAAGAGCTACTGCATGCATCTTAATCCTCTTAAAAAAGTACAAGATATAATTTTAATACAATTTCATTATCTATTTATAGAAAAATATATATATATAATCATAAAAGCCTTTCCCCTAATCGACGGCGAGTACTCTCTGCTGTTGAGTTGTGCAATACACCCGTACATAAATTACCTTGTGAGGGTTATGTTTTCCTTTTCACTTTCTCATGCACTCATTAAAATCTTATTAAAAGTTATATATATATCGTATTTTCTGGACTATAAGTCGCTCCAGAGTATAAGTCGCACAAGGTCAAAAATGCATAATTTGGTTAAAAAGAAAAACATACATAAGTCGCACTGAAGTATAAGTGGCATTTTTTGCGGGTAATTTATTTTCCAAACTACTTGACCAAAACAGACATTACGTCCTCTTGGAAGGCAAGTTCTAACATTAATAACAGAATAGAGAACAGGTTGAATAGGTGTAAGATGTGCTAACACAATGCTTATTCAGCTACACAAAAAATAAACATGAACAGAAAAGGTGTCCAGTGTTTATGTAACATAAACAGTTTTTTCATTTCTAAGTCGCTCTGGAGTATAAGTCGCAGGAACAGCCAACCTATGAAAAAAAGTGAGACTTATAGTCCGGAAAATACAGTAATTACTTTTGAATGCGAGAAAACGTGAAACACATTTGGTAATCTTGCATGTGCTGCAAATTGGTGTCGTGTTAGATGTTAGAGCAGACTGTCCTGACATGTTGTTACAGCACTTCGGTGTAATACTAATAATGACGCGCCTGTGTCATTACAGTAAATACGCTGCAGCTCCAACGACTGACAACCACGTAAGCACACTTCCTGAATCAGCATGTGACTGAAGGTAATTGCTATAAACCACACTAGATATTGTTCTAAAGCAATTTAGCATGAATCCAGCATATGTAATTTAAGAATAAGCATGATTTAGGTGCATAAAACTCCATTAAGGGACGAGACCAGGTCAACAATGACGAAGAGAGGTACTTTCAGCAAGGTATGCTATTTTTGGGACACGGCATATGAATACACTTTGATTGTTTTATCCGAGTGTGTAATTAGCCAA
Organism: Doryrhamphus excisus; assembly: GCF_030265055.1. NCBI lineage: Eukaryota > Metazoa > Chordata > Actinopteri > Syngnathiformes > Syngnathidae > Doryrhamphus > Doryrhamphus excisus. Next base: position 8,837,641 of record NC_080467.1, read on the forward strand.
AAGCAACAGCGAGGCATGAGAGAAAGGATGCTGGGCTCGTCTCCAGCCGCCCCAGTGGAGTGAGCGGCGCTGTGGGGAAAGCCGAGGTGTGGAGCCTGCACCGTTTCATGTTTTTTTTGGAGGGGGAGGGGGGTGTAATGAGTGCACGTTGGGGCCTGGAAGTTGTTTTCCTGCGTTGTGAGGTTTTGCATCTTAAAGGGAGCCCTCAGTGTGCCTTCACTGTTTCCTTATACGGTGGTCTTCATTCATGTAAAGGGAAGTCATTCAATGTTTTTCATTAGTGTGACACAACGCTGCTTAAAACCTTAAAAAAAAAAATTAATCGAGATTTTATGTTGGAAGCAGCTTGACCTCGCAACGGATTCGGAAGATTGAAATTATTGCCCAGTTTATTTCATACATGTGCCCCTTTTTAATGTGTGCCTTTGTTTACTGTTCATTTTTAATGGCCGACTTTTATAGATGTCTTTATAGCTGACTGGATGACTGTAAGAGGTCTGACTTCCTGTTTCCTGTCGCCGGGTTTGGTTGATTTTTTAGAGCCTTCTGATAGCGGGGTGGGGTGCTGCTCATACCCAGGAGTGCAGATGAGTGGGAAGAGGGCCACACACACATGCATGTGAGGTTCCATCCACTCGCTGGCGTCCAGTGGGGGCGCTGGGTCAACACGGAGGGGGGCGACCCGACTCCCTCCAGGACAGCGGCATGCACTGCCTCCCCAGTTAATCCAACCATAAAGACGTTATTTTGGTTCTTTAGTAGGATTAAGGCTGGTTTCAACAAGTTTGTTCGTTGATTAGGACAAAGAAAATGAGAGCATACAGGTCATGCGGCACAAGATGGCGGACACAATGCTTTTTCATGAGGGAAGACGGCAAACAGTGTGACCAGACGAGACGACACAAGGCACGATGACAGGCAAAGATCAGACAGCAGGAGTTAGAGGGTCGCCGTTCTTACCGATGCGATCCAAGCGGTCGATGGCTACCGTCTCGAAAGCTCGCCGCATCATGGGGTACTCTTCCAGCACCTCGTTGAAATGGTCGACGGACAGCGAGAAGAGTCGGCAGTAGGTGTCCGCTCGCACGCTGGCTGTTCGTCTGCCCTTGGTGAGTAGGCAGATTTCTGCAGAGGAGACAAAGTGGATGCTTTGTAGCTTTTATTGGTTTCAGGCATGGTAACGTGTCGAGAAGAAAGAAGAGGAGTAGGAAGAAGCAGAGCTTAATTCATCTCCATGACGCAGCAATCACTGTTCACACACACTCTGTGTTCATTCATTCATTTTCTACCGCTTATCCCTTATCCCATTATGTCTTCGAGCGAGAGGCGGGGTACACCCTGGACTGGTGGCCAGCCAATCACAGAGCACATATAGACAAACAACCATTCACACTCACATTCATACCTATGGACAATTTGGAGTCGCTAAACGTAGCATGTTTTTGGAATGTGGGAGGAAACCAGAGTACCCGGAGAAAACCCACGCATGCACGGGGAGAACATGCAAACTCCACACAGAGATGGCCGAGGGTGGAATTGAACTCGGGTCTCCTAGCTGTGAGGTATGCACACTAACCACTCGACTGCCGTGCAGCCAGACTCCGTGTTAAAATACACTTTCTGATAGGGAGATAAAAGATTAGTGAATGTGGACAATATATGCTAAGGGTGTCCAAAGTGTGGCCCTGGGGCCATTTGCGGTCAGAACTGGAGCCTGCCCAGTGGTTGCAGTTTACATCAAACCCAGGACAAAAAAATACATTTAACGATGAACAAAACGGCAAAAATGGGAAAACTAAGAAAAAAAGGCACAATGTAAAGAAAAAGGCGGCACGGTGGTCTCGAGGTTAGCGCGCAGACCTCACAGCTAGGAGACCAGGGTTCAATTCCACCCTCGGCCATCTCTGTGTGGAGTTTGCATGTTCTCCCCGTGCATGCATGGGTTTTCTCCGGGTACTCCGGTTTCCTCCCACATTCCAAAAACATCAACAACAACTCCAAATTGTCCATAGGTATGAATGTTAGTGTGAATGGTTGTTTGTCTATATGTGCCCTGTGATTGGCTGGCCACCAGTCCAGGGTGTACCCCGCCTCACGCCCGAAGACAGCTGGGATAGGCTCCAGCACCCCCGCGACCCTCGTGAGGAAAAAGCGGAAGAAAATGAATGAATGAATGTAAAGAAAAAAGCTGACATTTGAATACTAATAATAAAAACAAAATAATGATAAACGAAACAAAACGATTTTTCTCAACATTGTTCTTCTTCCAGATAACTTCCAACACTTCTTCTAACATTGTATGCTTGTGTTTCTTAAATTGGCTCATACTGGTACATTGAGTTCTTTAGATGGATTAAGGATTTTGCTATGCTAAAGAGGACATTACCATATAGATGAACCTTCAACGTGAGGCCACAAAAGGAGACACTAATGTGTAAATAAACTGGCGAGCCGATTGGAGACTCTGTCACTTGAATTACGCTAAGATCATTTATCATGTGCTGCACAGCTAATGGCGCTAGAACGCAATACAGTGGTCCACTGTCAAGCGTTGTCACACTGCACCGCTGCATCAGTGTCCTGTATCTTCCGTCTGCGTGAATCGTTACATGAAGAAGCCACTTAGCATTTCAGCTCCACGTCAGCTTATCAGACAGTTCCTGCACAGTCAGCACATCCTTGCCGTTTTTCACTGCATTCAAGCGCCGAGGTAAATGAATATTGATGCAACTGTCAGATATATATTTTTTCCCAACGTGAAAAACACAGCACTGCAGCATCATGGCAATTACATTACTTTGAGAGAAATATATTGCGGTCCTCATCCACTGTGGAACATATACACACTAATGGAAACGTGGTAGCATGTGGTGTAAAATATGGTGGTGGCTGTTTTACTGCTTCAGGACCTGGAAGAATTGCAGTGATAAACGGAACCATAAATCCCGAAAGAGAATATCCGGCCATCCCTTGGTGACCTCAAGATGAAACCAACTTGGGTTCTGCAGCAGGAAACGACCCAAAACATACCAGTAAACTCAGCTCTGACTGGGTGACGAAAAGCTCCCAAAGCAGCACTTTGGTTTCTGTTCCTGCATTACTTCCACACCTCCATATTCCTCGTAGTTGTTCATCTTTACGTTACACTTGTAAAACAATTTGTGGAATTTAGAGCTTAATTTCCCTGGCTTTTTCACGTTCGATAACCGCTCAAACCCCAACGCATTTCATTTACGTTTGTTCTTCCTTATGATGAAAAGAACCCCCCCACCCCCTCCTCGCGTGCCTTGATTAAATTGCTAAACGTTAACCGTGGCTTCTGGTGTGATCTGCCGTGGCTTTGGCAGGAGCACGTTGTGAAAACAAGAGAACAGAGTGTGCACGGTGTTGGAGCAACACCCTCATGCTGGGGGTGTGAATATGGGCGCGAAGAATGCTGATGCTGATTTTAAGAGGCACCTTCACAAATGGGACACTGCACGCACAGAAAGGTACGAAACGACACAGAGAAGCTGGGTTAGCTGAGTAGTAGAGGGAAATATTACAGTCTATTATTTCAACCACAATACTGTAGTACAGGGGTTCCCAAGTTTTACCAACTCAGGGCCCACTTGAAAATCTTAAAAATGTCTGCGGCCCACCTTTGTCCTATAAACAGTACATAGATGAAATGCTGTGTTCTCAGAGCACTTAACTTAATAATAATAAAAATAACAATACTAATAATAACAACAACAATAATAATTATTATTATTATCAAATAAATAAATAATAAATCATTATTTAATAATATTATTAATTATTATTAATTAATTAACACTAATAATAACCATTATTTAATAATTAATAATATAATAATAATTGTTTAATCATTCATTAATGTTAATAATAATAATACTTTAATAACAATAACAATAATTATTATTTTATTATATATGTTATTTATTTTATATTTTATAAAATATTATATTTATAATATAAAACATTTTATAAAATATAAATATTTTTATTTATTATAAAAATTTATATTTTTATATTTTTATTTATATGTTTTACTTAATAATAATAATAATATAATTATTAATAAGTTATTATTATTAGCTATAATAATAATAATGATTACTATTATATAAATAATAATAATACATTATTATTATTATTATTAATATAATTATTAATAAGTTATTATTAGTAGTAGTTATTATTATTATTAAGTCACCAAAATCCTACTAAACTCGTTATGAATGTTCTGTACTCCTGTTTCCATATCTGTAATGCAGTCGTCAAGTGTTGCAGCTGTATCTCCGGGTCACTGGTGTGTGTGAGTGACAGGAAGAAAAGCTCTGACTTGCATGTATACATCTCAAGAACACACTCTTCAGCCTTTCCTTAGGGGAAACACGTCTTAAGTTTGGGTCAATAGGGAAGGTATTCGTAAACATTTTATAATATTTCAACTTTTTCCTCATAACATTGACTTTTTTTCTTGTGCCCGTTTGGGCAGTAGACTAGTTGGGCCTGCCTGAATGACTTGACCCTCTGCATTAGTGTTAGCGTCGGATTGCTAGTTTGTTCCATGACCCAGTCGTACAGGGCCCATGACGTCTCTGCGGTAAGCAGGTGTCTCATTGGCCGCGGTTGGCAGGGCTTCCTGACCTCCTGTCCTCCTCAGTGTCCGGCTCATTATTACCATGCAAACGGTGTCCCGTGGCTAGGATCCATTGTGTTACTCACTCTTCCTCCTCCTCTGTTTTCTGTCTCAGTGCCCTCTCGTTCGAGCTCATTCTGGCTGCGGCGGCAGCGCGTAAGCCGAGTGTGAATCATCGGCGAAAAAAGAGTAAGGTGCCTCGCACAGCAGCCAGCTGCTCCCGACTCAGGGCTCATCTCGTCGAGTGGCGTGCACACGGGTACGAATACCAGCTGGGTGGAAAAAGCAACAGCAGGTGGCTAGCTACAGGCACAACACGGCAAAAACCAGCACTAGCCAAGCTTTATCATTTCTGACAGATATATGTATTCTAAAGGATTATGAAATATTACAGACTATGTCCGCTATCTTTTCACCGGGAACACACAACTTTTGCGTCAAAGGACTGTGTCTTCTTGGTGGCTGTAAGGAGTCCCCAATTATGTCTTTAAACATAACTAACAGCATCATAGCATTTATGAAACATGTTTTTCTTCATTTTTCTCAAGCCGCTTGTGCCTCTCAAGTGTTCTGCACCCCAAACTTTGCATACCGCTGGTTTAAATCTGACCATGGACATTCCACACAGGAAGTCCAGTAAGCTGTACATCCAGAATATGATGAGCCGCGTCACATCCAGAAGATGATCGGTCTGAATGAGCCATTCTGCCCTACACGTCCACCCCATGCAGGATTCCACTGAAAGCTTCCCTGCAGCTTGGCACACTGACACATGAAGAGACACTTCATGACAGCGACCCCCCCCCCCCCCTTTCTTGTTACAACACGCAGCAGAAAACAAGCACACACACACACAAAAAGACAACCAATTTCTGCTTTGATTCTTCCATCGCTCGTTTATGACTTGCCTGCAAGATGTGAACTCCACCAAGTAATAAAGTATTCTTTGAATGCTAGGCCTCCTTCTATAGTAAAACGCTGAAAAACTTGAAATAAAACATGCAGAGACATCTAAAAATGAGAAACTTTGGCCTTCTCGCAGAGGAGACACATATTCTGTCAGAGTACACAAGAGGCGGGTAAATTGTGTGTGACATTTAAACATTAATGGCCCCCATAACCTTTGTGGAAGAGGAACGGGGTCTTCTGAGACAGAAAAGTACAGCAGCGATATCGCTTCTGATTCTCTACAGAATCAAGTCCAAACTGCTCTCGTCAGTGCCAAACGCGTGTGTGCGTTAGGAATATAGATATATATATAGATGGAGGGGGTGGGGGGGGGGGGGGGGGCTTGGGGCTAGAGTTCATGCATGAGTATCTGTGTGTGAGGAACCTCTGTGTCCTCGGGGATGCCTGATCCATGCCTTGGCCTCCTCCAACAACCAGATGAGAGCTTACGTAATAATGGCAGGCAAGCTGACGAGCAAGCCAAAGCTGGCTAATGAGAATTTACATTAATTTTACTTCAAGAGACATTGAACGCACCGCCCCAGGCGCACACTTGCTATGTACTGACTATGTACTGTAGAGTATAGGGACTGGGATGCTTGACCGGAAGCGTGGTGAGCAATGGTTGGACATACAGTCCTACATACAGTACTATGTGCTATAGGAAGTGTTGAAGTATTCTTCCCTTCATGGTTATTTGTACTTTGTATACAGTGTCAATGGAATTCAATCAAACCAACATTATAATCGTGAATAATGTCAGGAACAACAAAGCAATATGTTTGCCATTGTGAAAAATCCTTGATAATCAGGGGTCCCCAACCACCGGGTAGCGGTCCGTGGGCGGGGCTGAACCAGCAATGATCTATGTGACAGGAGCCATACAGCAAAAAGCAAAAAGATCCTCTATGTGGCAGGAGCGCCACAAACGACAAAATGTTAGTCAAAGATCTTCTATATATAACATACCTCTCTGCAATAAACACTTATCAAAGATCCTCGATTTAACAGGAGGATATACCGCCTTGATTATTACCTCCATACAGCAAAAAATATAAATCAAAGATCCTCTACGTGGCAGGAGCGCTTTGCTGTATGACAAAAGTGTTAGTCAAAGATCTTCTAAATCACAGGCCTCTCTGCAATAAACACTTATCAAAGATTCTCGATTTAACAGGAGGATATACCGCCATCAGTTTTACCTCCATTCAGCAAAAAATACAAATCAAAGATCCTCTACATGGCAGGAGCGCTTTGCTGTATGACAAAAGTGTTAGTCAAAGATCTTCTATATCACAGGCCTCTCTGCACTAAACACTTATCAAAGATCCTCGATTTAACAGGAGGATATATCGCCTTGAGTATTACCTCCATACAGCAAAAAATACAAATCAAAGATCCTCGACGTGGCAGGAGCGCTTCACTGTACGACAAAAATATTAGTCAAAGATCTTCTATATAACAGGCCTCTCTGCAATAAACATTTATCAAAGATCTTCGATTTAACAGGAGGATATACCGCCTTGAGTATTACCTCCAAAGTAGGAGCCATCAGTCAGTTTCATCTCCTTGTTGAATTTGGTGATGACGCTGGCGACGCCGTGCTGGATGAAGTACATCTTCTTCCCGACGGTGCCTTCCCGGATGATGTAGTCGTTGGGCTGAAACACCTCAAACTTCAGCTTGCTCAGCATCCCCGTCACAAAGTTGGGGTCTGCGTTGGCAAACAGCGGCATGGTGGCCACCAGCTTGCGGCAGTTGAAGTTGACAATTTCCTAGCAGAGGAAAAAAAAAAAAAAAGACAAATGAGATCCCGGGAGAGAAGAACTTCTAACAGATGAGAACATCTAGCAAGGAAATGAATTGGATGCATATTACTGCTTTATCCCTAAACCCGTAAAGCACTTCCCATCACTGTTGAGGATAACACTTTTGGCAATAAGAGTCGGGTCCTGATGAGTTTGCCCTCTGGTGCCGGCGACGGGCCATCTCTCTCACACGCAGGAGATTAGGTGTTTGTTTGCTTTCTTTGTTGCGGCGTGGATGGGCATGTGACTCAAAGTCCTCATCACCCTTGAGGGATAACAACCCCACCAATAAAGCCACCTTTAGGCCGACCCGGGATGCTAGTGTCAGTTCCCACCAAGGACGACAACCTCAACCATGGACCAAAACTGCTGTGAGTGATCATCACGGTGGCGAAAACAATCTTTGGTTATACCTATTCTCTTTAAAAATACATCACATTGTAAGGGAATTGAACTGGCTATGCAGGATAATCACGAGGTATTCTGTTATTTAACGTGCAAAACATTTTTTTAAAGGCTTCGCTACATATCTTAAAATAGAGTCTCCAGCTATAGGTGTGGAAAGTGTGTTTTTCTTCAGCGAATAGATTAAAACGTGACCATAATGTCAGCACGGCTTCATTTTATATAATAAAATCATTAAAAATGGGATAAAATATATTGCACTTGGATGAATGATGATGAAATGAAGATAGTAGACCGTCATGTGACATTTTCTTAATGTACTTAGAAAATATCATTTTCGTACGTACACGTGTCGAGGGAGTTTGGTTGGAAAACATGGCCGCCGTGGACCAAAACTCTTACGTCAGATACAACAAGGTAACATTCTTCAGTATGTGACAAAAAATAAAAATAAAAATAAAAATAAAAATAAAAATAAAAATAAAAATAAAAATAAAAATAAAAATAAAAATAAAAATAAAAATAAAAATAAAAATAAAAATAAAAATAAAAATAAAAATAAAAATAAAAATAAAAATAAAAATAAAAATAAAAATAAAAATAAAAATAAAAATAAAAATAAAAATAAAAATATTAGGAAAGCAGGAAGTGAACAAATGTAACAATTACTGATTGTAAAAGTACCAGATGGAGGGGTAGGATTTAATAAGCTTTGCTTCTTCCTACTCCTTTTGGACATGTGGAACTGTTAACTGATTATGTGATGCATTCAATTGTAATCTGATGCATGTTCAAATGAAATAAACCATTAGGAGTAGGCATAAGCAAACACGGCTCATTAGCATAAAAGCTACAGACACACAAAATGACGTATTTTGTAGTTAGGCTTCCTGTCAGTCAGCTATAGGTGTAGATAGTGTGTTTTTCTTCAGCGAATAGATTAAAAAGTGACCATAATGTCAGCACGGCTACTTGGAGTCAGGCATAAGCAAACACGGCTCATTAGCATTAAAGCTACAGACACACAAAATGACATATTTTGCAGTAAGGCTTCCTGAAAGCACAAACACACTTAAATATACTGTACCATGGTGGGACCTCCAAGATGTATTTAAAAGTGCTATCTACATATTATATTTTATTATCATAAAAATCAGTAACAGTTGGAATTAATATTGCAATTTATTGTCAGGACTTAGACAGGGTTTCTACTTTGCAACCTTCTCATATCCTGCGGATTACACCAGTAATTATGCTCTGAAGACACAGGAGAGAAAGTGTAATAAAGCCAAGCAAGCGTGGCATTATTGACCACCTTCCCATGCAACCCCATTAAAGTCACCTTGCCGGGTTCCAAACACTGCCGCTGTCCCAGACACTCGCGTGAGGGGAGGAAGGGAGGTAGTGAGGAAGGGAGGGAGGAGGCGCAGGGATTTACGGTTATTACCTACAATGCAGAAAATCCTACAGGCTTTGTTCGCTATGCAAAATAGGCAAAGTTCAAATCTGCATAGAGACAGCGTCACACCATGAAATGCGCCCGTGGGACTGGCGGATAGAGTCACAGCACAAACTAGCTTACATCATCATTTCAGCGTGGAACATTTCATTTTACGGAGACACCGCTTTTAGGTTTTGGCAGAGAATTTGGCTTTAGGTAGAAGTGAGGAGTCGACATTTAGGAACATCCAAAAACTAAGTCCAGATGAGTCGGGATCACTGGCTGGCCGCCACCTAACAGACCAGGCCAAATTCGGAGGAGGTGGGAGGCCAGGGGATCATAGTGGGGAGGAGAATCAAGATGAACGCTGGGACCTGAGACAAGAGCTAAGGTGCCAATATTATCCAATATTTCGTATAATATTCCAATGCTGCATTTAGTATGTGACCCTTCAGTAGGAACTGAACACCAAATCCCACCACCATCATGTCACAATTAAGCGCTATACAACAATGCTTAGCATTACCTCAACACAACATCATCATCATCTGGAGCAGGTCATAATCAATATTTATATCATAAAACCATTAAAAAATGGGATAAAATATATTGCACTTGGATGAATGAAGATGAAATGAAGATAGTAGACTGTCATGTGACATTTTCTTAATGTACTGAGAAAATATCATTACACAGCTTTAGGGGCCTGGCGTACACGTGTCGAGGGAGTTTGGTTGGAAAACATGGCCGCCGTGGACCAAAACTCTTACGTCAGATACAACAAGGTAACATTCTTCAGTATGTGACAATAAAAATAAAAATAAAAATAAAAATAAAAATAAAAATAAAAATAAAATAAAAATAAAAATAAAAATAAAAATAAAAATAAAAATAAAAATAAAAATAAAAATAAAAATAAAAATAAAAATAAAAATAAAAACAAAAACAAAAATAAAAACAAAAACAAATTAGGAAAGCAGGAAGTGAACAAATGTAACAGTTAGTGATTGTAAAAGTACCAGATGGAGGGGTAGGATTTAATAAGCTTTGCTTCTTCCTACTCCTTTTGGACATGTGGAACTGTGAACTGATTATGTGATGCATTCAATTGCGATCTGATACATGTTCAAATAAAATTAAACCATTATCATTCTTTAACAAGCGAGAGAGGCAGACACAAACGTTAGCAACATTAGCATAGCATGTGAGCTACAGTGCCAACATGCCACTTGTTACTCTCATGTTTGCAGCTTTATTTTGATGTGTAGATGTGATGTTAAGATGTGTAGTGAAGCCTGTTTTTTAAAAAAATGTGTCTCGGCATGGATCAGAGGAGTTATGATGTCCAGAAGGAAGCTTTGAGCACCTCTTCTTGCAAAAGTGGAGCCAAAACGACATCAAACTTATCACTCTCATGTCTGTAGCTTCATTGTAATATTTATTTTAATTGCGGTCTGTCTCACCTCCTTGAGGGGGTCATTGAGTTCGCTCAGGATGTTGTCCTCATCGAAGATCTTGCCCTGGTAGCGGTGTTCATAGTAGTCGTGTATTTTCTGCCGCATGTCTGCCGGAAGCTTGTGGAAGGACATGTATTGCTCCACTTGCTTGTACTAGGAGGGAAGCAAAGACAGGAAGTTGGAGTTGATGAATGACAAACATCCTTATCGAGACTTGATTTTACAGGACATAACAGATTGTATCTGTTGTGTCTTGTATCTTGTAGATGCAGGGGGGGTTGGGTAAGCTAGTTGGGGGCCGTAGGCAAGGTTGTGGCTCCTATTACTTCGACCAAGCATGCGGTCCTGATGGGCAGCCGAGCCATGATCTTAATGTGAACTAGTGAGCTTCAGTGGCCTCCAGAAATATTGAAACAGCTGAAAACATTTGGATTTGACAAAGCTAGCCGCGTACCCCCCCCCCCCCAGGTGGACTGGCCCGACTATTTGAGAAGCACTGATGTAGACCAAGGAAAACATCAACAGTTGACCCTACAAGAGTAGAGCCATTTCAATTATGTTGTATTGTACAATGACAATAAGCCCATTCTAGTACATTCTAAAAAAAAACACAAAAAAACACCCCAATAAAAATGCACTTCAATAAAAATCACAATATTTCTGATTTAGAATCAATCGATATATTTGAATATTGACAAAAAAATGTACTACTAATTTCTGTTGTGTTATTACGCAACACGCCACTTCTACGTTTTATCAGACAATGTGCGGCATTACCGAGGTGTGTGGTAATTATAGGTTATAACATGGTTTGTGCTGGAAGGCTGGAAGTAAACAGAAGCATTATTACCATGTGCCAATATCAATGATACTGACACTTGGGGGCATGATACCTGGCAAACCATGTGATGATCTTATTATCACATACTATTTAATCATGAGCTTATTATCACGTACTATTTAATCAAAAGACCATTTTGTTTCCAGAAAATGTTCAGTTTATTACATGTTTTATATCTAAACAGTGTAAATTTAGATGTACAATTGCAAAAATATTTCAACAATAATATTTTATTTTAACAGTCTTATCTTATCAATGTCTGACAATTAAAGTTCCATTAATCAAGTTTGGGTTTTTTGGTGACTGGAGAAGCACTAGGGACTAAGCACTCGTGTGCTGTTCTCTGATTGGTTGTTTCACGGGCACGATACCCAGAGCAGCACGCTCTGAGTGGACAGCTACGGGGGCTGATACTGGACATGGTTAAACTCTATATTTTATCAGTATCACTGCCCTGGGCTTTGACACAGTATCATTTCTGCCTTTTCCCGTATCATTCATGGGCGGTTTCTAGGGTACAGGGACAATTAATACTGTAGTATAATAATGAATGCAGTCGGTCCACACTACCTCAAAAGCAAGTATCGACCCAAAGAAGAGAGAAAAGCTCACTTATTAGCATCGGCACCCGTTTTCCTCACAGACACCCGCCACACCTTTTTCTGCACCTGAGAATAAAACAGCGTCTTTCCTGCTGTCACAGGTAATGAAGGTGGAGGTGACGAGTATTAGCGGCCCATGCTAGCACCGTGGCATCACGCGTGCCTGACAGAAGACCTTTCAGAGTCACAACAACGACTGGCCTCATTGATTCTCCTCACGGCTGCAGACAGATGATAAGGGCTCGGGTCATTGTTTGCGAATGACGGGGGTGCCGGTGGTATTTATTTATTTGGAGCGTGTGATACATGTTAGAATGTGGATCAGGTTGTCCGTTTGGAATGGGATACACTATTCATGATAAACTGGCTTCTCCGTGACGTGGCCATCATACTAGTCTTTGTGTTTTAGCGCTGCACTCGTAAGTCCGTGCAATTGGCATATTTAACACAACCTGTGTTAACCACTTCACAGCCCCCCCTTAAAACTGTCAGTGCAAAACCCCGGGGAGATGTTGGAAGTAGGAAGTAGATGAAACGGATTTGCTGTGAAGCAGATGTAGATCCATACTGAGCTAGAGACATGTCACTAATTCAATGACTTCAATGAGAGTTTGCTGTGGGCGACCTTCTGTCATTAATATTCACTAGCATGCAGTGTGTGGCATTGATGTGTGACTGTGGGATTCTTCTGTTGGTAAGTTTGTGTTTGTATTTCCCACATTGTGCCTGACCCGCTGGAATAGCTTAAGAAATAATACACACATTGCCAGTGAATTGCACTGCAACTGGAGCAGTCTAAGGAAGGAAGTATATAACAGCACCTACATAGAGTACATGTGGAAACTTATGGATATGGCATTATTATGATTATGATGATGATGATGATGATGATTATTATTCACTAATTATTTTTAGTATTTTATTATTGTTATTATTAATAATATAAATAATAAATTATGTAATATTTATTATAATAACATTCTATTTATATATTATATTAAATTATTATTATTAATAAAATAATATTAAATAATAGAAAAAATAAAAAAAATAATAATAGTAGTAATAGTAGTAATAGTAATAATAATATAATTATTAATGATAATATAATATAATAGTATAATAATTATTATTAATTACTCATTATTATTATTATTATTTTGTATACATTCATTACTTTATTTTTTCCCTGATATTACTACTCTCATTTTATGATGATGATAATGATAATTATTTAACATAGTTTTTACATTGCATTCATGTGTAAGGACTATGAATGCATCATGCAAGTTATGGACATGTGTTGCGATTTTGACATGCGTTTTTATTAGAATTTGTATTACTTTTTACTATTTTAAGTGTAGAAAAATTATTAATTATCAGAATTGTTTACATTAGGGGTGCTGCGATCGATCGGCCACCGATCATATCGATATCTGCCGATACTGGCTTTAAAACGCAAATCTCTGCTTTTTTTTGTGTGATTGGACAGTTTGATATAATAGCCACGTTTTCATTCATTCTGATTAATGAATTTATTTGTATATTTATTTGTATTTATTTATTTATTTATTATTTGTATATTTTAATATTTTGAAATTTGACAATTCTTTTCACTATTTAAGAATGCATGGTGTAAACGTTAATATGCACATGCGTTTATTAAATGTGTAGGAATAGCAACTCAACACAAAACTACAGAAAAAGGAGAGTTGCAATATAAAATACACTGATTATCAGTACGGATTGCAATGTTTACACTTTATATACAGTTTGTATTATGTCAATGAAAGCTTGCATGATGCAAAGGTCAACAAGTGTATTTTTTTATTTATTTAATCGTAATCTAACACAAATCCATACATGACTATAATCCCTGGCGGTGTGTACGTTGAATTGTGTAGCCGCAGCGCTATGTTTAAGGGATGGAATTGTTGCGTGCGAGCACTAAGTCCTATCGTGTGTTCTGGGAATTGCAGAGGGGCCCTCAGCAGGAACACAGATGGCAGCTTGACTGAAATGCTGGATAATCACCGTCCATGCAAACAAAAAATAAAACAAATAGTCACAGGAGCTGAATTAAAAAGAGAAGAACATTTGTTTTTGTAGAAAACAATGGCTCCTCACTGAGTTGACCTAAGGTGATCTGCTTTGGTGGAATCCTCTTTACAAGTTTGGTCCAAGGGCCACGGAGAGAAGACCTCATTTATACATGTCTTACTCCCACCAGGCTGAGATTAATAATATTTTAGGAGCATCTCAGCTGTAATTAGCAATATTTTAGTATAACAAATGTGATTTGCGTGTTAAAGCGTTGAGGATTGAGGCAAAGTTACTTAATTGAATACTAAACAAGTTCTTGTTGCTTATTGGCTGTTTTCTGAGTTTGTGTGGTAATGTGAAGGCATTCATAGTATTTAGCAGTTGATTTGTTGTCATGTTAGGTTAATTGGCAACGCCCTCACCCGCGACCTGAGTGATGATAAGAGGCATAGAAAATGGATGGATGGACGCAATATGACAATTGACAAGAAAAAACGACACCAAAAAGAGCATTTTAGAGCTGCAAAATAACATAAGTAGGGATGTTCGATATTGGCTTTTCTTTGCCGATATTGACCAACTCTCAATATCTCATATCTCCATGATCGGCAAACAATCCGATACTGATATCAACCGATATCATATTTTAATGCTAATTTCGGGTCGATAATTATCTGATATTGAGCATACCTTGCCTCACAAATATATGTATGTATATATATATATATATATATATATATATACACATATATATATATATATATATATATATATATAATCTGCAGTGATTTTGAGCGTTTGTGAGGCAAGGTATGCTCAATATCAGATAATTATCGACACGATATTAGCATTAAAATATGATATCAGTTGATATCAGTATCAGTATATATATATATAAAATATATATAAAATATATATATATATTTTTTTTATTAAAATTTTTTGGTTTTTTTTTTAATGGTTTTTCCCATACATACAACATCCCATACATATATATATATATAGTATATTATATATATGTAATATATATATTATTTTTTATTATATATATATATATATATATATATATATTTTTTTTTTGGGGGGGGGGGGGTTATTGGTATTCCCATACATATTGTGGTTTGACAGATTATTATCATCATCTTCTATGGACACCAGCATCCCATCCCTACCTTCTCTTGGTACTGTCGGCGTGAAGAGTCCAGGGACTGGATCAGGGCGGTGGCGTGGCCCACAAACATGGCGTAGCACGTAGCGCCCACGATCATGCTCAGCATGGTGATCCACAGGTCAGACATGCTCACTGGCGCCCGGGCGCCATAGCCGATGCACAGCATGTGGCTCATGGCTTTGAAGAGGGCGTACGAGTACCGCTTGCCCCAGGAAACATTCTGCATTGGATGGAGAGATAGAGAACGGGTGGAGAGGAAGTTACTGCGAGGCAGAGAGGACAGAGAGGCTTCTCTTTGATGGATCACTGAACTTCTCCGCAGCATTGTGCCAAGGCGGTCTCCGTACGCATCATAGCCTAATGCCCTCGCTCACTGTCTGAACTTTTCCTTCAGCGTTCACTTCTTTTTCTTCTACCTGCTCTGATTCTTTTTCCATTTGCTGAGGGGTGAAGAACAGTTCAGCGCTGAAAAAAGTTGCATTATTTACACAAGTCTGAAGCATCTTTTCCCTTTAGTGAAGGAAGCAAAGATGGGATTGTGTTCTGTAATTGGATTCATTGGGAGAGACATGGCGGCGCTTCTGCTGCTGCGGTCTTGAACACATCGTGCGTCACATCAACTCGAGTGCGTACGCACTTTATATTGAAGATTTAGTCACAGGAGTCATTTCTCCTCCGAGAATTGAACCACACGATGGTCGCGGCCTGCCACGATGAACCGGGTGTGTGTCCGGCTGTGCTCAGGAGCGCTCGTCTCCTTTTTTTTTTTTTTTATGGCATTGTTGACTCTTGATTAATCAGACTAAAGCTGCGCAAACACCAGGGGAGACTACACGAGCAATGTGCTCCACGGGGAATGATAAGAGCCAAAGAAGGTGAACAGTAATTAGCATTCTTCAATGCTGCTTTTTTACGTAATATACTCAAACGTACTTTAACCGGATTGGATGGAATTGTTTTTCCAAAGACACCATGTGATCATGACAGACAGGCGATGGAGCTCACTTCTGCTTCCCTGTTTCCAGGATGTTAGTGTTTTAACTATAAAACTATACAATCAACAATAATTTACATTTATTATAATCCAAGCCCGAGTGCCCACAACGTCATAATTCTAAGTTGCTCTGCAGTTGACCATTATCTTCAAATTTGCGTCAAAATTCCTCTATTTTTTGCCAACTTGACCAAGAAGACTTGCTTGGGGAGATACTATATTTACACCTCATGTAGTTTGCTCATTCCTTGTCAAACCTATAGCAATTTAGTCATCTGGTTTAATTAATTTAGTGAGGAAACAGCAGGAGCCAAACACGAGTTATCAGTGAACTCACGACAAGCTTGTCAACCCATTAGAAATCGCCGAAAATCTGTCTGACTCACTGTTTCATCTTACATAGAAATAAAAAAATCATCACACAGCAACTTAACACTCAAAGGTAGATAGGAAATATACAATAAAAGCACCAATACAAGTTTCCCATCATGCATTTTGTGCCAGAATTGCGTTTCATTGGGCATGGTTCATCAGCTGCCTCTGTCGGACCTTGTAGCCTGGGTTATAGATTATCGTCCAGTGCATCTTAATTCATCTTAATCAAATTTAGTGGGTGCAAATTAAACACCAGTGCTGAAAATGACGGTAATTTGCAGGTACTCAAATAAGGTTGTTTATCTAGTAAATAAAAACCGAGTTTAACAAAGTTGGTGTTGTTTATTGACAGAAAAACACTCATTCATTATTCATTCATTCATTCATTTTCTACCGCTTTTTCCTCACGAGGGTCGCGGGGGGTGCTGGAGTCTATCCCAGCCGTCTTTGGGCGAGAGGCGGGGTACACCCCGGACTGGTTGCCAGCCAATCACAGGGCACAAACAACCATTCACACTCACATTCATACCTATGGACAATTTGGAGTCGCCAATTAACCTAGCATGTTTTTGGAATGTGGGAGGAAACCGGAGTACCACGGGGAGAACATGCAAACTCCACACAGAGATGGCCGAGGGTGGAATTGAACCCTGGTCTCCTAGCTGTGAGGTCTGGGCGCCAGTCTACTTATTCATTTTATCTTATTTTATTCTTCCACCCCTGCGTATATCCTTTGCCTTTGGAGAAGTCACAGCGGCACCCATCCTCCTCATTAACATGGAAGTTTTTACAAAAGTGAAACCTTCCCTGGAGCAAAGAGAAAGCACCTATGGAGGATTCATCTGTGGACGCCGTTACCCTACACGATGGTACAGTACCTTCCATCACAGGCAGATTTCACCACTTTCTAGTTTAACAACTGCGCATAGCGTGAGATTAAAAAAAAAAATGTTGATGTAGCATATTCTTATTCAGCAAGGGAATAACTCATGAAAGAAATCTCATTCCTTGTCTATTTCAATGACATGCTACCACGTCCCAACCAGAAGCCTGGGTATTGATCTTTGCAAGGATCCAGCTGCCTTGGCGCAGGTAATAACGTCCAGATGCCACGCTCTTCTATCCAGCTGGGATGTTTTTGCACCGCTAATAATCATCTGGCCGGGATGACTCATCACTTCTCATCTACATGCTGATTACTTCTTTCTGATGGAGCAACTTTAGTCTTTCTCCGCATCGTAAAGCAGAGACTCCGACTAAGACAAAGCCAGCTGACCGTGTCGCCGGAACAAATGACATTTGCGGTGTGATGACATGAGGTGTCCTTTTTCACACGTGTTAGCATCGTAGCATGCATGGCTGCGATGTTTGTGTTCAGCCATTTGCATGCATGGAAAAGCAAGGAACGGGGAGGGAAAAAGTCTTTTTTTTTTTTGCAAGATAAGCTAGTGTGAGTCACTGCACTTGGTGAGTTGTTAGTGTGCAGAAATATAGAAGAGCTGCGTCTGCAAGGCTCTAAGCCGAGGAAATGTGGTACAATGTAATTGCTTTGTCATACAATTGTGTTGTTTGCACTTTGGGTCACGTAGGCCAGGACGACTGGGAACTGGGAAACAAGCCAGTTGTTTTTTTTTAGCTACTTATGATATATTTAATATCAATTTGGAAGTTCATTCATTCATTTTCTACCGCTTATCCTCAAGAGGGCCGCGGCGGGGGGCTGGATCCTATCAAGCTGACTTCAAGCGAGAGGCGGGGTACACCCTGGACTGGTGGCCAGCCAATCACAGGGCTCATATAGACAAACAACCATTCACACTCACATTCATGCCTATGGATAATTTGGAGTCGCCAATTAACCTAGCATGTTTTTTTGGAGAAAATCCACACATGCACAGGGAGAACATGCAAACTCCACACATAGATGGCCGAGGGTGGGATTGAACTGGGGTCTCCTAGCTGTGAGGTCTAACCACTCGTCCACCGTGCAGCCCCTCAAATTGGAAGTCATTAATTCATTTTCTACCGCTTTTTCCTCACAAGGGTCGCGGTGGGTGCTGGATCCTATCCAAGCTGACTTCAGGCGAGAGGCGGGGTACACCCTGGACTGGTCACCAGCCAATCACAGGGCACATATAGACAAACAACCATTCACACTCACATTCATACCTATGGACAATTTGGAGTCGCCAATTAACCTAGCATGTGTTTTTGGAGAAAATCCACACATGCACAGGGGAGAACATGCAAACTCCACACATAGATGGCCAAGGGTGGGATTGAACGGGGGTCTCCTAGCTGTGAGGTCTAACCACTCGACTACTGTGCAGCCCCTCAAATTGGAAGTGACATTTAAAAATGCAGCACGAGAAAAGGGACTCAAAGGTTGTTAGCAAACAAAAGAACCGTTGTTATGATGCTTATTTTAAGATAATTGCAATCAATGAAGCTGAGATCAGCGACATATGATCAATCTACCAGTTATTGAAATTATTATTTTTTTGTTTGGATTAAAGTTTTTACAACATAAGGCGGAAAAAAAAGAGGTGCTCTGTTTATTTACTGAAGAGGGATTAAATTACAGTACAACAGAGGCCATTATTTGAGGAATTACTGGAGGCAGGAATGAATGGAAATACGCCATTATGGTAACGCTCCAATTTTAAGCAGCTTGGCATTACAGGAAAAGGAGGAGCAGCGTGCAGCAGCGATGGCAGGTTATTGGAACGCCGTGATAAATGCGTGGACTGCTGAAATCACTTTGTTGTTATGCAGGAAGTCATTTTGTCATTTTTCCGAAATGCGGGAGCTACACTTTTTATGCTGCGATGTGGATTGAAAAGGCTTCATGCCTTACGTGGGTTCTGTGTGATGCCAAAACAAATGATAATGTAGTTATTATTTTCACGGCAGTGTGCTGAACTAAGTGAGGTTCTTTGGGGTTGGATCCCTTTCATTTGTCTTTGATGACACGCAGGAGCTGCACGATGAGCCCAATCATCCATATTGATTTTGTTTCATCTGTCAAACGACTGATATTCTCCAGCGCTATGTTAAACAAATCATCAGGAAAAGTTCTCGGGTGGCGCCGCATCTCGTTATCACGTAACCCTCGGTCATTCGGGGGAGAGTGACTCACTACCGAATTAACACGTTTGCTTCCACACACATACAAAAAAAATAAAAATGTGGCTTCCGCCTGGAATACGGGGGCTTTTAACAAATGAGGTGAACGCAGCAAATGTATTCAAGCTGCTTTGCGAGTTGTTCTAATTAAACGCCGCATGCCGCCAAATAAGCAGCATAGTGAATATTCATCCTCCAGCAGCTCGGCCTTTGTTTAAAAGTAGAATGTTGACGTGCACTGGCACTGGCGGACTTCATGATCATGTTGAAAGGCTGGATCTCATCCCGAATCTTTGATCACCAAGTATTGATAGCTTTGCATGTATATGTTTTATAATAGTTTTATTGCTGCTGTAGGCATGTTCTCTTTGACTGTTTGGGCATTAGCACACACAGCATGCGCTTTAACTCTTCTAATTACTCAATCGTATAACTCGCTAAAATCCGGCAAGCTGTCCCATGCGTGGCTAAAACGGAAAGTGATGCACAATATTCATTTGCCAATTACATAATCAAATAATAAAAAAAAACAAGCTGTTCTTCCTGACCATGCACAGAAGGCAAAGCGGACTTTGAACTTGTGAGAACGGGTCTGCAGGCCGGCATGAGTTCCAGACAGGGAAGCTAACCGCCTCATATTAGCAGCCATGGATGCTCTACAGTGGGAATGACTTTGTGGTTTCTATTCTATTTTGCTGTGCTCTCACACGCCAATCTCGCAATGGTCTGATTAGCATAAACTCACTCGAACCAAGGAAGTGCCCCTCGTTGCCTGTCATCACAGGTACCCCCCCCCCCCCCACATATCAGGGCGCTGTTTTTGGTTGACACATCTGACATTTTGACAGCTCCGGTGGAAATAATCCCAGCGTTTCTGAGTCACTGCCTGGCATCATTATCAGTCAGAATGAATAAAACACCCCCAGAAAGAAACAACCTAAATGTGTTCTGAACCAGATAACTAGAACCGATGCCCTCGTATCATAGACTCTGGTATGACCTGTTCCTTTTTGGAGGGATCGGAAAGAAAACATTTGACTAAGCTCCAGTTCTCAGTTCCATTTGGTTGGGCTGGTGGATTGGCGATGGACACTTGAGTGATTTACATCGCATCACTGCCATCTCATGTGATTTAAAAAAAAATATTCTTTATTTAGAAACAGAAAAATAATTAATAAAATAATAAACTATTAAAAACTTTTAAAATTATTATAAACTATTAAAAATAAAAATAATAAACTATTAATAAAATAAAATAAAATATTCTTTATTTAGAAACAGAAAAATAATTAATAAAATAATAAACTATTAAAAACTTTTAAAATTATTATAAACTATTAAAAATAAAAATATAAACTATTAATAAAATAAAATAAAATATCCTTTATTTAGAAACAGAAAAATAATAAAATAAACTATTAAAAACTTTTAAAATTATTATAAATTATTAAAAATAAAAATAATAAACTATTAATAAAATAAAATAAAATAAAATATCCTTTATTTAGAAACAGAAAAATAATTAATAAAATAATAAACTATTAAAAACTTTTAAAATTATTATAAACTATTAAAAATAAAAATAATAAACTATTAATAAAATAAAATAAAATATACTTTATTTAGAAACAGAAAAATAATTAATAAAATAATAAACTATTAAAAACTTTTTAAATTATTATAAACTATTAAAAATAAAAATAATAAACTATTAATAAAATAAAAAAAATCTCACTTTTAATATTCTCAACCAAACAATACACAACGTAACCTACCTACTCCATCATGTGGGCTTATACAAATAAACGCATATGCTCAACATTCTCAACATGTCACGGTGTTTGGGCTGGACTACCCAGCATGCCTTGCGGGCACAAAGCATGTGCCTGCACGTTGGATAAAGTGCACCGTAACACAACTCACAACCATTAAAGCTACACACACCAAAATGGAAATTGTTGACTAATGCTATAATATGGAACGTTTCACAATGGAAACACTGGAAAAAACTAACTTTTGTCAAGTCGACAAAGGCATTTTATCAACCGTGTCAAACTATTTCCACACAAGAAAATTTACCCAGATGCACTCCTCGTCTTAGCAGCCTGGACTTGGCAGCAGAAGGATGTAGACCAAAGTCCTTTCACTGTAAAGTCATCCCAACAGCCCCGTGGCCCTCTCACCTGACACAGCAACATTATCTTGTCTGGTGATTAAGTAAATGCGGCCGCTTAGGACTAAGAAGCTACTCTAAGGCCATTAGTCAAGCAGATAACAGTCCTACTACCGTACCACTCGCTAGTATCTCCAGGCCTTGCTGGGCCGCACTATTAGAAGAGGAATCGGACTCGCTGGAGTGCAGACATGCACTGAAGACAAACTTTGATGTCAGATAGCGGTACGGTGGATTCCTCCTTATTAGACACTATCATACCGTATATAAGCAGCACAGAATAGCCCCCGTAGACGTTATTCACCCTTTGCTGAGGGTCTTTGATTGCAGCGATCTCGACGACATCTTTTGGTGTGAAAATTCAGTTTCACTAACACGCCCGGGCAGGAATTTTGCCATCCTTGCATCTGAGGTAAATGTAAATTCCTCATATAAGCATCACCCCCCCCAGCTTCCTGTGAGCGCTATATATAGGTGTGCTATCACACAGCTGCCGTCTCAACATGTCACCAGGCTCTTTCTGCTTGAAACTCCTCTTGTTTTAACTTCTCATGGAGACTTATTCACTATTAGTTCACATTGAAAACCTCCTGCGGTGGCGAAAGGACTTCATGCAAATGATGCCACACAGGGGGGGTGAAGCTAATTAGGCTTTTTAGATGATTCCATATTGATCCCAATGAGACTGTATGTGAGATGTATTCAGTACGAGCGGTGCAGGGCATATTTGGGCTGTTCATTAGTTTTTTGGTTTTTTTTTGCATGACTGCAGATGAGTTCATCATTGTTTAATAATCTGTGGCAAATGGTGGCGTTTCCACACTTTTGTGTACATAATCAGGGTGAACTGTGACAGTCGCTTGGGTGCAAAGAGATGAGTATTTGTGTGCATGAATAATGCACGGTGGAATTGGCGGAATCGGCATCACGTGGTTGCTACAAAAAGTAGAGACGTGATGCTGAGGAGAGCTGACGTCTGTTTGCATGTGGAAGCGCGCAAGTGTTTGTCACGGGGATGGGGGGGGGGGGGGGGGTGATGAGGAGGCAGGAGACGTCCTGAGGCGAGCGTTTACAATCTGCATCACCTAGGACGACTGTGCGTGCTTCCACACCATCACGTCACTCTGAGTGGATGATGGCGGTCTGTTGCTCAACGGCTGAGGAGGCGGGACCACCCTAACGTGTTGGACCACATGTTTCTCCTCAATGAACCGCAGCTCGGCGAGTGCCAGCAGCACTCGTGCAGCCCCCAGTTGATTTCTATAGTACCGTCCCGTGAAGAAATAAACTGTGACATCATCATCCTAATCATTCTAATGTATGTGTGTTTATCTCTACGGTAAGCTCCAATCGTTAGCGTGCCTGCCTAATTAGCTTACCGCCCCGCGATGGTAAGCAGCTCCGCTACACACACTAGCAGCGCACTGAGTTGCTTGTTGGTTTGAGTATAGATTATACTCATTGATGGTGACTAAACTGTTGTTGCATCACCCTGTGAAGACATATTGACTAACGGGCTTTAATATGCGGTGAGAGTTCATGTTATTTGACCTTGTTACTATTCAATATACGTACAAAGTGGGGTACGCCAAATTGTTAGAGAGCAGGGGTCTCAAACACGCGGCCCACAATTGAGGCCCCTGCCTTGATATGAAAGTTTAATGTTAGTGCGGCCCGCGCAAGTTTGATATGGATGCTGTATGGTATCATGTACCCAGAAAAAAATTATTACGTTTGATTAATGTTCATGTTAAAGGTTAAATAACTGTTAATAGTTATCCTCCCTATCTGTGTGGAAGTGGTAAGTTTTTGGCTATTTAAGTTTAAAGGAAATAACTTGAAGGCTACCGTTTAGGTCGCTAGCTCTCTAGTTTGCGAGTTAGCATGTGTCTCAAGACGTTGTAAATAAAAAAAATAGTATAAATGTGACTATAGTCGTGTTTTGTCATGTCAACAGGGCTCTAATAATGCTTTGTTAATTTTAATCTGAAAAAAATAATTTGTCTACCCACCAACTATATGTGGTTCCTTAAGTTTTTATTATTTGCCGTTTTATTATTATTATTATTATTATTATTATATTTATTTATTTATTACTGATTGATTGATTTTCTTTATTCTTGATTTGTTTATTTATTTTTCATCTTATTTTGTGTAGAAAAATAAAGATATTTGAGAACAGTGGAATGTTTTATCAGAGCTTTTCTCGTAGAAAATTGGAACCAAAGCGAAGTTTTTTTTATTTTTTTTGTTTTTAATCAATGTGGTTTTTTTTGTAAAACCTGATGCGGCCCAGTCTCACCCAGACCCGAGCTCCAGTGGCCCCCAAGTAAATTGAGTTTGAGACCCCTGTTATAGAGGGTCTGCGAATAAAACTGAAAACAGAATGACAAGTGAACCTGAACACCTCATGTGGTGGCACAGGACCGGAGAAGTTCTAGCACCATAAAAAACTGCAATATTCCCATACATACGTCATCGTTCCATAGTAATCCGCAATCTGTAGTATCTATAAAACGTTTGGACGTATTCGGTGTGAGGCCGGGGTAAAGCACCAAACGTGAAAATGTAGTGGAACATTAAAATCTGCCTCTTTCTCAACGTCAACACATAAACGGAAGCTAGCATCTCCCAAAACGAACAATGAAAAGAGTCAAGAAAAAGCTTATACTTACAACCATACCGTTTAAGGACACCCAGCAGTCAGGGGGGAAGTCTTGGAGGAGAGGCACCAGATACTGGAGACATCCATCCCAGTGACACAGAAGCAGCATCATGCCTATCAAGTTAAATATTCTTACCACAGCACTAGCCAGGTCATAGGTCATGTGGAAAATCTGTCGAGAGATAAAACGAGGAGTCGGTTAGATGGCAAAATCATGCATTGACATTTTAAGAATCACAAATACAGAAGAATAAAATATTCACAGATGCAGACAAAATGGACCCGTTTTGCCACCTGAGAATTCGGTCGCCGTTGGTGAGTTTGTGCTGCATTCGCAGATGTCGAGCTGTGCATAATTCAACATGGCCGCACTCCAAAACAAACTGGCTCGAAGAAACACACATGGAGGACCACTTACGGTACTGTCCAGAAGAAAGCTAGCCCACTATAGGCTGGGTTTCTTTAGCAATGCTATAATGAGCATTAGTGACAAGGCTAAATTCTAATAAAAAAAAAAAAAACAAAAATAGGGGAAAAAAGTTTTTGTCAAGGATGGTCGATAATATTGGGTCACCGATAATATTGTCCTGAAATCAGCATAATTCTTTTTTTTAGTTTTTACCGAAAATGAAAAACGATATTAAATAAACGCTGAAAAAATGAACATTGATTTTGACCAGGATGACACCACAGTTTGTTGACGTAGCTCCTCATGTTTTTTATATATACTGTATATTTATTGTTCAAAAAACACAATAAATCACATCTCGTCAGATAATAATCCTGATGACTACATTTTGAAATAGTCCCAAATTACGTTTGAACGTAACAATACGATGGCCGCAGGATCGCCAAGGTATAAAAAAAAAAGCGATGTGAGGTGGTTATATTTACGTACCCGAGTCTGTCATTAGCATAATTACTTCATTCCAGGTTAGCGATTCCATAATTCCTCCAAGTTAATTTCTTTAAAGGATGGTCGATAATATCGGGCCACCGATAATATCGTCCTGAAATCAGCATAAAAATATGATTTTTTACGGAAAATAAAAAACAATATTAAACAAACGTTGAATAAATGAACATTGATTTTAACCAGGATGACGTCACAGTTTGTTGACGTAGCTCCTCACGTTAGCCTCGCTTTGTTATGTTTTATATATACTGTATATTTATTGTTCAAAAAACACAATAAATCACATCTCATCAGATGCTAATCCCGATGACTACATTTTGAAATAGTACAATAACTGTCAGAAATGACGTTTAAACGTAACAATACGATGGCCGCAGGATCTCCAAGGCGGAACATTTACGAATAGAAATGTGAAGTGGTTATATTTACATACCCGAGTCTGTCATTAGCATAATTGCCCAATTACTTCATTCCAGGTTAGTGATTCCATAATTCCTCCAAGTTAATTTCTTTTAGTTAAAAATGAGTAGCGATAGTCGCTGATTGGTGAGTTCGGGTAATAAACCCGTCGCATTTGGCGATTCGCAGAATGAAATATTTTGGGCTAATTGCCGCCCATTTTTAAGTTAATGGTTTCTCCTATCCCCCTCTCTAAGCACCTATTCTAATTAATCAGGAGTGAAATGACTGATTAATTGGGGCCTATTTCGTGGGTTAGCTTGCGGGATTTTACGTTCACATCAGGAACGGTAGAACGATAATTCACATGAAACGATAAGTGGAATTTTCAGAATAAAATAAAGCAATTATGAAGATTTAATACAGAGCCGGACTATTAAGCTTAACTGTCGAGGGGGCGCAATTTTATTAATATTAATATTTTTTATGTTTTCCAAGGATCTACCATGCAAATGGGAGCATTTCTTGTATAAATGGGGTGAACTAGCTTGAGTTTGATGCGTGTTTTTCTCATGTCAAGTTTTCAAAAACATTAAAAAAAGTTTCCGAATTTTAAGATTCACTGATTTTTTGTTAAATCAAATACTTTTTAAGATGAGACAGGCGCACGTTTCCGTCGGCAAACTTCCCGACACAATGTAACCCATGTGCCAGATTGGCACCAGTTGAATAACTTTCAAAATAATGCAATTAACTCTATTATTTCAATGTTTATGTGCTTAGATAGCACATTAGCATGCACACACAGGCTACTTTTCTAATTCTATGTGGCCCGGAAGCTGATCCGGAAACGTATGCAAAATCTGAGGTGCAAATGCGGCCAGGCCAGGTGTTTTTAAAGGCCCTTTGAATGGCCCCATCCCTCCGCCATGGTCCATTGTGACTATCCTGTAACCTTTCGGCACAAAGGACAGCGATCACACACACACACACACACACACAACTAAAAAGATGAGAGAACAAGAGGCTGGGCTGATGCTCAGATCCCTCCATGGTTCAACTCCTCCGTTGGGAGATACAGTGCGCTGCCCTGGAAGGCTAAAATTAGCCACTAGCATATGCCGGAGAATGGCTGTCTCAACGCACGCTGAATCTCTTCTTCTGCTGCCGTCGTCTTTATTCTTAATTTAGCAGAAGCCTCTCTCTCTCTCTCTCTTTCTCTCTCTCTCGCCTTTCTTGCTTCGTTTCCCACCCCACATTTGTCACTCAACGGCTGATAAGAAAATAAAAGGTAAATATCCCTGATGGTCTGTAACAGAAATAAAATCACATTTGCATAATTTAAAAAAATCCTAAACAACATAAACAGGTTTCAAAGTGGACATTTTATTAGCGTAAAAATTGTTTATTCACCTTTTTGTTTATTCAAGTTATTTTTTTCAAGTTTCATACCACCCAGCGCACAGACTGTTTGCCCTCCTACCCTCAGGGAGGCGCTATAGGAGTTTACGGACAAGAACCACCAGGTTCAGGAACAGCTTTTTCCCCAACAGCTGTCTCCTTGCTGAACTCTGCCCCCCCATTGCCCACCCCTTCCACTACTTACACCCCCCCGCTGATCTATGCCCCCCCCCCCATCACTTCATTGTACTATTGTACATATTGCACTATTGTACATACAGTAAACCTCGGATATATCGGACTCTGATATATATGAAATTTGCTCACGACACGACATCAACGGACAGATAAAAAAGAACCGATTTTTCTGTAATGCATTTCCAATAAAAATTCATTGCATATATCAGATTTTTTATAACGGATTTCGCCTATTTCGGACAAAATCTCCAGTCCCGTTCCAATGCATTTCCATTAAATTTCCCTCGCATATATCGGATGGCCGCATCGTGGCGCTCCGATTCGCCAAATCGTGACAGGCCGCTATACAAGGTCATTTGCAGCGTTTGCAGCGTTGCCTGCGCGTCCAGGTACATTGGAAACATAGTCAAGGAAGTGCCTTTCTATAACGGATAAAATCCGATTTACGCATATACCGGATATAAATCCGATATCTGCGTAAAACAGACATTTTCCGGTATACGCATATAACAGATTTCGCTGATATCGGACAAAACCAGTGGGAACAATTGAATCCCATATATCCGAGGTTTACTGTATTACTGTAATATCTTGTTGCATTCATAGATCATACTGTTTATAATTTATATAATCTGCATAACCATACTCTTGTCACTAGTCACTGCAATACTGTACATATTACTGTTATTATACGTATATTGTCATATCCATACTGTTTATAATCTGTATAATCTACAATAGCCATATTATAGTCATTTATATCCCTGTACATATCCTCACTGTATTATAGTCATAGCATAGTTATAGTTTTTTTTTTTTTTACATAGATCTGTCCATTTTTTTTTCTACATTTACTTACTACTAAGGTACTTATAAAATTGCAGTTCTGGTTGGATGCTAACTGCATTTTGTTGCCCTGTACCAGTGACATGAGCAATAACAATAAAGTTGAATCTAATCTAAAAAGTTTCCTTCTAATTGAAATGAACATAAAAATGACTTTGGACTTGACTCGACCTGTCTTGTCTTGAGTTGAGACCTGGACTTGCACTGTTTTTACTTCAGATTAGATTAAAGACTTGCAAAACAGCAACTTTTGCTGATGTTCTTTTAGCTACATTGGCTGTCAAACCCAAGCTGAGAAGCCACACATGGAGCTCGTGGATGGGAAAACCTACGCTGTTGGTATCGGAAATATCTGATAATAGAATTACGCTGGAATCGGCGCCGCCCCTAATTTCTTGGCGACTATACAATCTCCTGATCGGAAGGTTTCATCAATCACGATTTGGATTTATTTTGACTTAGTTCAGGGGGATAGAGAGCAAAGTCAGTGCGCCATTTTGGAGGATTTACAGGTCAATAAAAGGTTGCATATGTGGTGAATTGAGGATTACTGGCAAACAGATGAAAATGTTTATCCTGTTGTAATGCAAACTCATGCATCAGAAGCCAAATAAATAAATCATTTTTTTTAATAGAATCTTAGTCAAATCGACGTCTCTACATATAACTCCAGGACAAAGTTCAGGACTGGGGAAAGGAAGTGAGAATAAGCTTCTCTTGCAGAGAAGGTTTTAGCAATTTCCTAAGGATAGTTCCGCTTTGCAACCTTGGGGTCATCCTTCCCCCAGGACATGAAGGGAAGATGTAGAAACTCATTAGCAGTGTGGAATTTGTTTAGCTTGGAATTTCAGCGAGAGTGCGGAAGAGAGAAAAGTCTATTAATAAAAGATAGATCTTCATAACAAAAAGGTTTGGATCGGTGGTTGGGTCAAGATTCATTATGATCGGGGGGCTCATTTGCAGTAAAATGCAGACGCCGCAAAAGTGCGAAACAAAGCTAAAAATGTCCCACTTATTTCCAGTTTCAGACAAAAGCGTGTACAATAGGCCTTCCTTTCATGCTTCCATTCACAATTTGAAACTGACCAATAATGCTAATTGATGTTAATGCGTACCGATCACACAGCCGAAGGGAGCGAAGGCGTTCAATTAACAGTTGAGTGTCCTAAAGTCGCCGAGTTCCTGATCCCACCAAGGCATCAAAATGACAGCAGGTGAAAAACATCGCCAATAATAGCTGTCATAGTAGTATTTTAATGAACGCCACAAGATGGTGGTAGCTTGGAATTTTAAGTATCTCGCTGCTTTATCCTCCTCTGCATGCACTATAAAATGTTGCTTGATCTAGTCAGCCATTAGTGTGAGACTCACACTTCCTGCACTGTTGTTTACAATGAAATCCTTACATTGGTTGTGTTGCTGCTGCTGTGTTGTGGCATTTCATTTCATTTCATTTTCTACCGCTTTTGGAGCCTATCCCAGCTGTCTTCGGGCGAGAGGCGGGGTACACCCAATCACAGGGCACATATAGACAAACAACCATTCACACTCACATTCATACCTATGGACAATTTGGAGTCGCCAATTAACTTAGCATGTTTTTGGAATGTGGGAGGAAACCGGAGTACCCGGAGAAAACCCACGCATGCATGGGGAGAACATGCAAACTCCACACAGAGATGGCCGAGGGTGGAATTGAACCCTGGTCCTCCTAGCTGTGAGGTCTGTGTGCTAACCACTCGACCGCCGTGGTGTTGTGGCATATACTTGTTAATAAATGATCAAGTGTCAAGCGAGAGCCATGTTTTACTTTTCACTTTCTCATGAATTCCAAAACATTATTAAAGCTAAATATTGAATTAATTTCCAGAAAATAACAGCCTTGCGCCGATTGTCACATGCTGCCAATTAGCGTCCCATGCTCTTTGTAGTTTAGGTCAATGAACGCATCATACTAAAGGAATTTATGACAATCGTCCTTCAAGGGAACACAATAATAATTCCTGACAACCTCTCCGGATACACAATTTCCCCACAATTAAAAATATAAAACAATTGCAAAGTGTCAGTCTGTTCTGTGCTCCTCTGTGAATGTCCAGTCTGTGTTTTGGCTAAACGAGGGTTGAAATAGGGTTTAAAACCCTGCAATCAGCAAGCCACTGTTTGTATTACAAGGGCACAGGAGAGGATGGCACAGGACCAAAAACACTAAAGCTCAACATTAACTGAATTTAACGTGGACTGCACAGGGGTAGCGACTAGGTGATGCTGACAGGGAGCCAAAAGCACCGCCGATACCTTGGACCGGCATCAGCAAAATATAGGCTTAGTGCGCCCAGTTCCAATTTGACCAGGGGCAAGGGCATAGGTCAGCATAATCCTCTAATACAGCGGAGACAAACAGCCAAGATGTGATGTGATAGCGGCAGAGGGTCACACAACGCTGTGGTCCACTCAGCCATCCACCCGGAGAGGCACTCGCCAGTCTAAAAGTGCATCGTAGACGCTTACATATTCAAATGTAAACCTTTCATGTGCACAGACGCCATCCGCAACTCAAGATGCTCAACGACACAACTGATCCGGCAGCAAGTGGAGATCAACAATGCATGATCCAGTACGATACCTGGGCCTACCACAAGGTG
Organism: Doryrhamphus excisus; assembly: GCF_030265055.1. NCBI lineage: Eukaryota > Metazoa > Chordata > Actinopteri > Syngnathiformes > Syngnathidae > Doryrhamphus > Doryrhamphus excisus. Next base: position 8,868,743 of record NC_080467.1, read on the forward strand.
AAAAGAACATGCTAAGAGAGATTCAGGGCTCTAAACATCCAATTGCTGAGCGTTGTTTATGCATCTTCAAATTGGACATGAGTGACCTCTGTTTGAGGTTAGTGAGGATTAGTGAGGGACTAATTTGAAGGGATTAAATCCACCACTGGCTATTACATTGAAGGATGACAAAACTGTTTCCAGGAAGAAAGCTGCAATTTCTCCCGCTTAGTGTCAGAGTGTAAATCTTCCTTGCTTACTAAAGGAAAAATGACAGTGACGACTTGTCTTTTAAAATAAAAAAAAAATCACAATTTTTATATTTTCTCATGGGCTGCACGGTGGTCGAACGGTTAGCACCCAAGCTAGGAGACCCGAGTTCAATTCCACCCTCGGCCATCTCTGTGTGGCCTTAAGTCCAAAACAAACAAGTCTCCTTGGTTGGTTGCAAAAGTACCCTCAGTAACTCGGCAGAACTTGTGAAAATCATTGGTGCCTTGGTTAGCATCATTTATCTGTTGCAGAAGGTCAGACTCAATCCAAAACAGACTCTAACTAAGGCAAGTGTAACAAGAAAACGTGTAATAGAAATTCTTAGTAGATTGCAGTATGTTGTAAGATATTTTTAAATATTTTCTCATGGGCTGGACGGTGTTCGAGTGGTTAGCGCGCAGGGCTCACAGCTAGGAGACCCGAGTTCAATCCCACCCTCGTGGAGTTTGCATGTTCTCCCCGTGCATGCGTACGTTTACTCCAAAAACATGCTAGGTTAAAATTATCCATAGTTATGACTGTGAGTGTGAATGGTTATTTGTCTATATGTGCCCTGTGATTGGCTGGCCACCAGTCCAGGGTGTACCTTGCCTTTCACCCGAAGACAGCTGGGATAGGCTCCAGCACCCCCAGCGACCCTCATGAGGATAAGCGTAGAAAATGACTGAATGAATGAATACAAAAATCACATTATTCATAGCATATATGGACACTTAATGCATTTTGCATTGTGTTCCTATGTTTCCATTACAATAGAAACAGAAGGAAACCTCTATTGAGAATGCAATGACTGTACAGGTATGTGTAATATACACTGGAAACCAATATACAGTAGACTTTGGAATTGACTGTCGGACACAGGACCAAGACCACTTCCTGTTTGCTGAAAACCAAAAATTCAGCATGCAAAGCAGTGCTACTTGATGTATGACACAGATTCAAAGCTCTCCAGGGCAAAGTTCAAACTGCATTTCTGCGGGGATATTGACTCATATTATTAACATTAGCGCATGAAAAATATCCCCTTTCAGAATATTCTGCAATTCACACTTATCTGATATCTTCTATTTAAAAAAGGGACTGTTTGCAAAACAACGTTCTTCTCCAGCAGATATCTGCAGCTGTGTGTCGGATGGGTGGCACATTAAGTCTTGACAAAGTCGCCACAAACATGGCATGATAACCTGTGGCAGCATAACACGTGGTGCATTCACAGACATGCGATATTTGCAAAACTGACCCACCATGTTAGAATAACTACTACTATTTTTTGTAGTCGGTGCTTAAAACCTGCTGAGCGCTCATCTTTCAGGCATGATAATTACAGACAATTTTATGTAAACGGATATCAATTTTGGAAATGATTTGATTGAAATGAATCCTGTTAGAAATCCCACATTTTGCACGTTATGTCACTCTGCTACTATACACTATTTTCCCCTTTGTTGCATCCGCTTGTGTGTCCGTCAGCAGTTTCCTCGTGTTCCTGCACTAAGCACATTGCGCTATACGGCGCCAGCCCCGCTCCCTTGCCCGCTGCCTCACCCAGCTCTGCATCTATTTTGGTCGTGTGAGCGTGATAACCTCAACACTTCTGTTCTGCCTTAATCTGCAGAGCTGCATGGGCGTGAGGCGGCGTCCTCCGGAGGGTGCAGGAAGCCCACGCGGACGACCCCATCCCATCCTCGAGTTGACATTCAGACATTGTGTGGAGATACCGCAATGGCGACCAGTGCAAGACATTAGCGTGCTGTGTGACGCCACATGCGGACACTCGTGGGGTGCCAAGTCCTCCACAGGCAAGGAAACACAATATGGAGGTCGTTATTGTAGGCAGCTAATGTATGCACTGGAGGGGCAGCAGGTGAAGCCATTCTATCGATTCGTAGCGGCATGTTTGTTCGCTTGACGTCAGCAAATTCGGCCCACACGGGCTGTCACCTGAGACCGACAAAAGCAAAGAGAGAGAAGACGGCTGAGCGGCGATTTGTGTGGACATATTGTCTCCAAAAGCTGCCAACGGGCCCGAGAACAACTGTTTTCCCACATGACCCATTTTCTCTGCAATTGTTATGCACGTCTGACAGTTTGACAACATCATTCCAGGAAGTGAATTAGCTTCCTCAGGTTTGACGACAGAGAGGGTGGATGCGGGAAAGGAGATAAGGCACTGGAGGGGAGCTTTAAGGCTGAGAATTTAGTCAGATTGTTGCTAAATGGGAACTATGCAACAATGCATTCATTGATATTACCTTATTTTCTGGACTATAAGTCGCTCCGGAGTATAAGTCGCACAATGCAAAAAATGCATAATTAGGTAGAAAAAAACATACATTAGTCGCACTGAAGTATAAGTCACATTTTTTGCGGGTAATTTATTTTACAAACTACTTGTGTAAGATATGCTAACACAATTGTGCTGCCCTTAATAAGTTGTATTGTTTGGCTGTTGGTTTGGCGACACCTAGTGTACGTAATAATCCACTGCATTTTTGTTGTCTGCTGTTCACCTCGATCCCTCGCCACAAACTTGTCGTTACGGAATACGATCCATTACGCTTCTGCCCTGCAGTCTATATGTCTGTGAGTGACATATAACGTCATTTAAATTGTTTGTCATTAGAAACGTAATTGTATGACTTCATATCGTTGTATAAGTTTACAAAGTGTGATGCTAGTTGTGGCTAACTTGTAGATCGTAGCTTTTATGCTAGCTTTACTCTTATTGTTGATTATTTTTTGTATCATATTGCTGTATATAATGTATATGGTATTATATATTATATATATGGTATTTGGTGCTGTTGAAGCGCCATTCTGAGGCGGGGTGTCGAACTTAGGAGAAAACGTTATTCTTCTCACAAACATTAACTCACACTCTTCGCTACGTGAGACATAACCGCACACCTTGCAACCACAACAGGAAGCGCACAACCCTTCGGGTGGCAACCACTCCCCTATCGATCGTTCCGGGGTGAATTATGCACCGGTAACCTAGCACTACACTGTGTTTGTTTCTGTACAGTTTTACAGTCTTAGAAGAATTACCCCAGTAAAGGCCAAGAAAAGACAAACCTTGTTCGTTTATTGGAACACTTTCGACTGTTAAGCTAGCTTCCAAGCTTTGCATAAAGAAACGCACTGCAAGGGCAGTATAACAACGGTTATTAGCTACACAAAAAATAAACATGAACAGAAAAGGTGTCCAGTGTTTATGTAACATAAACAGTTTTTTCATTTATAAGTCGCTCTGGAGTATAAGTCGCAGGAACAGCCAACCTATGAAAATAAGTGTGACTTATAGTCCGGAAAAAACGGTATTTCACTGTTATTTGGAATGGGAATGACGTTGGCAGAGCTGCTGTAGCTCAACTTAATGTTGTCTTCTTTGGACAACAAATGACTTGAGACTGAACCAACAGCGGTTGCGGCAAAAAGTGGACTCCATTTTGCCTCAATTGCTTCAAGACGTGATTAATCATACCAATCAATCCGGGTAACTAGTCCTATTTATCAGAACCACAAAGAGGATGGGGTGTTAATTACCACCTTTGTGTGGATTTTATATAAAACATCAGGAGGTCGCCTACAGCCATCAGCATCTTTTGCATGGCAATGTTTATGTCCATGAACTGTATACAGAAATGGATGGAGCTTCTCCGGTGAGTCTTTAATAACTCACTAAATACACTCTAATGTTTTCTTGGGAAGAACTACTAACTCGTGACTCTGCAAAAGAACTTGAGAAACTCCATCCAGAAAAGGAAATGCTGTTTTTGCAAATATGTCATCAGAGAGAGAAAAGGGGGCAAGATGGTGAGCGTTTTAGCCTAAGTTGTGTTTGTGCTAAGAAGGCAGTCAGGGGAGATTAGTGCCCATGTGAGAGCAGGAGGGATTTGACTGGATTGCACAGGATGACCCGCTGTGCTCATGTTAACATCAGTAAGATGAACCCTTCCCGTCAGGGTTTACAGGCAGGACGCACCCTTTAAAAAAAAAAAAAAAGAGCCTGCGGGGTCCTCTGTGTGATTCTAATCACCCGTACGGAAAAGACAAACAAATTCCACTTTTCCACTGAACAGCATCTGTGAATAATCGGAGAAATTTCAGGATATATGCTGAGAAATGACTGAAATAAACACCAAAATGTTACTTTACTGTAGCGGATTACTTGATTAATCGTAACAACAAACTTCAGATTAATCGACAAAGAAAATAACCATTAGTTGCAGTCCTAAAGGTGTCTTTCATTAATACTTCTACTATGATATGTTTCATTCATGCTGAATGAGCCCAGTTTATAATTCCACTGAAGTCCAGCATGTCATACTTTGCACTTTACTCGGCTCTTACGCGGATGTGCCACATGGAAATTATGTTTTGTCCGATCGTGTCATCTAATCCCATGCTACTGTTGATTTTTTTGCATTTTTTGTCTTCCTGAAGGAACAATATAAACAGCCACTACTATGAATGTACCCTGCTTCTCACCCCGAGTCAGCTGTGATAGGCTCCAGCATACCCCCCGCCACTCTAGAAGGATAAGCGGCATAGAAAAAGACTGCATGGAGATTGACAAATCCTTGATCTTGTCATCTAATCACGTCCATAATGCGACAACAGCTCATGCAGATCATTATGATCACAAATTACAAAATGAATAGCATTTGATTGATGTAAACAGCGATCATAGGAGCCATCTTGGCAGATTGATAGAGGCTGCTTGCACACATCAAGCGCAACATTAACTCTCGGTAAGTAAAAACGCTAACAGCTAATAGCTAATTGGTCATTCGCAAGTAAAAGTCATTATCTAACTAAGCGGTAATACTCGTCGGAATCTGATAATAAAATAACCGAGTCCAGCGTGCGGGTGGTGAGGGTTTTTCGTTGAGGGGGGGAGGGTGTTCTGCTTGCATTGCAAAAAATCAGGAGAAAGCCCACCACCTGAAGACCCCTCCCTATAGGCTCTGACACACCACCAACACACCAGCGATCCAAAATAACCCAGATTAGCCTAATCTCCACACTTATCACTTTAGCCCCCCTCTCAAGACTATAGCTGTCATCCATCTGTAGAGTGTACACGATGCGGCCCAGGGTGGGGGTCGGCGGGGTGGGGGGGGCTCTCATTGAGTCAACTTTATACAAAACTCAGGATGTGTGGATGGTTAAAATTAAAAATATATACTCCGGTTGCCTGACTGCCAAAAATAAAGCAGCAGCTGCTGGATGACGGAGCAGATGTTGATTTAGTGTGACTGCTGAGGGGCTGCCGAAATACATCCACGCCCCCCAGGCGAGAGAGAGATAGCTCAGGATGGTACGAATTGCATCCTTTAAAAAAAAAAAAAACAAAAAAAAAACAATAGATGAATTCTCTTTCCAGAAAATGTTTCTGCTATTGCGTAAGACTTCCAGTGTCCTCTCGCTGTCAACGTTTCTCTGTTTGTCCGTCCGTCTCCCGCTCCTAACTCTGCACACTTGTCTTTTGCAATTGAACATGAAGTAACCTGAACCGAGGGACAGAATGGCTGTAAAAAATAAAAAAAAAGTGCTTCTGCATGGCTTTCCTCCCAAAGTCCAACAACATGACTGCTGAGGCAACTGGAGACCTTAATGGTCCATCGGTGTGATTGTGGGGGTACTGGGTTTATTATTAAAATGTCAATTCTTCATGATAGGGGACCTTCATATTTGCTGTCTTTGCTGTGAAAGTTGAAGCCTGAGGTTCTACCGTACAGTCCACTTAAACAGATGATCAACTCTCTTGTGGTGGTTCAGGTGAGTAAACAACAATGGAAGGAAGCGCTGGGCGAGCATTTGGCAAAAGGAGAATCTACAGGAGAGAAAGGGGAAAAAAAAAATTGGCTCTCTCAGGCGCCAAGCGTCTGGGATTTTCCGCCCCTCGGGCCAAGAGTGAGTTCCCCACCCCTCAGCTTGGCGAGCGAGAACGCCACTCTGGGCACATCATCGTCACAGAGGCGTGTGTTAAAACACAAGGATGCAGGAAAGGCCTCATTTCTGTCTGCAAGACAAAACTGGACAGGAGGAGCCCACGGAGAGACGTTATATGTGCGATCATTGTGTACAGGATGAACTGGCTGACTTACTTATGTATGTCTTACTTATGAATTAGATGTCAGCGTACTGATGTCTACTCTGCAGTTTGTATGCCTTAAATAATAAACAACAGGAAGGGAAATGATTGATTAACACGCCTTTACTCCTGACACACAACAATAGGCCGGCAAAAGTTTATATTTGGAATCGAATAATCGGCGTAATAAGCAGATTACTCTTCTGACTAGCAGCAGCCAGGGGCGTCACTAGGTTCCGAGGACAGTGGGGGGCACAAGATATGAATGAATGCAGTAGACATTCCAAAAATTCCAAAAACCAAATAAGGAACAAGAACCGGGATATAACTTTCCCACTTTTGGACAGATTTAGTAGAGATACTCAATTGTTTTAGGCCACCATTAAATGTACACAAGTACACACAATCTACAGTGCCAAACCGCTGCTCAAGCTCAGCAACCATTCTGTCCAGTGGACAGTGATCAATGATATAATAATCATTATTATATTATTAATTAGCCTATTATTATTACTATCATCATTATTCTTCTTCTGATTATTACTACTAGTACTAGTAGTAGGCTAGTATTAGTCTGCTTATTGGCTTGCTTATTAGCCTGCTTTTGCCCTATTATATGAAGTTTGTCAGAGATTTTTTTTGTAAAAAAAAAAAATCGATAAAAAACAAAAAAAAATCATTATTATATTATTAATTAGCCTATTATTATTACTATCATAATTATTCTTATTCTGATTGGAACTAGTAGTACTACTAGTAGTAGTAGGCTAGTATTAGCCTGCTTATGCCCTATTATATACTAGATTTTTTGTTAAAAAAATCAATAAAAAATGTAAAAAATCATTATTATATTATAATTATCCTATTATTATTACTATCAGCATAATTATTCTTCTGATTATTAATTCTACTACTAGCAGTAGTAGTAGTAGGCTAGTATTAGCCTGCTTATTAGCTTGCTTATTAGCCTGCTTTTGCCCTATTATGAAATTTGTCAGATTTTTTTTGTAAAAAAAAATCAATAAAAAAAATATAAAAAATAAAATAATATCAAATTAAAAAAAACAATAAAAATATCAAATTATTTAGGGGGGCTTAAGAAATGCTTTCAGACCTGACTGCAATAACTAAGATCCCATATTAACAAATGGAATATTGTTGTAGTCAAAGCATAGAAAACCTCTTTGTGACCATTTAAGTACGTTTTTTTTAACATTATTACAGCCCTCTCGACATGAAATAACACCCCTATAGTCACCTTTACACTTGCATTAACCAATATAACAGACATAAATAATATAGACTCACACGCTAGAATTGACAGCGTACTTCCTGGTGGAAGTAACAACGATTTGCGTGATGGCAGGCATGTTTTCCACCCAATCCTTCTCAAATTTCACACCCATGTGCTTGTCAGTCCCCAAAGGTTGTGTACCAAATTCCGTGGTAAGATGCTTAAATACCATCAAGTTACAGTCGGTGTTTTGTAAAACGTGTTGAGTGGGAAATTTCAAGTCAATGCGATGAAATAATAGCACAGGCAACACAGCAGCTTTGTCAAATGTTCTCCCTTTTGTGTGCAGCTCCTCTGGAGCTGAAGGGTTCGAATATGCAGTACAAGACATTTAATTCAACACTGCGACATGCATGGAAGCAAGTTTTCCTGTCCAGTGCTTCTGAGCACTTGGCTCTACAACAGCGACTTAATGCTACGTCCTCCTCTTCGCTCGTGCATTTTTCATCAAGCTCCACGGGCATGTTCTTACACTATTACGCCAGTTGGCTGAGCAAGTAAGAGCGGATGACTGCCGCGGCTTTCTTTCTCTTGTTGACAACCACCGCATTTGCATCTTTTCATCCCGCTGACAAGATAAATTGTGAACAGCCACATTTTCTTTGTGTAATTAGTTTGTGGCCTCAAGCAAAGGTGCAGCAGCTTTTCAGTTTTCCTGTTTATTCAATGCATTAGCAGTAGGGGTTGCAGCTTGAAATGGCTGTCGCCTGTACGTCACGCCTCCAGGTGATGGCACCCTCGCCGGTACCTCTTTCGGGAGAATCACCTTTATATGGTGCAAGAGCAAAGACGTTTTTTCCAGGGAGTCGGGCAGACCTGAGCCTTTTAACAAGCTCTGGAGGAGAGTGCAACAATTTTAAAAAAATTGACATTTTTTAAATTATTTTTATTTATTTTTTCTTTTAATTATTCATTCATTCATTTTCTACCGCTTTTTCCTCACGAGGGTCGCGGGGGTGCTGGAGCCTATCCCGGCTGTCTTTGGGCGAGAGGCAGGGTACACCCTGGACTGGTGGCCAGCCAATCACAGGGCACATATAGACAAACAACCATTCACACTCACATTCATACCTATGGACAATTTGAGGTCGCCAATTAACCGAGCATGTTTTTGGAATGTGGGAGGAGTACCCGGAGAAAACCCACGCATGCACGGGGAGAACATGCAAACTCCACACAGAGATGGCCGAGGGTGGAATTGAACCCTGGTCTCCTAGCTGTGAGGTCTGCGCGCTAACCACTCGACCACCGTGCCGCCCCTTTTAATCATTATTTTTCAAATTATTGATTTTGTTACATGTTACACATGTCAGTATCAGGAATTGAACATTAGACAATATTGACATATCGATTTGCAGCAAAAAAGCCAATATCGGACCCCCCTAAATTTTTTTCTATTCGCAAAAATATCCTACAAAAATCTCGAAGAACCACTTTGCCATTAGGCTAGGTAATAAATATATATCAAATAATGCAATCATGTAGTGCAAATAAATTATATACATATATAAATAAATAAATATATATATATATATATAAATCGCTGTTCACAAGCTTGGCCTTCCCTTTCATTGGACAACTAACACGTGCCTCCCCACCCGACCACCCTCACCTGACCCATGACCAAACATCTCCACTGGTCCTCAAGCGTGTCCTCAACAAATCAGAGCTTTTGTTTGCTGTGCAGCACGATGCCCCGGCTACCCATCACAAAGTTCTTTCTTCGACAGGGGACATTAAAAATGCACAAGCTGCTGCAGCAGCCTTGACTTTTGGCTCATCAGCGGTGCTGACGTTGAGCTAACACACACCTGCCGTACGAATAGTCTCGCTACACAAATTTTGATGTCTTGTGGAAAATGGAGCGCACCACTTGGTTGATTCAGTCTTCATTTGAATGGAAAATTCATTAAACGATTGCATCTGAAACTACTTGTTCTTTAACCACAAGCACAATATGATTGATTGTTGAGGATTTTGTAGCGATAAAAAGTTTGGCTAATATTCATGTTATTCGCTGACACAAGAAACCACGTATACATGGACCCAAATATTCCAATTGCATTCGGTTTATTCGCTCAAACGGAAAGAATGTAACCTTTGTATACACCTCATTCCGGAAGAAAAGTGCCAATCCGAATGAATATATAATCGGATTCACTAAGGTGGTATATTCCTTTCCCCAATCCGATTGAGGTATCTTGTACCCGCTCAAACGGAAAGTAGTCAGACTGCGTTCTTCTTTGTGGTGTTTTTCTTCTTCTGTTGTTTATTGGCGGTTGGCAAGCAGCTTTTATACTTTAGTCCCAAGTCCAGTTTTATTAAAAAATAAAATATATATCTATATAAAACATGTGCCGAGTTTAATTATAAAATATTAGCAAGATTGAATTTGATCTTTTCCTGTTTAAATTTATCCCGGGTGCGTTCTTTCAGTGCATGCTCATTTCTGGATGAAGGAAACACTGACAATATGGAGTTATTCCAACAAGTGAAAGAAAAACTCGGGGAAGTCGGTATCACGTGATGTTGATGTTTACGTTTTACTGCCCCATTGACTATTCTGTTGGATTGTAGCGGCGCATGTAGACAAGAGATTGGAATATTCCTTTCCATGTATACCATTGTTTTCGGAAAGGTCATTCGGAAAGAGAAAACCTCCTCATGTAAACGTGGCTACTGGCAATAAAATAAAAAAATAAAGCGGATTTCATAGGACCCTAAAAAATGCCTACTAACTCCCATTTTAACATGTATTTTCCTTTTGTTCAATGATTTATTTGACCCCCCCCGGGAATGCAAATGGCAGCCGCCTATTCCTACATTCAAGATCTGACCTGCATGTACATTAAGCATTAAAAAAAAGTTATACGTGCCAGTCGGAGGCCACGTGGTCTTATGGATCCAAACGTGACGCAGTGCAGACTCGCACATGCACACAGACGTCGCATCAAATCAGGCAAACAGTCAGCCGACGGCTCTGCTTTCTCACAGGCGGAGTCCCGCCTTCTGTCGGCCCTCTTGTTTGTGTGTCTTGCCACTAAATGGCATTTTGAGCAAAAAATGCTAATAAGGACGGGCAGGCTTTTGAGTTCGCCTCCTCAAAATGTCACTGGATGACACGTGTGAGGTATACTTTGTGGACAGGACTTTTCACGCAGATTCTTTGAAGATAGCAGCGCCTGCAGCTGCTCCTGTGATGAATAGCGTGTAGCTGGCCCTTTAATGGAGCACAGGTCAATTGCATGGAAAATGCAAAGAAAAATGACTACACCAGAAAAAAAAATAGCTTAATTCGGCATCATTTTACAAGCTGTAATTACAGATAGGAAGAGGGACAACAGGAGGAAATCAATCAGGGAAAAGTAATAGCGTCGCTGCTGCAGATACACACAAATCAAAAAGTAACGCACACACACGCAGCCTTCCTCGCTTTTCATCCTCACGCATGATTCAGCACTCTCTCTGTGTAGCCACCCACCGGGTCGAAAAACGACTCGGTAGTCGAAAATCTCCTATTTGGATCAGCGCCGAATCACAGTGAACTTTGGGAACAGCCACCTCCTGCATAATATGCCTGAATTTGGTCATTAAGATTCATGCATTATTCACCAAGCCAGAGAAGAAAAAGGTCAAAAAATGGCCAATGTTAACAGAAGGGTGATTAGAACTTAATCACCTCCATCAAGCACGGAGTTGGTTAGTTAGCAGGATTACAGGAAAACATAGACAACCAATGGAAACCCCGCAAAATAGGAACTTTGGCCAGGGAATCACCAGGAACATCCATTCCCTAAGTCTTTATGTCGTTTTCCCAGAATCGCAAAGTACGTTGGCACATTGCCCGTCATCCATTCACTCGTCATGGAAACGTTCACAAGACAAGATGCGGATGAGATTGGGTCTACGAAAATGGGGCGAGAATAGAATTGAAGAAAAGTGTCGCGGGGGGTGCTGGAGCTGTCTTTGGGCAAGAGGCGGGGTACACCCTGGACTGGTGGCCAGCCAATCACAGGGCACATATAGACAAACAACCATTCACACTCACATTCATACCTATGGACAATTTGGAGTCGCCAATTAACCTAGCATGTTTTTGGAATGTGGGAGGAAACCGGAGTACCTGGAGAATACTCACGCATGCACGGGGAGAACATGCAAACTCCACACAGAGATGGCCGATCTTGGAATTGAACTCAGGTGTACTGGATGTGAGGCCTGCGCGCTAACCGCTCCACCGCCGTGCAGCCCATAAGAAAATATTTTTAAAAATATTACAATATACTGCAATCTACTAAGAATTTCTATTACATGTTTTCTTGTTACACTTGCCTTGGTTAGAATCTGTTTTGGATTGAGTCGGACCTTCTGGAACAGATAAATTATGCTAACCAAGTCACCAACTATTTTCACAAGTTCTGCCAAGTTACTGATGGTACTTGTTTGTTTTGGACTTAAGGCCACACAGATATGGCCGAGGGTGGAATTGAACTTGGGTCTCCTAGCTCTGAGGTCTGCGCACTAGCCACTCGACCACCGTGCAGCCCATGAGAAAATATAAAAAAATATATTACAATATACTGCACTCTATTAAGATTTTCTATTACACGTTTTCTCGTTACACTTGACTTGGTTAGAGTCTGTTTTGGATTGAGCCTGACCTTCTGGAACAGATAAATGATGCTAACCAAGGCACCAACGACTTTCACAAGTTCTGCCGAGTTACTGACGGTACTTTCACAACCAACCGAGGAGACTTTTTGTTTGTTTTGGACTTAAGGTCAATACGCTGAGTCATGGTAAGACAGATGATCAGCACCTTGAGAATGTTTACATAACTGTGTGTGTGCAAATACAGTCAGACAATGCTTTAGCGGAGGGCAAATGTAGTCTACGTAATGCAGTTAGAAGTCATTTAGTTCCTTGGCTCAGCTGGCTCCCATTCTCTCTCTCTCTCTCTCTCTCTCGGATCAGTTGACAAAGCTGGAGAACCAAAAGCTTCACATTCGGAAATCTCTGAGCTCTTAAATAAAAGCTGTAAAATTTACATCACTTTGATCCAACACTGGATTTGAAGTAATAACGTGATGCCTTTATGCAATTCCATGCAACGTGCATTCATAGCCCTCCCTATCAGGAAATCAGATTGTCAGCAAGGAACAATCCACCATGGCCGCCGTGTCGCCAGCTCCTGGAAATGGTAACATTACACCCCGATACCGCTGCTGTTGCTGCAGTGTAGTGGGTGGGTGGGAATCATTACGCAACCACGTTGCAACGGTATCAAAATGCAGCGTGTGAGCAAGACAGAAGGGGAAAAAAAAACATGTGTCACACAGCCTAGGCATGAACTATGGCTGAGTAATTACATAATTATGCTGGATTACCATTACGGTAATGACATTAATGAGTCAAGGGTAATTCAAATGTGACAGAATGTCAAAGCACAAAGGGAGTCAATAATACAAATAAGCTTGGAAATTCCACTGTCATGTTCCCACTCATGAACACGACATCGGGGAAGTGGACTGTCACCCAGGTCAGGTCTGTTGCCGAACTTTCGGATTTAGCTGGTATTTGCGGGAAAACAGCAGAAAATGGTATCATCCATCCATCTATTTTCTACCACGGTTCACATCGACATTGACAACAATAACCAACCAATCACTATTGATACTGCTTAAAGGGGAAGTGCACTTTTTTGGAATTTTGTCCATCATCATAAAAAAAAGCCACATTTGAAGTTGGAAGACCAGAAGCGAGACTGGCTAGCTCGCTAGCTGCGCCAGTGACCGCTAGGCAAAGTGTGTAAACAAAGAAAATGAATCAGGTTTTCTCACAAAAAATTATGTAAAAAAAAAACAAAACAAATTCAACCAATCCGGTTCGGGACTGCCAAAAATGTTAACACAAAACATTTTATTTTTATGGTTTCACAATTAATAACGCAACCAACGGCATATTGTACACTAACCAGAAAATGTATGCAAAACAAGGCAAAAGTTTTAATGTAAACCGAAAAATAAAAATTCAACATTGGTCACTAGGTGTCAGTAATTGTTTGGTGAGACAAGCACCAGACCCGATCACAACAGGCACGATCATAAACCCGACAAGCCAAAACTCAACTCTGAACCCCCGATGTCACTTCCTGTCCTCCACATGCAACACATGTATAGAGCACAAGTCTTATTATGTCTATTATATTGGGTAATGGAAGAGTAAAGGTGAATATAGGGGTGTTATTGGATGTCTAGGGGGCTCTAATAATAAAAAAAACAGGTTTTCTGTGCTACAAAAATCCTACTTTGTGGCAATTCACTCATCACGGTCTGGTCTGGAACCAGCAACAAACATCATTCCAGCATCCCGGAACCCAATTTGTTCAACTTTTAACAATTAATCCCCCAATTAACACAGGCAGCGACCAAATGCTACAAGTTTGGTAGCACACGAGAAGCACACAGATTGAGCAAAAAAGGGTAAAGCCTCCCCCAGGGGGCCGCTTAGTCGCCACAAGGCCAACCTGAGCCCAACACCGCGGAGCTGGAATGTGGCAGCAGGCCTAGAGGTGGTGGTCGTGATGGTGGTGGTGGTGGTGAGCCACATGCATCAAACATGGACTGATTATCCAATGAAATGTTTTGCCGTTGTTTTGGACGTTAACATGACAGAAATACAGACAGACGACGCAAATCAACATCGGCATCAATTAGCGTCCTCTAAATGAATTCAAGTCAATCACTGCGCTCGCGTTTAGCTCTGCTTTGGTCTCCCGCCAAGCCTATTGGAAATGCACTTTCTCCAGGCACGGCATGGAGTTGTTATTTTTTAATAAATACATATCAAAACAACAGATAATATTAAACTGAAGTATTGCTACTCTGAGGATTTGTTGCTATGATCCCAGTGTGAGTCATCATGGGTGCACAGTTATGAAACACCGGTTTGTCCTCTGAAAGCAAACTTTGCATTAAAAAAAAAAAAAACTGTCACACTGTCTGTATTCCCACTTTTTTTTTTCCCCAGCACCGGTGCACTTGTTTGTTTTGCTCAGCGTGCTGAATGAGCAGTCAACCGCTCCGCACGACCTTCATGCTGCAAGCTGCAATTTCCCTGAGCACTGCATATTGCAATAATTACATGTGAGCAAACAAAAGCCATGAATGATTGAGCACATTGGTAGCGTCTCCAAAGCACACCAGCTATATACGCTCCGCCTGGAAACTACAAGTAGGAAACGCTTGGACATTATTTTGGGGCTAATTGACAATGGGGAAGATAATCGAGTGAGGCGGCTAATAAAGAAGCTCATCAGCCGTTTTAGCATCATTCCCCAGTAGGGAAATGGCTTGATTTATCGATGGGTCAAAGATAGAACCTGTTGGAAACTACAGTAGTTTCCGGACTACAAATTGTATCAGTCAAAAAATTCATCATGAAGACATATTTAATCCTCTCAAAGAAGCCACTTTTGATACGGGACATGACACCTGGATGAAAACATCCGTTTTTTTCCACTTTTCTGACCTATAAATGTAGTTTGAATGTTGAATGTATTCTTGTGTTAAACCATGCCAAAGTGTCAGATTAGGACGTTAGCGCATTTGGAAGTGAGCCCTGAAAGAATTTAGGGATGGCTCAAAACACTCGGTTTCAGAGGGTGTGGCAAAAAAGGGCCCTTTGTGCTGTCACAGAGGGGCGGAAATCATTATTGTGGTTACCAGTGTTGGCAAAAAAACACCCCATTGTAATTTAAAGGCAGCACATTAAGTGAAGTTCTATGTATAAATGAGGTATTATATTTCATATAAAAGTGCAACTTATAGTCTAAAAGACAATTTTTTTTTCCGATACCTGATCGATACCACACGGCATCGCCAACTAGTGGCCTGGCATGCATATTACAACCATGTGATACTTCAAAACATTTGGTGGCCCCATCTCTAGCCGATGCTAGTGAAACTCTCTTGACTAGGCAGATGGAGCAAAGAGGTGGTGACAAAGTGAGGAGGGGGGCTGGGGGGGGGCTGGCGACCGGGAGTGCGGCGAAACACACGACAGCTGAAGCAATGACGGACGTGCATGCTGGCTGACGACTGAGTAACCAAGTGACTCCGTCCAAAGGCTGTGATTTGATGATGATTCACTGCTTCGATGCCATTGTAATCGCCGGAGAACGCATTTAAGAGCAAGTCCTCTATCTTACACCTAACCTGATGCGACAGCTCGGAATTTTTTCCACCGGGTCGTTTCTTCCTTCTCTTCTCGCTCCTGCGGAAGTGTCGGATGCGCTGTTGTGGGTGTGCATTTTAACGCGCTGACACCTAAACGTGACTTCTTTTCATTCCTGTATCACACCGTGTTCTCTCCCATCTACACCTGCAGGAAGAAGGAGGTGACACAGGAGGGGAATGTGCTGGAGGGATGTTAGCTAGCTTTCTGTACGCTCCATGCAGATTCACATTAAGCATTCAACGCTTTGTTTGTGTTTCTGACCCGGCCTCTACCACCTCATCCTCCCACAGCCTCATCTTGGCTCAGCTGGAATGCGTAATCAGCTTCCCACATCGTGAACAACAATGACGTTCCGTAGGTACTAGGTGTGTTCAGGTACAATATGGCGAAAACAAAAGGCTAATGCGGCAAAAGCTAACGTACAGTATAGCAACTACTGTTATATATTTATTATTATTTAGATATTATTTTATATTTATATTATTTCTATTTTTAATTAAATATTATATTATATTTTTATTAAATATTATATTAATTACATTTTATTTTATTACACAACATTATATTATATTATATATATTTTCCAGGACTTTCTGCTGTTGCTTGAATCATTTCCTAAAACAAAAGGCTAATGCGGCAAAAGCTAACATACAGTATAGCAACCACTGTTATATATTTATTATTATTTATATGTATTATTATATTATTATATATTATTATATATTTATGATTTGTATATCATAAATATTTATATATTATTTTATATTTATACTATTTTTCTATATTATTTTTTATTAAATGTTATATTTAGTAAATATTATATTTAGTACATTTTATTTTATTACACTAATATTATATTATATTATATTATATTATATTATATTATATTATATTATATTATATTATATTATATTATATTATATTATATTATATTATATTATATTATATTATATTATATTATATTATATTATATATTTTCCAGGACAAAACTAAAGGTTAATGCGGCAAAAGCTAACATACAGTATAGCGACCACTGTTATATATATATATATATATATATATATATATATATATATATATATATATATATATATAATTTTTTTATTAAATATTATATTATATTTTCCAGGACTTAATAGGTTTTAGAAGATATCTTGACATATCAGCATGGTAGAAAAAACAGAAAATAATTAGAAAAGCTTCATATCAGATTTCCTGCCAATATACTGGGTGCATTTCACAAATAAAAACTGTTAGTGCAAAATAAGTCAAATACTTCAATATGCAATATTGTGGCAAAAATCTGTGACTGACTACAAGCGATTGGATTATTGATTATAGTATTGCCAGAAGATGCCTTAGTTTTGGTTTTCTGAGTTGTCAAGTCTTTTGTGCTCTTATTTTGCTTTTCCGGGGGTGCCGTGAGACACCCGACTCAGGAGACCAAAGGATGCATGAGATCGGTCCAAGATTTACACACTTACTTAAATGGACTATTGTGACCATAAATTGTTAAAAACCAACTGCCTCGCTGGTTTTTGATTATCACGGCACAGTAGCTCGAAATGGAACCAGCTAGATGTGACGTTTCGCGTTTGAAAATTTGGGTCACCGGGTGATCAGACTTTACACGGCAGCCATTTGGATCCTCGGTCTGGTGCTCAGTCATGTGGGACGTGTGATCCGAAAAGGACGCGGGGTGAGATGACAACATAACGTGAGCGGCATGTCGACGAGGACGGGGACATCAAGGACAGACGCGGGGGTCAGCCAGGAGGACCATTTACCAGACAGGATAATAAAACTCTTAGAAAGAAGGGCGGGGCTGCGGAGGAGGAGGCTTTCCGTGTATCCGGTATTTTAGTCACTTCATAAAATACTAACCCGGACTATTATAGCCTTGATTCCATCGCTTGAACTACTGCTATTACATCTGAACACATAGAAGCCATTTCTTGGTTTCAGCCGCCAGATAACTGAAGCTGACATTAGCGCTCGTTGCACACTGATAAGCCCTTTGATTGACAGCACATTTCAGTTTTATTGCGAGCTCCGCATTGACCTTTCAAGGTTGTAACCACGCCGCTGTGGCGTTGCTTGCTGTGGGTGGAAGCGAGATGAACGCGACGTCTGATACCCACCTCCTCCCACTGATGTATGTATCGGATGAGTCGAGACAGTCTCAAAAGTCGAAGGAGGCTGAGGATCTTGGTGAAGCGGACGATTCGCAGGGCGCGGGCCGTCTTATACACCTCAGAGTCAAAGCCTTTCTCCACTATCAAAAAGATATAATCCACCGGTATGGAGGAGAGGAAGTCCACGACGAACCAGCTCTTTAGGTAATTCATCTTGATGACCTTCGGGTCCAGGATGATCTCAGAACTCTCCTCGTTGACGATCCCCGTTCTGAAGTTCATGACCAGGTCCACCAGGAAGATGGTGTCCGAGGCCACGTTGAAGACCAGCCAGGTGGTGGTGGTCTGTTCTGAGAAGAAGGTTATTCCCACAGGAATGATGATTAGATTCCCCATCATCATGATGAGCATTATTAAGTCCCAGTAGAACCTGCAGGGAAAAGCACATGACGCAAAGC
This sequence comes from Doryrhamphus excisus, assembly GCF_030265055.1. Lineage (NCBI taxonomy): Eukaryota > Metazoa > Chordata > Actinopteri > Syngnathiformes > Syngnathidae > Doryrhamphus > Doryrhamphus excisus. The sequence continues at coordinate 8,887,220 of NC_080467.1, forward strand.
GGGGGTCAGGACAATAGTAGTAGTATAGTATAAAAGTACTACTACTGAAGACGATAATACAGTAAACCTCGGATATATCGGACTCGGATATATCAGAAATTCGCTCACAACGGACAGATAAAAAAGAACTGATTTTTCTGTAATGCATTTCCAATAAAAATTAATTGCATATATCGGATTTTTTATAACGGATTTCGCCTATTTCGGACAAAATCTCCAGTCCCGTTCCAATGCATTTCCATTAAATTTCCCTCGCATATATCGGATGGCCGCATCGTGGCGCTCCGATTCGCCGAATCGTGACAGGCCGCTATACAACGTCATTTGCAGCGTTTGCAGCGTTGCCTGCGCGTCCAGGTACATTGGAAACATAGTCAAGGAAGTGCCTTTTTATAACAGATAAAATCCGATTTACGCATATACCGGATATAAATCCGATATATGCGTAAAACGGACATTTTCCGGTATACGCATATAACGGATTTCGCTTATATCGGACAAAACCAGTGGGAACAATTGAATCCGATATATCCGAGGTTTACTGTACAGACAGAAACATCTGGCAACACAAATGAGGACGAGACAGGCTGACCTGGAAGAGGAAGTCTCAATAATGCCCCCCTCCCTCGGGGCTAGTGTTTCCCGACTCTGGATATTGTCACCATCTGACAAGTGTTTTCGACATACATCAGAACCTGGCATGGACGCCGTCCCGCATCGTATTATCTTATCACTTATCACCCAAATCTCAGCCAATAGCATCCTTCGTTGGTTTCAGTGTCCGGGCAAAAAAACGATCTCTTAAGTTGTGGTTATTTTTAGTATTTCTACAGTCATAGCTTGGCGTAAACAGTTGGTTTTGGAGGTGTCCCCGCCGTAACGCCATGCTTTCGTCCGGGCTGCGTTAAAGCCCCCCCTTGCCCTCAGTGTGCTGATGAGCCGGCCCCGCAAGCCATTCATCAGCAGCTGAGCGTCCCCGAGCCCCGATAACGGCTGAGCGACCACGGATGAAAATAGATGCTTTCAGGGATTCTATCTCGTGCTACTAAAAACTCCCCGCTTACGCCATCCCCCCGCCTGCCCGCCTGCCTCTGGTGAACCTCGCTTGTCCGTTCACCGCCTTCCACCGAGGATGGAAATTGACTAGCATGGCTAGCTCGCTGGCAGGCTGCCTTCTCTTGCTGGCAGTCTGGACAACCAGTAATGGATCTGTTTGAATTAATTAAGCCCCGGCCTTGGCTTTATAAATACCCGCAGATCGCATGTCCGATAATTGTCTTCACTTAAACTAAAGAGCGAGCCTCTAGGTGGTTCATAACATCGCACTGAGGTTATTTTTACATGGGTGGGCATTGAACTGAGGCTGAAGGTGGTGCCTTGACTTACTGGAAAACCTTGAACGTGGGGCATCAGAGCCGTGACACTCGGGTCTTTATGGCAGCAGACGGCCGTGAGGATGACACCGGTGTTATTCTTTTACATGAAGGTATTAGATAAGAAGTATATAAAAAAAAAAAAAACAATAGCTGCTGTAATTAATGACATGACAGCAGCGCCGCTTGGATCAGATCACTGCAGCATTGGTTTTCAATCCACTCCATTACCAATGTTTACTTATTTATCTGTACGGGTTGCTGGCACCAGCACTGTTCAAGCATGAATAAAGACGCTAACAGACCTGGCAACCTTGAAGAAATGCAAGTTTAATGTCGTATATACAGTCAGCCCTTGTTTAGTGGCGTTAATTAGAGATTAATCAGAGATTCTAAATATGTTTTTAGCATTATTAGAGATTTGAAATAACACCCCTATAGTCACTTATGTCAATAACTCACATTAGCATTGACAAGCTGCCGTCTCAGTGGAAGCTTTCTGACACCTATTGGCTGATGTAGTAGAAGAACTGCAATGGGGCAGGGAACATTAACACAGGAGCTGCTGTCAGCCACAACTCACGTCAGTCAATGGCGCTCTCCACACTGCTAGCCGTGCTGCTAACAGATCACAGATATTACACTACATCTTCCGCATGACCTTTGTTTGTATTTACGTTATATTTATGTATATATTATATATAAATATACACTACCGGGGCTGCATGGCGGTCGAGTGGTTAGTGCACAGACCTCACAGCTAGGATACCAGGTTCAATCCCACCCTTGGCCATCTCTGCGTGGAGTTTGCATGTTCTTTCCATGCATGCAAGGTTTCCTCCCACATTCCAAAAACATGCTAGGTTAATTAGCGACTCCAAATTAAATTGTCCATAGTTATGAATGTGAGTGTGAATGGTTGTTTGTCTATATGTGCCCTGTGATTGGCTGGCCACCAGTCCACGGTGTACCCCGCCTCTCGCCCCAAGACAGCTGGGATAGGCTCCAGCACCCCTGCGACCCTCGTGAGAATAAGCGGTAGAAAATTAATGAATGAATGAATACACTACAGCTCAAAAGTTTAGGATCACTTGGAAATGTTTTTAGCCAATCTGAGATATGGCTTTTTCCAGCATCCTGAAGTCCAGTATCAACACTGTTGATACTGACCCTGGTGTTTGACGGGTACTATTTAGTACAGCTGCCAGGTGACGACCTGTGAGGCTTCTTGGTCTTAAACTACACACTCTCAGATATTTGTCTTCTTGCACAGTTGTGCATCGTTTTTCTGTCCTTGTTAGACCCAGTTTGTGCTGCTCTCTGAAGGGAGTAGTTAACAGCATGGTAAGATATTTTAGTTTTAGTTTAGATTTTTAGATGGGTTTTCTAATAATCTATTAGCCTTATAAAATGATGAACTTGGTTTAGCAGCCATACCAGGAGATTGATGCAGAGGACTGACAGTTGTCTATGCAAAAATGTAGATTGTTCTTTGAAAATCATCTGATTCATTTTAATTGTTTGTGAAATGGATAAAAATGTTTGTGAAATGCATGGAAATGTGTTTTTCGTTGGAAAAAGAAATTTGCAAGTGATCCCAAATTTTTGAGCGATATTATATTTGTCGCTAAACCATGATGGGTAACCCATGTTGCAAAAATGTTGCATATTTTAGAGGTGGTACTTGATGCCCAAAAGTTTGACAACCATTGCTGTGATTATTATTACTATTATTATTATTATTATAGTGACAAACTAGCAAAAGAAAACTTGCTGTAAAAGTTTTTTCCTAATAGTTTAAGCATCATGACCCACTTATCTACCGCTTATCTAAAAACATCTTGCAGGCGTTCTGAAATTCTAATGCATTTACTTCCCCTCGTTTGCAGCCGAAGCCTCGCCAAACGGCCATTTCTTTCTTTTTTTTTACAGAGCTGGTCACAAAGCGTGACGATGCAGTGAGCCACACTAACACTGCATCCAGCTCTTGGTACATCATTGAATTAAGCGCTTGCTTTAACACTACAGCTGTGATGCACGCAAAAAAAAAAAAGCCCTGCCCCCACATTAACCAATGTGCTTTCAGTTAAACTTCTGCTTCGAGCTTTTATTCCTTTTTGGTGTCGTCAGTCTGCTAATTGGTCAAGCAGCTCGGGACGACGCACCCCATGTAGGGATCGAAAGGAGAGACCTGATCGCTGCTTTGGGAAACCCCAGAGGCCTCAGTGGCGATGCCAACGATACACGCCACAGGCCAACTGAGTTAATTAAATAAGCAGATCTCAACACGTCTAACAAAGTGAATAAGAGCGTTGGAGTCCATGATTAAAATCCCAGGTTTGGGCGATGGAGCAACTGTAAAAATATTCCTCGTCACTTAAGAGCTGATTAGTATGGATATGGATACATGTCAATGTATCATTACAGCCATATTAAGTATTATTAGTGACAAGGATCAATGTTGTGCTATATGTCGCAAGCTAGCAGGAATACACAGAACAATAACACCAGATTGTGGTAGGCAGCTAATGCTAACAAACAAAATGTTTAACTAAAATTAATTAATCCACAGTCCTAGTAAGTATATCTTCCCTGCATTAGTACTCCGATTAGATTTAGTTTCTACATTTGTACACAAACCATAGTACCCTACCCCCCGTTGTCTATAGCTCTATAAAGCGTGAAGGAATTTCCATGAGAACGATCCCGCTCCAAATCACGCCACCTCCTATCTTACCGTTGATGTCCTCCCGATAACAAGGGCGACATTCATCGTTATCTACGAGTGAGGGAATCCCACCGTACTTCCTCGCCATCACTCCACTCTTTGCATGTACAATAACGGGCAAGTGCATGCAGGGGGGACGACACGGGGGATCAAACATTTGTGATACGGCCTTGATTTTACGACAGTAGTTTGGTTGTCACTTCACAGGATTGCACACAATATACTGCAACACCTTGCGCAAAACCTGGTGTTGGGGTAGTGAATGCACCATGGAGGTACATGGAAGTACACGTTTACTAGATGGATGCAGACTCAAAGAAAATCAATACAGACGTAACATAGGTGGGACACAGCCTGTGTGAAAGGGAATAGTGGTGTCGTTGTGTTGTTAATGGTCGCTGAATGACAACTATTTTACCCGACCTCATCAGATGTGTAATTATCCGATTGCGGGATAGCATCAGAGCGGTAAAAGAGGTGGGGCCACTGTCTGTGTGAAAGGGAATAACGCAAAACCGGGACTAGGGTTTTCTCCCACCCTGTTCATTGATGGCGGGATGGCGTGTCACTGTGTGAAAGCGCACATGATTGAGGCAATAGAACGCGTCACTGTGTTCTGTGTGAAAGGTGCAGGCAAATGATGGATGGGGGGGTAACAGAGGCGTATGTTTTGCCTTGAAACGCTTTCAAACTACAACAAAGTCCTCTCTTTGGCGTGAGCAGGTATACGAGGCCGTGCACGAGACCTCTCGAAAAAAAAAAACATATGAATAATGAATATTACTAACTTGTCATGAATCTTTAAGCAGCTACAGTGTACAAAGACTGTATTGGCTATTACGTTACTTGAAGGGCTCACAGTCGCTGATGATGGATTGGGTTCACGTATGGGAGCCTTGTTTTGGCGTTTTGTCAGTCCTCCTTGAAGACAACATGAGACTGTAGAATGCGGAATGAGCTCAAGAGAGGCAGATAAACACCAAAAGCAATCAACAGTTGAACTTTTAAAGCTACAGCAGCATGGCAGCTAGCTTGACGTCCTACGTCAGCTGAGAGGCAATTTGCCAGCCCCCTTTAAAAAAAAAAAAAAAGTGCCCTTTGGAAAATGTCACCGGAAGTCTGCGGGGGGAGAAAGTCCACTCTGCTTTAGGGACTTGGTTTTGTGGCCCCAGCACTTACAAGACCGGAAGGCTGAAAATACCAAGAAAACTGAGCAGGGTCTCGTCTTTGGTCATCTTTGAGAGGGACTCAATCTCTTACATAATCGTTTGGAGAAGCCACTAAGCTTACCGACTGTGGTCTTGTGCTGCTAAGCCTTGACCACCATCGCTGTATGGCCACAGTATGTTTCTCAATGGGACTTTTGGTTACGTTTAACTCACTTTCGTCGAGTTATGGCAACAAAAACAAGGACTATACTAGTAGATTGATGTGAGATCCCGTTCTTGGACGAACAGAAGACAGATAATCCCGTTTTTAATGTGTTCGCCCTTGGGGCTAGGGCCACGACCTTGCAACTACGCCCCGATCACCACAACTTCCCCACAAAAAGTGGCCCCCGTTCAAGCACAAATGCCAACAGCCAAACCGATCATATGCGGGCCTACATCGGACTTGGATTGGCGTAGCAACAACGTCTTCAGTGTCTGGATAGTTCCTTCTAACTTCAATCCCAAATCCATCATAATCGTCGTCTGTGGGGTTTCATTTCTGAGCTGTGAAATTTAGTTGAAGGATTTTCCTGTTGTGGCAAAATAAAGACTACATTTCTAATACCTTTAATGGTATTAATTACTTATTAGTCATAGTACGTATATGCTTCTGCCTTTCATGGCAGAGGAGGGGCGCTCGATTCCCGACCAGGGTTGCTTCAGGAGGGGCATCCGGTGTAAAAAGTAAAAGCCAAACCAACTTATGTGATTGACTTGCTGTGGCGACTCCTAACAGGGAAATGCCGTCCCTAATATAAATGATATATACAATTTGACATAACTGAGCTGTTTTAGAAAATTCCCACAAAATCAGGCATTTATATTTTACATAATTATCTTTACCCAGATCTTCACCAAAATGTAACTCGAATTTTGCAAGGGAAAGTATGTAAAGGTTAAGAAAATAACACAATGTGGTGGCCATGTGGCTGTCCAAAGTGTGGCCTACAAGCCATTTGCTGATCATGTTTAATGTCCTTAAGGCACATTGTAAAAATATTGTGAAACATTGCAAAAATACTAATATATAAAAATAATAATAAATAAAGGGCGGCACGGGGGTCGAGAGATTAGCGCGCAGACCTCACTGCTAGGAGGACCAGGGTTCGATTCCACCCTCGGCCATCTCTGTGTGGAGTTTGCATGTTCTCCCCTTGCATGCGTGGGTTTTCTCCGGGTACTCCGGTTTCCTCCCACATTCCAAAAACATGCTAGGTTAATTGGCCACTCCAAATTGTCCATAGGTATGAATGTGAGTGTGAATGGTTGTTTGTCTATATGTGCCCTGTGATTGGCTGGCCACCAGTCCAGGGTGTACCCCGCCTCTCGCCCAAAGACAGCTGGGATAGGCTCCAGCACCCCGTGCAACCCTCGTGAGGAAAAGCGGTAGAAAATGAATGAATGAATGATAATTAAAAAACAGCAAAAACACTTAACGTAACATGTGTTGATGCTAATAAAAGTACACTTGTAACACAAAGCATCCGCATATGCAAACTTTTAGCATATTCACACTGAATTGGAGAATAAGACACTGAAAAAGTGACAATAATAAAATGGTCCCCGCATCCTTTGATTTTGGGGTTGAACAACCCTCCTGCATACATACAGGCCTAGCAGCTGTAAATAGGAACCATGGACAGCTCCACGAGAAAGGATGCTTGTAATTGATGAAGCCGACCGTGAGGCAAGGCAGCGTGTGGCCAACCTACCCCCCCCGCCTGCACCTGGGCTCGTTCATCCCATCCTATTCTATAACAACAATGCATGGTATGCTACCCCCCCACCCCCCACCACCCATTTCTGTCGGCACATTCCATCACATTACAGAGTCAAAATGACATCACATCGAAGAAAAAAAAAAACTGACAGTGAGTGTCTGCACATAGACACCCCCCCCTCACCCCCCATTCCATTCGTCATCTTCCCGCCGCCTGCAGCAGTGTAATGTTTACAAGCATGATGGTGCATTGGCACCGGAGCACAGGTAGTGCTCGTCTGCCTGCCTGCCTGCCTGCAATATGTCGCAACGTGCAAAAACAAACAGCTTTTCGGCCATTCAAGGACATTTGCGCAAAAAAATGCCGCAATAAAACACAGTATTGATATGAAAATCAATGTACGCTTTCAGGCAGGTGAGTGCTATAAAGGTGTGTGTGTGTGTGTGTGTGTGTGTGTGTGTGTGTGTGTGTGTGTGTGTGTGTGTGTGTGTGTGTGTGTGTGTGAAAGCGTGCAGACCCTCAAGGAGAAGAAGGGGGGGTGTACAGAGTGGGGGTAAAGGCAGGTGTTTCTGTTTCCGCCTTACCTAAAATCGCTATACGGATGAATGATCCAGTATCCGGCCGTCTGGACCCTCTCCTGCTCCTTTTCCACCGCTTTCTGACTGCCGAACATACGCAGGGAGAACTTATTGACTCCGGGCTGCATCATGGCCCCGAATTGCCTCTGCATGAACCCGTATTGCCTGGCCGCCCCCTCCAGATCGTCAAAGCCCACCATGGCCTCCTCCCGCTCCCCCTTGAAGCCCACGGAGTTGCCATGGTCCTTCATGTTCTGGCTCCCAGTGCTGTTTTTCTGTATGGAGTCTTGCCTCTGAAACACATTATTCCCGTCCGCCTTCTCCTCCTTGTTGCTGGAGAACGAGTTGGATTTGTCCTCCATTCTGCTGCTGCTGCTGCTGCTGCTGTGCGGTTGTGGCGTCTGCAGACCAACTGGGGAGGACGCGCCGTTTTCTCCTTTTTTTTTTTTCGCTGAGCTTCTCCTGGTGTCCTTCACAGTGCTTCAGCTCCTCCGCCTTCCGACGCGAGTGCTGCAAACTGAGACCCGGTGGCCGAGAGCCCCCCCCCCCCCCCCCTCCCTCACCGCACCCTCCTCCTCCTCCCTGCTCGGTGGATCAGCTTTCTTGGGTTACCGCCATCTACCGACGGGACTCGAACCATCCACACACACACACAGTACATGCACACACACTTCGTCTCACTAGTACACGACACTGCGGTTTCAACTGGAACATTGCACCTTATTTACATAATGTGGATCATGATCATGATAGCCCCCCCCCCTCCCAGCCCCCGCCGCCCCATCAGGTTCACACATGGCATCCAATACATGAGGGACACCTGCACAATCCACCACAAACGCTGTGTCAGCAATTCTGCTCTTAAAAAAAGGATGATAATGCTAATAATTATATCTTACTGTAGTATGCAGTGGCGCACATTTGGGTTCCAGTTTTGTGCACCACTGAATATTACAATATTACATTAAAGGGATGCTATACAACTGGTTCAAAATGTAAAAAAAAAAAAAATCCAAGGAAAACACGCAACAGCATCAGGTAAAGTTAAACTGCCTAAAAATTGTTGCTAATTTTATGTCAGTTCGTGAATGTTGGTGTCCAACAATCTCTGGGATACAACCAACCAGTGGCGTCATTAGGCCTATTTTAGGGGGGCTAAAGTCCCCCTAAAATGTTCTTAAGCCCCCCTAAATTTGATATTTTTAATAGATTTTTTTAATAGAGTATTTTTGTTATTTTTGACAAATTTTATATAATAGGGCAAAAGCAGGCTAATAAGCAAGCCAATAAGCAGGTTAATACTAGCCTACTAGTAGTAATCAGAAAAATAATAATGATGATAGTAATAATAATGGGCTAATTAATAATATAATAATGTTTTTAAAAAATCTTTGACAAATTTCATATAATAGGGCAAAAGCAGGCTAATAAGCAAGCCAATAAGCAGGCTAATACTAGCCTACTACTACTACCCACTACTAGTAGTAGTAATAATCAGAAGAAGAATAATGATGATAGTAATAATAATAGGCTAATTAATAATATAATAATGATTATTATATCATTGATCACTGTCCACTGGACAGAATGGTTGCAGAGCTTGAGCAGCGGTTTTGCAGTGTAGATTGTGTGTACTTGTGTACATTTAATGGTGGCCTAAAACAACTCAGTATCTCTACTAAATCTGTCCCAAAGTGGGAAAGTTATATCCCGGTTTTTGTTCCTTATTTGTTTTTTGGAGTTTTGGGGATTTTTTTTAATGTCTACTCCATTCATTCATATCCTGTGCATCTCCAGGGGGTTAAGCCCCCCCTGTCCTCAGAACCTAGTGACGCCCCGGCGACCAACCATTTACATTTTGTTGCTATGATAGGTTATACCTTCAATTACAGCTAAACTTAGCCAAATGGCTAGCAGTAGCAGACACGTCGTCACAAACACAAAGCAAGAGGGCAGGATGTAATGCTTGCAGGGTGTCGTAATACACTCCGCTCAGAAGACGATTGTGACGATACACAATATTGGGTTCACGAGATGATATTTTCACATTACAATAACTACCAATGTTGACGCATGGAAAAATAAACTGCAGATTGCAGCAACAAGCTCGGCTAGCTAAATATAAAAAGAAAGTCACAGCTGACAGAGCTATTTTAATATGTGTAGAGAAGCCTTCATTGTTTTTCAAAGCTATACCCCGAGTGAAGTGATGAGCTAGAGAAATAGGTGCGAGGGTATGTCACTGTTATAATGTCATAAAAAGGTCATTTTAATAATAATAATAGGGGCCTTTAAATAGCACTCTGAGTAGCGTCTGGTTTAGGTAGACTGGGTAGGATATTAGCCGGGATGTTTTGCATGTTTGATGGTGGCCTGTTATGTAATCATCCAAATGCTACCCTAATTGAAAGAGACATCGCCTGATTTATTTTCCTCCTTTCTTTTAGTTTCCTCTTTGAATTTGGGTGGATTAGTTGGCACGCCAACTGTTCACCCTCTTCACATGGCTTGTGTAACTTTTGGTACCACAGTTAATGGTACAGGGAGGCGGGGGGAGGGTTGGAGGGTGGGGATAAAGATTGCATAAGATTTATAGCTGAAGTAATACTGATATTGAACAAAGTGAAAACCCCAGCTGGCTCGTGTCAGAGGAAACAAATATATTTACAGAGTCAGAGTCACATGAGGTTCTTCTTCTACCATACAGAGAGGAAAGTCCTCTTATTTTTTTTTTCTTATTCGCAGATCCACAGAAAAGTCCCGTGTTGTTCTGCACCGTGGTCTGATGGTGACATTTGATTGGCCGGCTAAAATTGCATTGTGTCTCTAAGATTACATCCAGTCATCTCTGCTTACGGTCAATAGCTCATCTTGACATGAAGCATTTCATAGCCCCGCACTGGCAGCTATTACTTATGCCACAAATAGCATCCGCCAGCAAACAATGGCAGCATTGCATTACCTTGCCCCCCCTTTCTCTTTTTGGTTTTGCAAGTCATTGGATGTAATGCTAGGTTACAGTGTCCACACGATATGTCAACGTGATCTCTCTTTTAAGTCAATAACAAATTCCAAACATCTTGGCGGGAAGGGAAGCCAAAGATGACAAGCGATCCTTTTGCCATCTTTGAACTCCTGCTGTGTCACCGACTATTTTAATTAAACCGTGATTGGAGCCCGGAAGGAGAGTAGTGTTCTAATAGGATTGCAAGTTTGGTCCGTCTCCAAGCCGAGGCTATCATGGTATATCATGGACCACAGGGATGAGCCTGGACGGGGACCAGCTGAGACCAAAAGTTGGCTTAATCACAAAACATTATGAGACTGGGTCAAGGATATCATGTCCTAAAAGACGGAAATACTGCAATATAGCTTTTTCACTTCTAACCTGATGCTGATATTGCAGCCTTTAAGATCGGCCCATACAGATATCGAACCGATATTAGCACCGACCATTCATACTTTCATGACTTAATTTGTACAGATGCTACAAAAGGCTTGATCAAGTGATATTACTCAAACACAGAACTAAAGACAACTGAGAAAACAAAACATGGGAACCTTTCTGTTACCGCTAACGTCTGTTACCGCTAACGTCTGTTACCGATTTCTGTGTTCTGTGTGGTTGTAACGTGTGTATGACAAATGTACTCGGATCTTTTTCGGGCTTTAGCAAAAACTATCACATGCTGCTTTTGTGATCAGACATGCTGGAATCGATCGTTTAAATACAAGTGCCGATATCAGATCACGGTATCTGAGTGTTCTAATAGGATTGCAAGTTTGCAAGCCTTTAAGATCGGCCCATATGGATATCGAACCGATATTAGCACCGATCATTCATACTTTGACTTATTTTGAATTATTACTCAAACAGACAACTAACAACTGAGAAACAAAACACGGGAACCTTTCTGTTACCGCTAACGACTGTTACCGCTAGCGACTGTTACCGCTAGCGACTGTTACCGCTAGCGACTGTTACCGCTAGCGACTGTTACCGCTAACGACTGTTACCGACTTTGTGTGATGGTGCTTCAAATGCGCAATGAGTTTGGTTGTAAAGTGTGTATGACAAATGTACTGATATCTTTTTCGGGCTTTAGCAAAAACGATCACATGCTGCTTTTGTGATCAGACATGCTGGAATTGATCGCTTAAATACAAGTACCGATATCAGGTCACGGGTATGTTAATTCTAGCATAACCTGTCTGACGCTTAAGATTATGTGCTCAAGGGTCGGGGTCATATCTTTTCCTAGTCAAGTTTCGGCCACCATATGGTACAAATCAGGTAAACCGATAGTAAAGCTTCAACTTTGACCCTTGGAATATGAATGCCTCGATAGTGGTTGAGGTGTTGATGCACCATTGACAGCCTTTCACTGTCTAATTCCAGATTTGTGGCATACGCAGTGTCCACTTGCTAAGCATAGTAATCCCAAAGGATTGGCAAGTATTTTTAGTAATGGATTTACTGACGTCTGTTGATCCCTTGATGGGTAGCGTCTTTCTGAACGGACGTGGGGGGAGGAATGTGTACCTCCAGTTCTGCAAAGTGCAGTCGTCATCGGATGGAGTAGTTTTGGAGAGTTTGCCTCTAAATCTGTTTGGGAATAATGCTGAACTAGTTGTACATCTGTAGACTTTCCTTTCGATGCCTTTTCTTATCATTTGTTCTCCCTGTTCCCGTTTCGTCAAATCAGGAAGGCTTCCCGTTGACTAAAAAGCACGCACCATCAGCAGCACAGCAAGGTTAAAACTTCCAAAAAGGATCTCCCCCGTGGTTCCAACTATTACCACACACGGCGTTCTGACCTTGCTGTGTTCCAAACTTGATTATTACATATTTGAGTGAAGAATTGTGTTGCCAAATCCAGAAACATCCCAGAAACAACACAGCCAACCTGACACTGAAGCAGCAGAATCATTATAAAGTTTAAAAGGTGTCTGCCCCAAAAACACTGAAGGTCGTCCGAAAGCCACAAACACACTAATTGCCTCGAGGATTTAATAAAGACCCCTCTCTCAGGGCGTAATCCCAAGAGCCCCTTCCCCCCCACAACAACTAGCTCTACTCATCAAGACAGGATTTGCACTCGGGACATGTGTTGCTGACAAAACCCAAGATGTTACAAGAATTTCCTAATCGAAGGTTTGAAAACAACATCAGTGCCAGAGTGAATGCTATCAGTGGAATACAGCGAGACATCTGAATTCTAATGTCCTTAAAGGTCATACAATTTGAAAAACACCCATTTTCAGGCACAAAGCCAACCATCATTGGTCAAGAGTACTACATGTCATATTTGGTCCATCACTTATCATGATTTTGTTTTATGATGTTCTTGTCCAATTATTTTTAAGCCTAAGTTTTGTACAAAAAAAGCAGATTTCACCATCCATCTTAAAATAAAACCAAACTCTCCATTTGTATGGCTGTACGGATGTTAAAATTGGACTACAATGACCGGAATATAAGATGAATGTATATAAAAAATGACCTCTCTCTTTCAATAGCCATATTTTTATCATGTTTCCATTGAAAGTTCAAACTTCTCATCATCGAGAAGTTGTTTCGCTCCAAATTCTGTTTTGAAGCAAAGACGACGTCGTTTTCAGATGGTTTTCTTTGGGAAAAAACAACACGGTAATCGGTATGCCGAACTTTCCTGAGTAATGACGTACTGTAGGGTATGTTGATTGGTTAACTTTGTCATCTGTAACAACTACAACACCCAGCAAAGGTAGATCAGCTGAAGGCTGGTAATGACTTTTCTATTGATTCCTGTCACTCGCAACACAAGACTCTGCTTTACATGCGCAATTATCTTGCAGTTTAACAGTTTCTGTAGTTATTTGTGTACTTGATAACAGTAATACTTTACATGGACTACAGGAATGTTGTTCTGCAATGGCAAATGGGAACTTTAGCAACCATGATATTATAGAATATGGAAAGGTGACACTGAATTAAGATGCCGTCATCGGTATTGAAGTCTTAAGAATGATGTGCTAGCGATCATTGCAGACTGATAGAATTCCATGATGGCTTTTCCAGTAAATCATTGTCAAAGTGTCGACACGAGAAATGGCTTAACTCCAAGTAGCATTGTTAAATGTTAAGGCAAACAAGTGCTCACGGATAATTAGGAATCTGCTGAGAATGATGTGGCAGCGTCTTGACAGGAAGTTATTGATCCCAAATTCTCTGCTGATTGTCTTTGTCTTAAACGCTTTATTGCAGGAGGTCCGAGGCGAGTCTTTATCTGCATTTTACACCAGTGTGGTTGATGTTGTACTAACAAGTGGGTTTTTTTATTAGTCCCAGAGGAGATGTTAGGAGGCAGCCACAAGTCATATACATGCTGTCCTTCAGGCGTCTGATAAACTGTTAAGACACTGAATTTAAAAGGGATGACGTTCTCAATCTGTGGGAAGCATGTGATGCAAAAAGAAACAAGAATAGTGGTAAGCCTCCAATGGATGTATATTGATTAAATCTGTCACGAGCAGAGCAAGCAAGACGCTGAACTTGGCAGGCGTCCCACCCCGAGTTCATTTGGTTGGGTTTCCTTCTTTTCCTGTCACGAAGAACATCAAAAAGTCCAGAATTGTTATGGTAGGTTTACTGTAACAGAATGAAAACTAGAATTAATTAGAGTTAATTTGGATTATGGATTAAAAGTATTAGTTACCAGTTAGGTGTCCATGAAGCACACAAACTAGTCCTGTTTGGAGTTTTTGACATAAAGATGTGTTGCATAGTTGTTAGGTTCGCTTAGACTGGAATGGGCTCAAAGATCATCAGCAAGAAACTTGATGAGACCACTATCCTGCACGGCGGTTGAGTGGTTAGCGTGCAGACCTCACAGCTAGGAGACCCAAGTTCAATCCCACCCTCTTTTTGCATGTTCTCCCCGCGTATGCGTGGGTTTTCCACGGGTACTCCGGTTTCTTCCCACATTCCAAAAACATGCTAGGTTAATTGGCGACTCCAAATTGTCCATAGGTATGAATGTGAGTGTGAATGGTTGTTTGTCTATATGTGCCCTGTGATTGGCTGCCAACCAGTCCAGGGTGTACCCCGCCTCTCGCCCGAAGACAGCTGGGATAGGCTCCAGCACCCTCGCGACCCTTGTGAGGATAAGCGGTAGAAAATGAAAGAATGAATGAACATTTTTGCATTAAAAAAACCTGTAAAATCCGCTAACCGGGCTGCGAGTGATTAGCGCACAGACCTCACAGCTAGGGGACCAGGGTTCAATTCCACCCTCTGCCATTTCTGGGTGGAGTTTGCATGTTCTCCCTGTGTATGCGTGGGTTTTCCCCGGGTACTCCGGTTTCCTTCCACATTCCAAAAACATGTTAGGTTAATTGGCGACTCCAAATTGTCCATAGGTATGAATGTGAGTGTGAATGGTTGTTTGTCTATATGTGCCCTGTGATTGGCTGGCCACCAGTCCAGAGTGTAACCCGCCTCTCGTCCGAAGACAGCTGGGATAGGCTCCAACACCCCCCGCAAATTGGGAAATGGAAGACAAACAGAAGGCTACAAGCCTAGCATGGATTCTGATGCAGTTTGTTGAGGCGCTAAATAAGGGAAAATGTTGAGGTGGAATCCTGAGTTAATCTGTGTTAATTTTAGCTTGAAATGTCTTTGTTGATATATTTTTTAAAAGACATTGCAAAACTCTGATCGAAGCATGTTGATGCAATATTTATGTGATAATGGAAGCCTCCGTTGGCCTTCAGTCTAAATCGACCACTGGCCATCAACATTTTACAGCCATGATATTGTAAACATCTCTCAGTGTGCTGATCTGCAAACTACAAAAGTCATATTGTTCAATCGGTCAACGCGTTTCTCAAATATTTGCACGATCACCTTCACAATAACATGCTGCCTTTTTTGCATTGTCAGTTACTGTAAATAAACTGCAGTATATTGGCATAATCCTTCCAAAAGAGGTCAGCGGACACGTCCTTAAATCCAAGCCTAAGTCCCTTTGAGCTCATCCTTATGAATAATACAGAAGCAAACAATGGCAAGGTGCCCCGGTTCGATCCCGACCTAATGAATCCAGCACTAATGACTCACTTAGCTCATCGGTAGACCAAACATTGAACGCAGCAACACTCTCAACACACACCTCATTGGATTAACACGGCTAGCATCAAACAATCCTAGCTTGTGTTGAATCTTGAACAGTAATGTGTCCCCGGGTGCCTGTTTATGAGCATCACACGTGTGGTAGATCATCTCACTTTTCATGTTGCTCTACACTTCACAGATAAAAACTCATCAAATGGTAGCTGTAAGTTCCATGATTTTGTTTTTCTTCAGCGAGTAGACTAACCTAGCATGATGCTGATGGTAAATACTTTGTGTATGTAGCCGCAAATGATGCCCTCCTCCCTCGGCCCCTGATGTTGTAATCATTAAAACAAATGACTGGAAAAGCAACAATGCTCTCAGTCCGTGTTTACAACGTTGGATGGGTTTTGAACGTTTCTCTAATCTTTCTCCAGTGGAGTAAAGCAATTGCCATTTCGATAATTAATCTGTCTGGCTTTAGTAGGCGTCGAGTTGAGGCACCCGCTCCAAGCTCACTGATTAGAACCTGTTGTTTTGGAGACCCAGTTCTACAGTATACACACTGTTTGGCGCTATTTTAGCTAGCAGGGTGCTGCAAACTGTTTGGAAGTTGGGGATGTGGGATGATTGGGTTCATCGCCTCTGCTGTTAGTGGGTAGCTAAAAGGAAAACATGTTTATATGTACAGTATTATATTTGCCGCCAAAACACCTACAGTGGAACCTTGGTCAGCGTACGCCCTGGTTAGCGGATTTTACAGGTTTTTTTAATGCAAAAATGTTCATTCATTCATTTTCTACAGCTTATCCTCACGAGGGTCGCGGGGGTGCTGGAGCCTATCCCAGCTGTCTTCGGGCGAGAGGCGGGGTACACCCTGGACTGGTCGCCAGCCAATCACAGGGCACATAAAGACAAACAACCATTCACACTCACATTCATACCTATGGACAATTTGGAGTCGCCAATTAACCTAGCATGTTTTTGGAATGTGGGAGGAAACCGGAGTACCCGGGGAAAAAGAAATGGCCGAGGGTGTAATTGAACCCTGATCTCCTAGCTGTGAGGTCTGCGTGCTAACCACTCCACCACCGTGCAGCCCACAAAATTTATTAAAAAGGGAATCTCGATGGTCCTGTCTTCTAATGTTACTGGCATGACAAGGTGATCCCATCTAAGATTTTTTCACAGTGGAGGGGGCACCATCAATGGAACTTAAGGTTGTGTAGGGGCGTCAAACGGCAGTTGGCAGTTGGCTATGTGGAGGCCCTGCAGGGCGTCTCTCTCACGCCTGAAGGCCCTCATCTGGCTTTTCCCAACAGGACAACGCCATCCACAAAGACAGATTTTGGCGCTGAAGTTGTCGAATATCAGAATGGGTACGCTGCTTACATCAGAGAGTCACTTGCACCCCACGTGAAAAAGCTTTGCCCCTGCATCTCTCATGTCATTGATGCAAATCCATCAATGAATGCAGACAAGTGCTGCACAGGATGCTGACAAGCACCCAGCCGCTGACTGATGTTACGGCCATGAGGGGGGCTTTCAAGAAAATGAGGTCTCGGTGCCAGAACATGCAGCCATTTGATGAACGACTTCAACTTTTCACCTTTAAGGAGATCTAGCATCGCCGATCACCAATGATACACGAGTCCAGTGTTTCTCCCGCTGCTTTTTTTTGTCTATGGATGGACAGTGGACTTTGTTTCATCATCAAAAAGCCAAAGTCATGTTCTCCAACAGCTGTGCAGGACACCCATCATGCAGGAAAAGCACTATATCATGATTGATAAGACCAAGCATTGTCTTAATTAGGACATTGGGACAGCGCATGCAAAACATCCCATTCTGACGCTCATTTATTTCCACCGCCATCATTTGGACACCCGTTCCCCCCCCCACCTCCCTTTACACAACAGGGCAAACAAGCCGTCCTGTGATGGATTATCTAACAGCATCCTCCCCTCATACTAATAAAGTAGCCGGAGTAACACACGGACAACAGCTGGCTGAGCAACCGCTGCGAATATAGCTAGTTCCAACCCCCTCTTCTGTTCCCTTTTTAATCTTATTATGCAATTTTGCCAGTGTTTCAACAGAAATACACTCGGATGAACTTTCTGCAGAGCACAGCTGAGGTCTCTCAGAGTCAACAGTCACTAAACTTGGGATGATACTGTTAGATGTGCTAAATATACTCAGAAATCATATAGGAATTGGATGAATCCATTGCAGGGTTAAACTGTCATTAAAGGTGCTCGTCTTTGC
This sequence comes from Doryrhamphus excisus, assembly GCF_030265055.1. Lineage (NCBI taxonomy): Eukaryota > Metazoa > Chordata > Actinopteri > Syngnathiformes > Syngnathidae > Doryrhamphus > Doryrhamphus excisus. The sequence continues at coordinate 8,905,194 of NC_080467.1, forward strand.
TCAATTTAATGTTTTTTTATTTTAAATATCAGTGCACGCAGAAACTATGGTGTACTTTTGATGTGTGATGTCTAGAATTCATTTATGTCTGTTTTAATATATCATATACAAAATACAAGTATAAGAAAATGAATTGATGCTGTTAAATATAGACGGTTCATGCCGGTATAAAAGTATTTGCATTCAGGTATTTTGCATGTGTCCACATGTGTCCTATCGTTCTGTAAACGTGACATTTGAAAGGGTTGGGGTGGGGTGGGGGGTGTCATCTGTGATTCTAATGAAAAGGTTTGGCAGGAATACTCAAGTTTCCTGTCGTCACTCGTGTCGGTCCGAGGCCGGCTTGTGTTTACAAGCTGCGCCCAGCACACCTGATACTTTGCATGTCATTCTAGAAGCCGAGGGAGCCATGACACAAGGCACTGCAGGTAAAAGATTTGGCCTAAAGATAGAGCTGTTTAGACTTAAAATGTACGGAATTAGTTAAGGAAGTCCGATTCTATAACATTTTCCAAATGTAAAAACTGCGGTGTGTACTTTATATCAGTGAGTATTATCAAGATAGGAGCATGTAGAGTTGTTTGTAGATAACAGGAGGCACAGTTCACTGCATGATTAATGCTGTGGTTAACCATGTAGCCGGTAGATAAATCACAGGTTCTGCTTAAAATATAATCTTAGTGGCTTTGTCGTCAGCACAGCTGCATACAAGGACTTTTATGTAGGTCAGGTTAACAAATTGCGTTTCCGCCGACGTGACGTACTTCATAGGGTCATGTGAGGCGATACCTGAAGGGCATTTTTTGGTGTGTTTTTACCTGCTAGTGTCACTACTTTGCAACTAATAAATTTATTAAATTTTGACGTTTAGTGTGTCAAAAATAAAACACTGGCGGAGGGCTACTAATTTAGTGTTACAACAATGCGAGCCTCGGCCTAGCAGAATAATACATGCTGACTGTGCTGTAGACAACTCCATTCTTTAAAGGTGACCTATTATTCTCATTTTCGGGCTTTTGTATCGAGTTGTGGACTCCTATAGAGCAGCGACACACAATAACCTGCAGCGTTTACTAAAAGCACTTTTAAATCTTCTAGATTCCATCCACAAGGCTAAGTTTGGCCCAGCAAACTTCACACAACACAAGGCTACCCTTGTGTTGAAGGGTAATGACACATCTGTAAACAGCTGTGGACCCACCTTTCTATCATAAATGATATTCTCTCATGGTCATTACTCATCTCGTGTCACGCTGTCAACCTCAGACGCCGCATGCAAGATGTGTCGTGCATCTGATTTTTAATTGGCCAACCCAACAGAAAACCTGGTTGATGTACTTTCAGCAATAAAACAGATTGTTAGAAATCAATAGGAAAGACACGGTGTTGGGGTTGGTGGGGGGCGGGGGGGGGGGGGGGCGTGCTGTACTGCAATGCAGTCATAGAAGCTCTAAAGTTGAAGGTTGTACAGTTGAAAAGTCAAGAGATGTTTTCCTCAGCCGCAAAATGCCGCAAAATGCCGCAAAATGCCGCAAAATGCCGCAAAATGCCGCAAAATGCCGCAAAATGCCAACAAAGACTCAATAGCGATCAGTTCAGTGACCATCAAACTCTACAGAGCATTTTTGTTATTTTTCCAGTGACATACCTGCGAGAACAGAACATCAGAGGTTATGTGACGGAAGCGTAGTAACGTTCACAGGAGTACGACTCCGGCATCATTCACTCCGGCAGCATTTCATCGTGAGTTATGCTTAGTTAAAACTACCGTATTTTCTGGACTATAAGTCGCTCCGGAGTATAAGTCGCACAAGGCCAAAAATGCATAAATAGGTAGAAAAAAAAAACATACATAAGTCGCACTGGAGTATAAGTCACATTTTTTGCGGGTAATTTATTTTCCAAACTACTTGACCAAAACAGACATTACGTCTCTTGGAAGGCAAGTTCTAACATTAATAAAAGAATAGAGAACAGGCTGAATAGGTGTAAGATATGCTAACACAATGCTTATTCAGCGACACAAAAAATAAACATGAACAGAAAAGGTGTCCAGTCTTTATGTAACATAAACAGTTTTTTCATTTATAAGTCGCTCTGGAGTATAAGTTGCAGGAACAGCCAACCTATGAAAAAAAGTGTGACTTATAGTCCGGAAAATACGGTATTTTGGAGCACTTTATCTTTCTATTAAGAAAAGTTTCCAAATCAACATACTCGTTTTGGACCTAAATGTTCATCTGTTTTTCGTTTATTTTGCCCTTCCTTTTATACGACTAATTTGAATAAATTCTCTCATCAACTTCAAAAGCAAACACTTCATCAGCACCTTTATGGAAGACAAAAACACGAGTGGGAGGGCAAAACGAGAGTGCAAGCCTAAGTGAATTGTTGATCCAATCTATTAGGGTAATAGTTGCATTAAACAAAATTCAAGCGGGTGCAAAACACTCATCGACTCGCACCGAAACGTCTCAGGTTCCTCAGTGAGTACCTCTTCTCCGAGCCGTGTACCAAAGTGGCTGCAGCGACGCTTGCATTATCCTGAAGAGTGCAAGAGGTGGTCAAGTTGGCTCGAGAGTGTGTGCTGTTAATGCAATATCCAACAACTGTGTGTGTGTGTACATAAGTACTCAAAGGCCTCCTCTAATGCTACTTCACATGGGTTCTTCAGCCTCACTACGTCCCATCACTCTCACCTTTAATGCCTTTCACCAAAGGTAAACCCGCCATCTAATTCTAAATTAATATATTGAAGGACCTCAAAACAATAAATAACGTTGACTTGGCGGGCTTTATGTGCTGCCATAAACATGTTAACTGACATGTTTGTACTCATTAGGGTCTTGGTTGAGCTGGAGCCTATCCCAGCTGACTTGGGGTAAGACATGGTTAATCACAAGGAACATATAGACACACAACCATCAACAATTTAGAGGTAGCCTACAATGTATGTTCTTGGGGTGTGGGTGGATGCTGGGGTACCTGAGGTGAGGCTTTTTTCAGGTGGGAGGTGCATTCAGTGTTGCAGAGGCCTACTTGGGTATTTTAAGCGTGCATATATAGGTCCCTCACCAACAACTTGCGTCATCGCCATCATCTCTCCCTAGAAGCAGATGTATGGCCTGGAAAAGATCTCGTTCAGGCTTTTTAGAACAAACACCAAACGACACCAAGAGACATCAGACAGGAAGTAATGTCTCCTCGCTTCTGTCAAGTGTAGATGTAATGTAGTCTCTGCTTGTTTCTACTCTTTTATTCACTTTGAAATCAATCAACTTTTTTTCTCCACAAGTCTTGGAGATTATTTCATTTCTTTTCTTTTAAGTGAACCAAGACTTTTTGAATATCGTTTCATTTTTCAAACTTATCTGACGAGCCAGAGACTACATCTTTCTCAACATGCCCAGACACAAATGCGGAATCCCAATTCTACCCCTTATCTTAGCCTTGCTGAGGGGTCAACAGCCCTATTAAATATGAAGACTTGAAATGAAGGGGAAGGAGGAGCAACACCACCACTAGTGGAACACATTACTCTCGACTATGTGAGACAGGCACGGACTTCCTGGTTCCATTACACAATACTGTCTGCCAGAAATGAGCAGCTATTGATTCATTCATTTTCTACCACTTATCCTCACAAGGGTCGCACAAGGGGGGTGCTGGAGCCTATCCCAGCTGTCTTCGGGCGCGAGGCGGGGTACACCCTGGACTGGTGGCCAGCCAATCACAGGGCACATATCGACAAACAACCATTCACACTCACATTCATACCTATGGACAATTTGGAGTCGCCAATTAACCTAGCATGTTTTTGGAATGTGGAAGGAAACCGGAGTCCATGCATGGGGGAGAACATGCAAAATCCACACAGAGATGGCCGAGGGTGGGATTGAACTCTGGTCTCCTCATTGTGAGGTCTACGCGCTAACCACTCGACCACCGTGCAGCCCAGCTATTGATTACTGGGCTAAAATGTTTTCAGTTTTCATCGCAGCGCTGTCTTTGTGCAAATGAAATAAACACTATGAAGTCACGTTACTATCGTAAAACTGCCACACATTCGACAGTAGTCATAATTAAAACAAAGCTAACCCTCCACACGGCTAACACTAGTTAGTAAGCTACATTAAACGTATGTTTTTGTAGTCGAAGTACTCCAAATATTCAACCCTATTTTCTGTAAAGCACTTTGTTCATGTGTAGAAACGATGCTCTAAAAGAACTCTCCTTGCCTAATTTAGACGCTTGCCCCCCCCCCACCACAACAAGATAAATAAGTGAAAGTCATTCATAAAACAGGTCCCCCTCTGTGAAAGATGTATCTAATCTGGTCTGGCAGTATTGTAAATCATTCAGCTTAAAGCAGCCTGTACATTGATATGACTCTGGCTTTTTCCCCCCGATTAATCATGGTGAAGCCCATTAAACAACATCGACAGATGGCGCACACCAGATGTTCATGATTACCGGGAATGCAAAATGCAGATTTCAAAATCATTAGCAAATAAAAAAAAAGTGAAGGGAGGAGAAAGAAATTCCCATTCTTGGCTTCCGGTCAACAGTAAACAAACCAAATAGGAATGCCTTCCGTGTTTTGATCCCATTGGGGGGGGGGGGGGCTTGCTCCTGTTGATGTAATCACTGCTGCTTTGGAAAAAAAAATGGGGCTGGTTGGTCCGAGGTCCCTTGCCCAGATGTTGTTGCATAATAGGTCATTGAAATTGAAAGCAGCGTTTGTTTAATATCGGGTTCCAAACTCGGACACCAGGCGGCCAAGCTTTGGTTTGTGTGAGGCTGTCCACTGCCAGCCACGGGTGGGAAAACATCAGCCACTGCCGGTGAGCCGTCCATAAGACAGATGGATGGATGATGGATCCTCTTTGAAGGCGCAACAATATCATGATCGCCATCCACTGATACGCGTTCTTCCATTTTTATTATAGGAAAATACATCTCCTGGCGCCATAACACAATGCACATCGCACTTCAACTCTTTTCTACGTTTGTTGTGCAGTTGGCCAAAAACTATTAAGAGAAATATTTGCGCTGTAAGACCAACTTTCTACTGCTAACCCTGTACGGTTTCACAGGTTAGCTGACGTCTATTCCATCTGACTTTGCGCATTCAATCACAAGGGACATACAATACAAACAAGCATCCAAATCTTCAGACAATTTAGAGTCTCCAATAAACCTACCATGCATGTGAACACTAATTGTAAAATCATTAAACTCAATTTCAAAACAGTTATCTTCATGGGCTTGCTGCTGTAACGCTGGAGCCAAATTGATGTCAGGAACATAATTCTTTAAGGGATTATTGTCTGATGAGACTCAAGGGAAATTACTCAGTGGCAGCGTGGTAAAGTATTCCAGGCAAGTTATGCTGGTCAATGTCATCATAGATGATGTTTAGCTTTTTTTTTGGTTTTCATTGGTTTTCATGATCAACAAAAAATCTGAACTGATGTTAACCGATTTTTAGGCTGATATCTGTACCGATATATAATTATCGGACATCCCTACTTAAAAGCCAATTGTTGCTCGCAACATCCTAATGAAAAATGAAGGGCTTTGTAAGGCTCATAAACCCCTAAACAGGTCAGCGTGATCCAAGCGCTCCTCTGAATGGTTCTAGAAAAGTCGGGCGGTCGTTGGAGATTGTCTTCCCTGCATTATTCATCAACAGTCTCACCATACCTCCCACCCCAGTCCAACCAGGCACCACTTAAATCCTCCTTAAATCCCAGGACACACCTCAGTGTTTCCCTCCAGAGCCCAATTGAGGGCCTGCTGCCACTGCCGAGCATGTCGCCGAAAGGTCACAAACTGCAGGGGCAAAGGCTCAGTAGCACAATGCAACGAACCACTGTGAAGGTAACAGGGAACTTGTTTGTGTTTCTTAAAGGTCTTGTTCTGGATCTGATTCGTCAGGTACAGCAATTGAGCTAAAATTTAGTGGACTACAACCACAGATCTGCCAACCTTAAGGAAGTTTTACATACCCGAGAGCAGCAATATGTACAAAGGGGTTCCAGAGGTAAAAAAAAAAAAAAAAAAAAAAATCTTCTTTTCAGGTAAAGAAGGTAATCAACAATTCCAGAAACACAATTCTTAATGACCTGGCTCATTGATTATTATGACCTTAGCTTCCACTTTCGGTGAAATGAATGTTTTTACTCTAATAATCAGTGCAAGCTGACATGATGTACTCTCATTCTGAAGCCTACCAAAACAACCTCACATTAGGCCATCATTAAATCACTCTTAAAGCCTTTCATCAAGTCTTGATCTCCTTGCCGTCGTCAAGCTGGCAAATATTTTCAAGAACCAGAACATCAGTTTGGCATCCAGGCCAACGCAACCACATGACATCACTGCCTGAAACTGTAGTCTAAAGTCTAAAGTGTCTGTGAGGTCCACGGGTCAACACGTCACACTGCCCTGTAATCAGAGATGTGAAGGTGCCAGGAGGGATGCTCCGACAAGTCCACGGCAGCTCGGGCGACACGTTGCATCAGCGCATTACCTCAGCAATCCTTTGACCTGCACCAAAGTACCTTTGCTTCGCGGCCAGGTGCCCTTATCGAGTCACCGTCTAGATGAAATGAGCTTCTCTGATTTTTTTGGGAGGGAAGCTGCGATCAGGTGACTAGCCGCATTCCTATTGCCACGGTGAGACTATGTAGGTCGAACCCTCCTCTGAGGAATTAAAAATTCAGGATGGAAAGACCTGCTTTGCTCTTAAGAGGCATGAACAATGTTTACCTCACATACAACTCAATTACCCTCTTGTCTGAAGTCAGCTGGGATAGGCTCCAGCATACTCCCGCTACCCGAGTGAGGATACGCTGTATGCTGTGTGGATAGGACTTTCTTCTTCAGTGCTTATGCGTAAAGCCGATTACTACCACCTTCAGGCCTGGAGTAGAACATTAACAACACATGTTATTTTTAGGAATTATACAGCCTTTTCCACTTCCACTTCCAATGTGATAGATACTTTATTGATCTCCAAGCAGCTCTGAAAAAACGTCATAATAGTCAACAACAGCAAGTGTACTACTAATCATGACAGACTTTGTGAGAGCCGCCAACAAGTACTTTTACTTACAGATAGAAGGTAAGGCATTACACCAACAAAACTTTAACCCTTTCATGCATGACCCATGATAAACTGAGTTAAAAAAATGTTACTAAGTGTTTTTATGTGTCTTTAGACATAAAAATAAGAACTGATTTGGTTCTGTTTTTATACACCAAATTTTCAAGAAGTTATGAATATGTCCACATAGGTGGACAGCATGCGTTTGTGAATTTTGACAAAACGAGACAAACAGCAGTGCTTCAATTGACAAAACTCATCAAACTGCAGAGCTTCAACTGACAAACTACACAAACTATAGTGCATCAACTGACAACCTCACAAGGTTAGGGATAGGCCACAGATGAGGTGGTACAACCCTGCTACAACGCTGCATGCTTATGCTTATGTACTTATGTAGTCGATCAGTACTGAGATACAGTACTAGATCACCGTCTTGTGTGAAAAATTGCCATGCACCCAGGGCACACAGCCACATTGCAACACATGCAGCTGCACTTTGTTTTTCGTGTGCACGCAGGGTCTTGGGATCTTTGGGCATTTTTTATGTTGTTCAGCTGGGGCAAGAGGTTTCCAGGACCAGGCCTGACCTCCCCGGGTACCTTGGATGCAGGTTTGCGCTTTACAGGAATAGGAGGTGGGGAAGTGTCACTTGGTCTCCCTCTTTTGCGGACAGTGCCTGCATTTATCAATGAATGCGCCACAGATGCCTTGAAAGGCAGAAGACCACCCTAGTCCAATCCAGAGAATCTGAGGAGATGCCAGGCATTCACAACGGTTACATCGAGGAAGTGGAAGAACATTCTGATGTACCAGTGTTTGGTCTTGCATCTGTGAGGATACATTGCCACCATTTGGTCCATCAGGTCAAACACTCCCATATAATCGTTGTTGACCTTCACTGCAAATGCCCTGTCCATGGTGATGATCTTCTTATCTTTCTTGGACCATCTCTGTGCAACATCCGTCAGGTGCTTGCCAAGACAGGAAGAGACCAAGTTTGACAGTGAGATCTTCACCATTGGTGACAACAGAGATAGCTCCTCTTCCTCCTTCTTTGAGTTCTGTTGCACTCCTGAGTTTTGTTTGTGCCCCCTGAAGCCTGTTGACCCGGCATGTGCCAGTGACATAGATGCCCTGTTCCTTCAAGACAGTAATTAGTGGAATGCCACGAAAGTAGCTATCAAAAAACACCTTGTGGTTCTTGAATTGGATGTCATCACAGAGGCGCAAGATGACGTCTGCAGCCATTCCCAATTCGTTGACTGCACCTGTGCTGGCTGCACCCCTGTACACTTCAAAGTGGTACATGTATCCTGAAGCCCCTGATCTTGCCAAAATTTTCACACCCCAGGGTTTTGTTTTTTTGGGGATGTATTGCTTGATAGACAATTTGCCTTTGAAGAGCATGATCATCTCATCTATGGCTTGAAACTCCTCAGGATCCACAGCAGTGAGCAAATTTGCTGGAAAAGTACCTGTTACTCATCATGAATAATGCACAAAACATACATATTGATATATACAATACAGCTTACAATCTAATAGCATAAAATGTTGATTTATACAAGGGAAAACTACTTCAGATAAAACATTGTCAAGAGTGATATACTGTTCAGTAATTGCATGTAATTGCATGCAGTCCACTTTGGTGGACATCTGAAAAATTGCAATTTCCTCCCAATCTAAAATCAATACATTGAAATTTTCACAACTATGGTGATTATTAGGTGTTACTTGATGTAGAAATATTTTTTTTACCTGCAGGAGTCTCCTACTCTAGAAGGATTGAGCAGAAATCCCACAGGTGCTAGGCATGTTTTAATTTCTGGCAGCCATCTTCAATGTTGACACAATTATTCTGCAGTTACAATGGTTGACCACACAAAGCAGTGTTGGGTGGATTCTCAGGCGTCCACTCTAGAGGCTTATAAGCAACAATGCCATCAAAACCTATTTTCATAATTGAAAATGACCTTTTAATAGCTGTCCACTGCAGTGACCGTCATGCGTGAAAGGGTTAAGGTGTAAATGTGGGGCTTCCCGAGCCATGGCGACAGAAACAGAGTGTTTCTTCAGCACCGAGCGGCATAAAGTGCTACAATCGATGGGAAGGCTTCGTGACTATGGCCCGGAGGATATTGCATCACAACGAGTGAAGAATTGTCACCACGAACAAACCCCACAGGGGTAGAAACCTTTTTGCACCTACCGAAAGTAAACTGGAAAAGACGGCTGGTCTCACTTTATAATAAAAAGGTACACAAAAATACAGTAGTTACTGAGGAACTAATCAATACGGCACATACAGTACATTTAAAGTACAGAGGAATTGATGAGTAAAGAAGTTACTAAGGAACCGAGGCATATAAACTTACATAAACTCACTACACCAAAAAAATACTTCTTCGTGTTAGCTGTTACAATAACAACGTTGCAGTAGCTTGTTTTATATACAGGTCAGTTATGTAAAGATTGTTAATGTTTTTTGGCAATTTCTTTAGAGCTTTTTCTCTCTTTAGAATCCACAGGAAAGTGAAAGATGTGTGGTCATGGTTCACATTAGTATTGTGGCTGATGGGGAAAAATACAACAAAAAAATTGCAGTTTACCATAGTAGATGTGACGACACTTATGTTTCTGGTACTAAATGTGCCTAGTTACAGTTGATTTACTTACTTTGCTGTTTTTAATTACTTTGGCAATAAATGGATACAGTTGTAAGTCAAGCCAACTCCTGTGCCAACTGACTTAAGGCTTATAAATCAACCACAGTATTTACACTAAATTGCTTGCTAAATTACCACAGATTAACCAGATTGATCACATTGCCTTTCAAGATTTAATTTGCCTAATATAGCCGCCATAAACATAATATTGTAACACTGGTGATTAACAAAAACATGCTCAACTTGATTGTCAGTATAGCATAACAGCATTACTGCCCCCTTGTGGGATTACAGTGCCTGGTCAAATTCTGAAATCCAGTTTTGCAAATATTTTACAACTGCAGATTTTAAAGTTCATTTCCAAAAGGTGTTACACATTTTTTTTTAAAGGTGATCACGTGTGGTTTTTTTTAAATAGAAACAGAAAGAATACTGGGAGAAATTCAGTGCAACACAAAGCCTGTTCCTGAGATTTGCGTACTTGTTAGGCTGATATATGGAAGTTATATTTATACATTCATTCTCGCTCTTCTCGCTCAGCTGCTAGACTGCTGACTGCAGGTTGAATTCAGCCGCGCTGCGTGCGTGGAAGCAGATGGGTAATAAGGTCCTCTCTGCAGCACAGACAAATTGCATGGCGTTCAAGCTTTGCATAGTCAGTCAACAATATTAAGAACGTAAAAAATAAAAAAAATAAGTAATATAATAAAAGGTGATACAAAGACATGTATGATGTATTATGATGTGCTATTGTGGCAGGTTAACTCTAAATACAGTACATGAAGAAGTCATATTGACTAAATTTGATTTCAAAGGTGACAAAACAGTAATGTATTACGTTCCTATGTAGAGTGCCAGAGTGCAAAGGAGCCATGTTTGGCAGCCACATTTAGCAAGACGACGCTACCAGTACAAGCTAGCACGTCAACATTTTGATACTTTAAGATGTCACACAACAACAATATGATAATATATTACAACATGAAGTGTACCTACCTGAAATATATACCACGGTTTCACTCTCATGTGCCTTTCTTTGCCTACACTCGTAAAGTATGGCATTCCATGTCAAGGCTACATTGTTTTAAAAACACCCGCCTCTTTACGTCTGACGTCACGGGGTGTGCCTCATGTGACGTCAGGCGCAATTTACGCAACACCCCTAAAGTCATTAAATTCGTAATGGCTTGCAAGGTAGCCTAAGAAAGAATTATAAGTATATTTATTTGTCAATAAGGTTATTTTAAGCATCAGCATAACATTTCTCATTAAAAGTTAATGAGGTATTTTGTTGCTGGAAATAATTTCAAAAACTGCAGACTCACTGATTCACAGACTTAAATTGAGTGTTTATCATGTTTGCCTCACTTTATTTTCTCATTGTACAACCCTATTTGAATTCTTAATGCATATCGCAACAAAACCACATAAAAGGCATAATTTGAAAAAAATCAAAAAGAAAATATGATACAGTACCAGTAAACGCTCTTTATTTTACAGTAACACTGCCTATGTCGGACAGATCATTAAATTATCATCAAACAAACAGGCACATTGATTCAGGCTGGCTTATATGATAAGAAATAGTCTATATCTCAGTACCTTTTCAGTTGAAGCACTGCATTAAATACAACACCTCATCCAACATACACACACACACACACACACACAAAAGTATGGCGATTAAAAATCAGTGCATAATTGGCCGAGTCACTCCTCTGTGTCAGAGCTCTCTATAGGGTCAGTGTTGTGTGTCAGCATGTAGTTGTCCATGTCTATGGAGGGGCAATTGTGGATGGAGTAACGCAGACGCTCGGCCAGGACCGCTTGGCTGGTGTACGGTGGAAGACGGAGCAGGAAGAAGCAGGTCTGAGCCGTCGGGAGGCCGTTGACAGGCTGGGGGGGGGGGGGGGGGGGGGTATAGTAATGGATATTGATATTAACACTATAATATCAAATTAATATGTAATACAATATATTTTCTTTTATATATTATACAAACCAAATGTATTTCTTATTTTTCAGCATTTTATTATTTTTTTGTTTATTATTCATAATGGTTCAAAGTATATAAACAGTACAAAATTAAACATAATCAAATGTTTTACATTTTTTAATAATCCCATAATTATAGGAGTAAATTTAATTAGTTTGTTAATTAATTTTGTATATTTTTTTATTTTACCTGTTGATTTTATTTCTTATTTTATAAAAAAAATAAATGAATAAAATTATTTATTGATTCGTAGCCATATCATTTACAATCTTGACTCACCCGGTCCACCTTGATGATCTGAAACTTCTGCGTCATGTCTGCTGGGTTGGACGGCAGCCTGGACCTGCCAGAGACGAAGCGCAGGAAGAGCACCCGCTCCTCATTGGTGAACTCCTCCAAGCTCTGCCAAAACCAGCAGACCAGCTGGTGGCTCTCTGTGATGTCGCGGTAGCGCACCAGCTTCTTGAGCATCTCCACCGAGACCTCGGGCAGGCCACACACCAGCTGCTCCAGCTGCTGGGCCGTCAGCAGGGAGAGGAGGGGCACGGGGATGATGGTGGACATGCCCTCTCTGACGGCGGACACCTGAACAAAAGACAACGTCAGCTTTAGGGCTGTGATGATGAAAGACGGGGGACAACAAAGGGAAGACATGGACATGACAACAACAGCTACAGAGGACGGGATCGCTATTTGAACTGGATGCTATGTTGCAGTGCAACCAATATAACCACCACCTGCTAAATACATTTCTACTAGTTACCTCCAACAAACGCAGCGCACAGGTTATGTATTAGCATTGCTGGCATGCTAATATTATTATCTAAATATGTAGATAAAATAAATGTGGGAGTAACATGGTGTAAATTACAATATGGGGGAACTGCTACTGTGGAGCAGTGATTCCCAAAGTGTGGGCCGCGGTCCCCTGATGGGCTGTGGAGGTACTGCAGGTGGGCCATGACAGGTCATTAAAAATATGATAAATTTTTGCAAATATTATTATTTTTAGTTATTTTTATTATAAAATATTTATTGCACGATTAGAAAAATATTATAGGCCTAAGTAATAACCTATTGAGTGTTATTGACCTGTCACAATATTTTAGGAACCTTATACAGTTTATGATTGGAATGTAGCTCTCTGGTCATCATGCCAGTCTTGAATGCAGTTATGAAAAGTATTATTATTATTATTATTATTATTAATGATAATATTATATACATATATATTATATTATTAGTAATATTAATAATAATACATTAATTAATATTAATATTAATTAAAATTAATGTTAATAATAAAAATTAATAATAATATATAAATATTATATATATAATAAATATATTTATTAATTATTATTTTTATTATTATTATTATTATTATTATTATTACGTTAAGTGCTGAGAACGCAGCATGTCGTCTATGTACTGTTTATAAGACAATGGTGGGCCGCAGACATGTTTTAGATTTTCAAGTGGGCCCTGAGTTTGGGAACCCCTACTGAGTATCTATGTATGAATGAATTAATCATATTTTTACAGCCTTTTTGGTCATTGTCATTATGACATACGTTTTTTTTTTCATTTGACACTGTCAAAAAATAAAGCAAAAATACGACTACAAAAATGTCATAAATTCCTTCAAACCTGAGAGTCCATTTCGTGCAGCCTGTACTCCAGAGCTCTTTCCACATACTCTGTCCGGTTGGAAAAGTTCAGGGAAACGTTTTGACCTCCAGGAATCACCGGTACCAGCCTCCCATCTGCACCGTGGGCCATGAACGAATCTAGCGGTATCATCTTCACACAGCAACATGGTATGGTTAAAACGGGTTGGCTACTGGACACAAAGTGGAGATAAGGTTGAGTGATCTCACCACATGGAAATTCTCCTCAGTGATGCCGCTGTTTTCCAAGTGGAGAATCCCTTGCAAAGTGCGGTAGGTGAGGAGATCCACCTCCTCCAGGTCTGGCTCCCCCAGCGGAATGGAGCAGAGCTGCTTCCACACCCACGGCGCCAGATGCAAGTCGAGAGGTTTCTTGGTCCGTATGGCCACGGCCATCAGGATCCCCAGAAAGCGAAACTGGATCATGTGATCTTTGGAGAGGGAGGCTGGGTTCAAGAGGAACCTGGCCAAAGAAAAGTTAAAAGCTGCCTGAAACTGGACGAATTAACTCGGGTTACAGTTGGACGACAAACTGTACCTGTCCGTGTGACTGCCCACATCTGCAAAGCTGTTGGGTGTATGGATCAGTAGGTCCACCACTCCGGACTGCAACTCCTGTTCAAACAACAGTTTTCTTTCTTTTGAACATGCCTGGTGTGCTATTTTGGATTGTTGGTCGTACCTGGCACATCTCGGTGATGGTGTCGTCAAAAACCCCTCCGGCGTCGTCCGCTCCCTCGCCGACCAGCTTAACCTTCCAGGCTCTGGATGGCAGTCGCAGGTCCAGAGGGTTCAGGCCCACCACTTGCTTTGCAATTTGAACAAAGATGGGCTTGCTAGAGCGCCCTCTGCAGGTTCATTAGGGACAAATAAATAAACCAGATAAAGTCAACTGGACTGTGGACTGCAGCTAGACTCTGGATGACATTAAACAAATCCGATGTACCTTGTAGAGATGCGCTTCACAGTGATCTGCGGCCCGTACGTTTTGCCCTGTGTCATGGTTCTACCGATGGAGCGTACTAAAGGAAGAGTGTTGACCTTCGGTGATAGGAGGCCTCTGAGCTCGCCACGGATGATGGCTGCCGTCCCCGAACTGTACCGTGAAGTGGACACCTGAATACCAATGAAAGTGGGGACAAAGGAAGGCAATGAAGGAAGTGCTCCAGAGGCCTTTATCTAGCTCTGCATGCGCCTTAAAATGATTTAAATTGCACTACTCAGCTATTGGTGTGAAACTACTGCATGCTACACTTGCCATACTGTTGTTTTCCAATGAATTCATGTGCTACTAATGCTGGCCCAGGCACAATGTCCACTTTCTCAGGCACTCCAAGCCATAGAATTTGATTACCGAGTTCTTGGCGTCCAAGTTAAGCAGCCTCCATGACTTGTACATGAGATCTGAGAAGTGATAAAGCACCCTCAGGCGCATGCTGAGTAGATCAGGGCTGCAGCCTTTCAGAGTGTTGTACTGGGGAGGGACAGACTGGGGAAGACCAAGCTGGACACTTCTAGAGCCACCTAGAGACGAGTTATTATTAGTATCACCAAAGTTTATCTATTTCAGCTGCAGGAATTAGTGAAAACCTGAAGTTTTAACGGAGGTAGAAGGTGTGGTCCATGCTGAGCTGTGGCAGCGGCCTGCAGAGATCTGTGTGATGTTCTTCCCCTGGAGGGCTGTCACGAGGGTGGGCTCCTTCACCGGGTTGCAATGGCCAAGACCAAGCTGGAACAAACATGAAAGAGGACTTTGAAGTGTTCGGACGGGCATTCATGAGCAAAAGCCCCTGGTGACTTTCTAGTACCAATGTCAGTGATGAATAGAAATCAAAGTAAAAATAATGAAATAAAATGGCAGAAATACTACTTTAATAAGGGAGACTTTGCATGAATTTGCAGCATAAGTGTAGTCACGGCATATTCTCAAGGAAAAGAGTAATGACGATAAAAGCAGTTACCTGTCCATCACTGTTACACCCCCAGGCGTAGACGTCCCCGGTGGAGGACAAGGTGAGAACGTGTTCACAGCCTAGGACAATGTTCTCTATGAAGAGCCCATCCAGTGCCGGCACCACCTGAGGATACGACCTGTTCTTGAGCATGGAGTCCGGCAGGCCAATCAGACGCTCTGGTGGATGAACAGATGAGGATTACTGCATACAGTGCAGTACAGTGACATCTCTTGTATGTATACTATATTTCAAATGTACCTTTTCCGAATGTATACACATGTCCATCACAGGCCAGCGCAACAGAGAATTGCGTGCCGCAGCTGACCTTCTTGATTCCTTTATTGCAAAGCTGCTCCACTTTCTGAAGATGTGAGCCACAAAAAAAAAGCTACTCATTTGGCTCTATTTCCCACTCTTGTACCGTGATAAAGTGAAACAAGCTGACATACCTGAGGGTAGTATTTTGCTGTTGAGGAACCAGTCCCCAACTTTCCATAATCCCCATCTCCAAACGCCCACACAATCATGCCGTCCGCAGACAAGACCAAAGTGTGGTTGAGACCACATGACACCTGGGAAAAACCATCACTTATATCTTTAATGTGATTTACCTTACTAAGATGTTATTTAACCTAAGAAACAGCAAATAATGTGTGTCGTCTTATATTCGGGGTCTAGAGCAGGGGTCTAAACACGCGGCCCGCGGGCCAAATGTGGCCCGCAGGACACTAGTTTGAGGCCCCCGCCTTGATATGAAAGTTTAATGTTAGTGCAGCCGCGCAAGTTTGATATGGATGCTGTATGGTATCATGTACCCAGAAAAAATTATCACGTTTGATTAATGTTCATGTTAAAGGTTAAAAAACTGTTAATAGTTATTCACCCTATCCGTGTGGAAGTGGTAAGTTTTTGGCTATTTAAGTTTGAAGGAAATAACTTGAAGGCTACCGTTTAGGTTGCTAGCTCTCTAGACCCTGCAGTTGCGCAATATGTTGTAAATAAAAAGAGTATAAATGTGACTATAGTCGTGTTTTGTCATGTCTACAGGGCTCTAATAATGCTTTGTTAATTTGAATCTGAAAACCCACCAACTATATGCGGTTTCTTAAGTTTTTATTATTTGCCGTTTTATTATTATTATTATATTTATTTATTACTGATTGATTGATTTTCTTTATTCTTGATTTGTTTATTTATTTTTCATCTTATTTTGTGTAGAAAAATAAAAAGTAAGATATTTGAGAACAGTGGAATGTTTTATCAGAGCTTTTCTTGTAGAAAATTGGAATTGGAAGTTTTTTAAATTTTTTTGTTTTTAATAAATGCGTTTTTTTTTTGGGGGGGGGGGGAATCACAGGGCACATATAGACAAACAACCATTCACACTCACATTCATACCTATGGACAATTTGGAGTCGCCATTTAACCTAGCATGAACCTAGAGAACATGCAAACTCCACACAGAGATAAGTTCACATATAACATATCACATATAAATAATCATTTATGATTATTTATGATTCATTCTTCAATCTGTATTGAAGAACAATACAGTTACCTGTCCAACGTGGTATCCCTCCAAAGCAGCCACCCTCTCAGGGAGCACCTTGTTAGACGTTGACCTCTGACCGAGACGGCCAGATTCGCCGCTACCAAAGGTAAACAGCTTCCCATCAGACGTCACCACAGCAGAATGTCGGAAACCACAAGCGAGCTGGGACAAGGAAGAAAAAGTAGGTGGTAAGATTGATGCGTCTAATTTACTGGGATTGTGTAGAAAACAACCTCTACCTGAATGACGTCTTCTCCTTGTAAGGTCTCTATCTGTTTGGGTCTCCTCTGTCTTTCAGTGTTGCCATGTCCCAGTTTTCCAAAATCGCCATCCCCCCAACTGAAGACCTCCCCGGTCTCGGTCAGGGCCATGGAGTGTCCGTCTGAGCCGCAGGACGTCACCAGCTGGGTCACCACGTAACCTGAACATAGTTACAAAGGTCAGTTGGGTGTACGTCATATAGAGCCAGGAGTGTTTATTTACTGTAACTGATGGCAAGCTTTGCTTGTATTTATACAAAAAGTATCGCTAATGATATCAGGATCTCACCTTGAAAAGCGCAGATAATAGTGGGGACATAGAGATCATCCGAATTCCCTTGTCCGAGCCTGCCATATTGTCCTTCCCCTACAGCCAGCACAGTTCCATTGGACTGAACCAAGAAAGTGCAGTTCTGACCGCACACCACCTAAAAAGACAAACATTAAAAAAAGGGGATGAAGACGATGGATGATGAGGACCCAAAATACCTGTTGTGTCTGTAGAAGAGTGGCCGCCAACGTAGGAGTCATGGGGTTGGTTCCCATCCCAGCTAGCTGTCCGTAGCGTCCATTTCCCCACAGGTACACTTCACTCTTGCCACCTCGCTGCCAATCCTGAGGGAAATATGGCAAATGGTTCATCTAACTGACATTATGACTATTTAGCCTTCTTTGGACACCAATTTTCACAAAGATGAATCCAGATTTGAAAACCTGGTCTATCTGTGCAAGAGAGCCAATGTTTTTAGTGTGGTAGTCAACCATCTCCCCACTTCTGAAACCAGTTTCCAAAGAAGTACAAACATTAACTCAGGTGTGAAGTCCACTTAACAACAAGTTGAAAAACCTTTTCAATGCCTGCGTGAAATATTTTTCAGATTTCACACCGAGCCATCCCACTTCTGACACCGGTTTTGAAAGACGCGAAGTAGCATCTTCTACATCAGGTTTTTTTAGGTATGCTGGTCAAATGTTTTTGGTCTTTTTTGTGTGATGGTTGGATTTGACCACAATCCATCCCACTTCTGGAGTAGAAACTCTGTTTTGAACCCCATTGATCATATATAAAGTGACTTCAGGAAGGGTTTCAGGAAGTGTGACCATGTTGTATAAAATGATCACTTTCATACAGCTCACTTCCACAGTCCATGGTACAGGGTTCATCCATCCTATGGGTTCATCCATCTTCTGACACTGTTTTTCATGGAAGTACAGGAAAAGAAACTTCAATCCAGATTTGAACCCTGATACATCTGTGTTTATTCATCCTTATTTTTTCCTCCATCAAGGAGGAGCTGAAGGTTTTTATATGCAAAGTGTAAACTATGTTCACCTCTGGTCGGGTGGTTGCCCATGACATCAGCTGTTCGTCCATCCTGAAGCTCCACTTGCTGTTGTCCTACAAGACAAGAAAAGCACCTTAAAATGGTAATCTCACTCATATCTTCGTCTTTGTGCAATCAACATGCATCATTACCAGGACTTTTGAAATTTCAGAACAATCCTTGTCCTCAAATTCTGGAACCGAAAATGTTTCTGGGAAGACGATGCCGCTGGCGATGGCCTCAGCACTTCGCACGGTGGTGGCGAAGGTGATGAGCCAGCTCCATTCAGATGGGCAGGATAGGGTGTTTGCGTTGCTGTGATGCGGGGGGCAAGGGTAACGGCACAGGTGTTCCTCTAAGGACAAACCAACAGCGAGGGAGGCCAGGCTCTGCAGGAAGGCACTGTGGATCAGTTGGTCACCTGCAGCGACGTGGGTCTGCAATGAAGACAGTCAAAGTCACCTCTCTTGACAAAAACGTGCAGGAACACACATTATGTCGTGTAAGTAATAATGGTGAATGACCCGCTCATAGGCGTACTGCTCCTGCAGCAGCAAGGGCAGCCTCTCCAGCAACACCGCCAAACAAGGAGCCCGATGAAGACCCAGGATGCCCTGGCTTCTGAGGACCATGCGACAGAAAGCCAGCACGTGATTCTGACTGATCCAGTCCGGGGTGCAGCTGATCAACAAAACATCCTGGGTGGGGGTGGAAAAAATGACAGAAATTCCCTGAAAAGTTGGACTGCATTGCGGTGTTTTGGTTTTATTTTTCAGTGGTTAGAGTTCTTTTTAGGCGGCACGGCGGGCGAGTGGTTAGCACGCAGACCTCACAGCTAGGAGACCCAGGGTTCAATTCCACCCTCGGCCATCTCTGTATGGAGTTTGCATGTTCTACCCGTGCATGCGTGGGTTTTCTCCGGGTACTCCGGTTTCCTCCCACATTTCAAAAACATGCTAGGTTAATTGGCGACTCCAAATTGTCCATAGGTATGAATGTGAGTGTGAATGGTTGTTTGTCTATATGTGCCCTGTGATTGGCTTTTAAACTTGTTTCACAGTTAAGAATATAAAAAAAATTAGATAAGGTTTTTTGTGCCAAAATGAAAAATCATAAGGAAATTTATATTTAAGTCCATTAATTAAACAATAAAATAAATAAATAAAAATGTGAAGTAATTTATGAAAATGTCAATTTATTAATGATATTTGGACAATAAAATATGTATTCATTACACCAACAGAAATACAACAAGAATTGGAGGTTGTTTTATAAATGACCCAAGTTACCTTTGATCGCCCAAAGCAGACAACAACACCCATTTTTGGAATCCAGGTAGTGCTGACCACAGAGCCCAAACCTGTAACGGTCTGTAAGACTGAACCATCCTGCAAGCACGTACATCGCTATGAACCTTAGACACACATATTCACGGTTTTAACTGCAAATGGATGAATGATGTTCTCCAACCTGCAAGGACCAGACGTTGAGCAGCCCCCCTATGCCTCCAGACACTAAAGCCATCCCACTTGAGCAAAATGAAAGCGACTTCACTGCTGTGATGTGGCCGTGAAGAACAAACACGCACTTTGAACTGTCCTGAAACGCAAAAAAAATGGTGGTAAAATCCAGACATCAACCTTTTTTTTTTTTAAAGCTATCCAAGAAGCAGTGGGACCTTGACATGGGTGCTTCTCGGCTCTCTCAAAGAGCTGGACAAAGACACAGCTCCACCCCCTTGTGGCAGCGTCCACACATGCACAGAGCCATTCTGGCAACCACTGCAAGGGAAAAAAATAACAGTTAAAAAAATATTACAGGAAGAGAATAAAGCGCCAACTTACACGGCCATCATAAGCATGGGATCCGGGGCTCGACCAGGAAGTGGGCACCACTCTGCGACGTTGACGGTACAGGGATGAACAAGGTAGTGGAGTGTCACCCAAGTTCCCCCTGACAGTCCCACAATCTTCACAACCTCTGACTTGCCCAAACAGAGCAGCAGGTGCCCTGTGGGATCCCATTTGAGGGAAGTGACGCCATCCTGCGCACACAATTGTGATGAATTTAAGTCTTTTAAAACCTCTTGAAATGAGAATATAGCAAATTATAAGTGAGGTAAACCTGGTGAACAGGAAGCACCACCAAGGGCTCATTCTCGTAGGTCTCAGTTGTTGCCAAAAGGACCTTCCCACTGGGGTAGCCGACTGCAAAAGGCTTTTCCTCGCCGTGCCATGCCACACATTGTGGAGCTAGGAAAGACAAATTCATGCCTCAAGATATCACACAAAAAATAAACATCCAGGACTGTCTTACCCTCTGTTCTGTAGCAGTGGGTGAGCTCAGTGGTCTTCACCAGCAAGTCCAGCTCCTGCATGGTAACACGCAGCCAGCAAAGGGAGCCGTCCAGCCTCCCCATCAGCAAGTTCTCGGTGGGTCTGCTCTTGTAAGCACCAGGCTGCTCCAGAAGCCACAAGTTGAAGGCCGGAGCCCAACACAGCGCTGTGACCCGAGATGACTGAGCCTCCGTGTGACAGTGAGACCCTGCAGACAATACACGGTGCGGCGTATGCTGGTTGTGGACCACATGAAAGGCGAGATACATTGTACCACATTTGACACAGCTAATCTGGCAGTCAATGTATGTTATCATAACAGTCAGTATTTGTATAGCAGGGAAGGGAAATTAGAACTACAGTCAAGATATGTTAAGAAACACATAGGCTCGTTTACCCCTGATGTTCATGATGGTGACGTGTTTATTCTCTGGGGCCGCCAGGAAGTCTCCACCTGTGCTCCAGTACACGGGCGACATGTGATGATGACATCTTCCTGCTCTGCTTTCAGAGCTTGCTCTGTCTGTTTTACTGCAAAAGAAAAAAAAAATAGAGAATGAGATTCAGAAGCCATTTGAGTACTGTATTGGCCTAAATATAAGACCACCTCTATTTTTTGGGAGTGGCACAGCTACATCTGTCCAGGTGTTTGTGTGTGAGTGACAGGAGGAAAAGCTCTGATTTACGGGTAGAAGTTGTAGGTGCCACCTGCCGGTTTGCATACATAAACTCCAGTCTCCGGATAGGGGACAATTATTTAAATAAAGGTCAATACTGTACTTTTTATTTTTCTTATGGTTAAAACATACCTTGATATGCAGGAGAAGGTGGTGTGCAACTGTGCATTGTTTTCACTGATGCTCCACAGCTGCACCACTTTATCCTGAGAGCAAGTAGCCAACAAATTCTGTTCGCTGTTCCAGAAACAAG
Source organism: Doryrhamphus excisus (assembly GCF_030265055.1). Taxonomy (NCBI): domain Eukaryota; kingdom Metazoa; phylum Chordata; class Actinopteri; order Syngnathiformes; family Syngnathidae; genus Doryrhamphus; species Doryrhamphus excisus. Next base: position 8,926,998 of record NC_080467.1, read on the forward strand.
TTGCCATCTAAAAAGAAACAGCTAATAAAGACTTGTTTGCAAATATTAATAACATTACCATCACTATTACCTTGTTATAATGTCCTTCCAGTCTTTTGATGGGACATTTCCGCAAGTCCCCAGAGAGGTCACTGTAGGTCTGGGCTCGACTGGGACTGTCCCGACCCGTTACTGCTAAAGCCTGCACCAGTCGCTGTGCTGCCCACTGGCGGTGTTGATTGTTCAACATGGCAGAGAGGACGCAGGCCGCCAGAGCGTTAGCCAGCTCAAGGGGGCCCACTCTGGATCCTCGGTGAGAGGAAGGGCCTGCAGGTAATGAGGTGGAACACAGCCCCGGATGCCCTGCGTCTTGGTTGAAAATATTTATAGGTGTGGTGAATGTGGGGGAAAAAATAAGAACTTTTATATATTTTGTATGATGCTGACCGTGAGCCTCGTGTTCAGGCTTGTCAGCGCCGTGGCAGTGAGCCCCCTTCTCGGTGAGCAAGGCTACCAGACTTTGTGTGACCAGGAAGGAAGCCAGGTGATCGTTGCAGTCCCTCTCCTGTTGGGCTGCTGCAGCAGGCATCATCACGCTGGATGTCAGGCAGGCTCTCTGCTGTGTCTCGCTGCAGCCTCCATGACTCACTCCTGTAGCTGCTGCCATCAGGTCCTACGGGAGTCAATCATTCCAAATATTCAAGAGTTTTACTGATGAACTACCCTTTCTTTTACTTGTTTAATTGTAATAATTTTAATATTAAACCTAAAAGGGGGCTGCACTGCTGTGGAGTGGTTAATTGGTTAATTGGCAACTCAAAATTGTCCATAGGTATGAATGTGAGTGTGAATGGTTGTTTGTCTATATGTGCCCTGTGATTGGCTGGCCACCAGTCCAGGGTGTACCCCGCCTCTCGCCTGAAGACAGCTGGGATAGGCTCCAGCACCCCCGCAACCCTCGTGAGGATAAGCGGTAGAAAATGAATAAATGAATGAATGAATGAACCTAAAAGGTAGACCTGAGACATATACAAACATGTACCAATACAGGTTATAAATGTGCTTATACAGTATTTACATACAGTAAATTAATACAAATTAAACAAAAACCAAAAGTACAAGTACCTGAAGCTCTAAACTGATTCACATTAAAGTGTAAAAAAAACATGTTAACATTTGAAAGCAGTCTAATGGCCCTAAATTTGCTCATCTTGGGAACCTGACTCCATCGTCATCACTAATAACACCACACAAATACAATTCAATTCAGTGAATAGGAGTCTGAGAGAAGTGAACCAACCTGAGTACATATCTCCACCAGCTGTCTGTAGGCAGTGGGGCTGCGCAACACAACGCTGCCAATGGCTGAGGTCAGGAAGCTGAGGCAGCTGGAGCTGCTGTGCTCAGAGGCCGGCCCCTTGCCAGCAGACCGTCTGTCCACACAAGTGTGAGCCCTGCCTGCCGCAGCGAGCGTCATCAGACGCACCAGGATGCGGATGTCTGCCAAGCCCAGAGACTCCAGTCCGCTCGATGGGCTACAAGTAAGGATTAAACAGCTTGACCCAAAAACAACCAAAAAAAAGTCTGTCGTGAGGCTCGTACCTGCAAGCGGTCTGAGATAAGGCTCGCATCACCATGCTGTACGCCAGCAGGATCTGCGCTGTGGAAGTTACTCTTCTTAGAGCTTTGAGTCGGTCATGAGAGTCCCTCAGCGATATCGCCTGCTGCCCGAGGCTCAGTGAGATCTTCTGCTCTACCACAGCACCCCCTGGTGGGGGAAATAAACAGTGCATTTTCTTGATACGTTCAAGAGTGAAATTAACCACAGTAGAATACCTTTGGGAACTGCTTTCAGAGGATCGGTGGAGCTATAAACCAGAGCTCCGAGTGGATCGGGCTCAGCAAAGGCAATGGGGTCAGGCACCAGCTTCTTCTCAGTCAGACCCAGCGGCCTTAGAAGGAGTCCAAAGTCCTCCAAACCTGTAAGTCTGTCTGCATCACACTCATCTTGGTGGTTCATTTCCCAATCATCTGAACAAAACAAAAGCATCGCTTACATTCAGAGGAAATTAATGTGTAAATTAAGAACATAAGTAGCAATGCTCACCATCAGAGGTGCTGTCCAAACGGCCAATCAAATCACTGACTTTTGTCCTACAATATGAGACGAGGTAATACAAGAGTGTACAAACAAATACAAACAGCATAATAAACATACCCGTAATAGACTCCTGGTACTCTACTAAATGCTGTGTATTTTCGTTATCAGTATCGTTGCCCACCTTTCATTTCTGGAGCTTGGATCGCTAACGTTTGCAGCAAGATACTTTTCCCTGCAGGAAGTACAAAGGAGGTAGAAGGGGAAGTTGGAGCCGCACTCCCCTTTGAACCACACATCCACGTAGGCCCCCGTGCTGTCGTAACCCTTGCGTGCGGCGCTCTGGCCGCAGCCTGGATGACGGCGCTTGATGTGGTTGTTGAACTGCAAGGTGAGGGTGTTGCACAGCTCACATTTCACCATCTGACTGTGTTCTTCTGCGCTCTAAAAAAAAAAAAAAAGCAGAACATGTTAATGCAGGGGTATCCAAGGTGTGGGCCGTGGGTCCTTTTTGGTCCACAACTTTTTCATACAACTCATACAATACATTACAGCTAAATAGTTTTCATTTTAAACTCGCAATGGTATTTTATATTCCATAGCTACCTCTTGAGTGTTAAGTTACTGTGTGATGATTTTTGACTTTGATCTAAGTTGACACCATGAATCAGACTGACTGGGTTGATAAGCACGTTGTGAGTTTTCTCATAGCTGATTATTAGCTCCTGTCGAATGAAGAGCTACATGGTCCTCACACACACGAGTGCCACAATATGTCATTTTATGATGTATGGCTTTTAGCTTATATATGTACAAATCTGTGTTAGACCTTCTGACTGACCTTAATGACGATAAATAATTGAGAACCCCTTCACTAATAACTTATCTATGTCAGCTTTAAGATAAAAGCTAAGACGTGGATGTTTTATTCATGTATCTTAGCATATATTGATTTGAGCATCTTTAATGTACAAAATGTATCAAAGTGATTCCCTGCATCCTGTAATTCGTCTGTATGCAACCCTCAGTGGAAAAAGTTTGGATTGGGCGATGTGTCACCTCTACTATATGAAGCGTGTCTCTTTCCAGGCTGAAGAAAGGAGTGAGCAGGTCCTCGTAGGTCTCTTCATGGTAGACGTCGTCCATGTAGCCTAGCTCGGACTCCTCCTCCGCAGAGAAGGGATGAAACTCCACGTACTCCGGCCAATCGCCTGTGTTCTGTTGGTACAGCTGGGGGACGGGGTTGGGTGATGGCAAGTCTGAAAAGGGTTGAGTAGGACACCCCCGATTTAGGCTGTAGATTAGTCTTTAAGAGTGATGATTGTTTTTAAATCAACATAGTTTAATCCAGGGGTCTCAAACACGCGGCCCGCGGGCCAATTTTGGCCCGCAGGACACTAGTTTGAGGCCCCCGCCTTGATATGAAAGTTTAATGTTAGTGCGGCCCGCGCAAGTTTGATATGGATGCTGTATGGTATCATGTACCCAGAAAAGATTATTACGTTTTATTAATGTTCATGTTGAAGGTTAAATAACTGTTAATAGTTATCCTCCCTATCTGTGTGGAAGTGGTAGGTTTTTGGCTATTTAAGTTTAAAGGAAATAACTTGAAGGCTACCGTTTAGGTCGCTAGCTCTCTAGTTTGCGAGTTAGCATGTGTCTCAAGACCCTGCAGTAGCGCAATATGTTGTAAATAAAAAGAGTATAAATGTGACTATAGTCGTGTTTTGTCATGTCTACAGGGCTCTAATAATGCTTTGTTAATTTTAATCTGAAAAAAATAATTTGTCTACCCACCAACTATATGTGGTTTCTTAAGTTTTTATTTGCCGTTTTATTATTATTATATTTGTTTATTTATTACTGATTACAGAAAAATAAAAAGTAAGATATTTGAGAACAGTGGAATGTTTTATCAGAGCTTTTCTTGTAGAAAATCGAAACCAAAGCAAATTTAATTCATTTTTCTGTTTTTAATAAATGCGTTTTTTTGTTTTTTTTTTGGAAAACCTGATGTGGCCCAGTCTCACCCAGACCCTAGGTCCAGTGGCCCCCAAGTAAATTGAATTTGAGACCCCTGGTTTAATCTAACCTGCTCTCCGAAAAGATGTCCTCTGAGTTGGACCAGAACGGCGTCGCCTTGCCGGAGGAGGTCTGTTCCTGGTCAGGTGGACATCCAGGAAGTTCTCTCTCTCTATCCAGTCGAGACCTGGCAGCAAGCTATGAAAAACAAAAGGATTTAGTATAATAAAGACAAGAACGCCGGATATCACTGACCTCTCGCTGGGTTGGCTTGTGGGGCGTTCAGGGCACTGCACCGTCTCGGGCCCATCGGAAGAGGGCGTGTCAGGCTCGCCATCCTGCCTGGGGGACTCAGCGGTCTGCTGTTCCTCAGTCAGGGGGTGCTCCAGCATCCAGCTGGCCAACACCTCGATGGTTTGGGAGTCTAAGTCACCTGCTACGTCTGTGGATCAAAGAGTGTGTTATCGTTATTTCATAGAAAAAACACCTCAACATATATTTTAGATCTCCATACTATATACAGTACACATTTATAGTACACCTGCTATATACAATGTACATTAATGCAACATTATTATTTTTTATTTACTATTATTAATACAGTAGTATTTTTACTGTGCTAAAATGAGTATTGAATGGGGAAATGCATGAAAAAATATTTCTGTGAACACAAAATGGGGAACCCGCACACAAAAAAAATATATGTATACTTATTGTGTTTTTTTATCAAATCAATATTATATCACAATGCCTTTATTTCCTTTCGACCCCCAAGAGTACATGCCAAAAAGGCTGCAGCACACAAACAAATGGAGGACCAAATGCTGATGTCACAAAGCACGTGAAGCAAACATGACAAAGCAGTACCTGCTGCCTCCATGGCGCAGTAGATATGTCTCATAGAGAATCCCATTTCTAGTAAGCGACTGGTGACAAACATTTGTGTCCGCTCTGGTGGTTGAGGAGAAAAGAAAAAAAGTGCACAACACAAAAAAATAGAAAAAACAACCCTATTGTTTAATATAGGGGAGTATATACGGTAATTTAAAATACAATTCCTGTGGGTGAAGTTCAAACTTGATGGGAAAGTGATGGCGCCATACAAAAGCACATAACCCGTGTCATGCATTTATGGGATTGTTGTCATGTCAACGGTGTGAGTCAATGTGACAAAACATGCTGCATCATGCAGGACAGTTTTATGCGATTCTATATGCTGGTACTGACTTTCCGCTAGTTCTTACCCAGGCTGCTTCTGGCCTGCGTGCTGCCGGGCCCAGGCTCCATGAAGCTAGTCTGCTGCTCAGTGAAGGCGTTGCACGAGGCCGAGCTGGCCAGGCAGAAGCATGGGTGCAGCACAGGCGGGGCGCTAACCAGGCCGGTGAGTGTGGGGAAGCGGGTTAGCACCATGTGTCTGGAGGAAGGTAAGATAAACACCACATTAGATAAACAATGTTTGATGGTACAGAATTGGCAGTATTAGCTTTAATGCATTCATGTTTTTCTGTAATAGCAGAGGTGGGATAACTGCGGCCCGTGGGCCACATCTGGCCTACTTTCACCATTTTCACCATCCAGCATGCCTTGCGGGCATTTGGAACTAACCATTTTAAGTTAAGTGTTATGTTTAGTGCTTAGTTGTTGATTTATGTGATGCGTGTAGTGTTGATAAGGATGTACTGTATGGATCTTTCCGCGTTCTTCAGTTCTGTCATTATACTGTTCCACGATTCTCCAAACCCGGATACTCACTGAAGTAGACTGATGGGGAGAAAAGGGTTAAAGTGTTCAAGACCGTCCGCCTGCAGGTTGGCCGGGAGGGATGAAGCCAGTTCGGTGTTGGAGGACGAAGCAGAGGCCCTGTTGGACTGCCCGAAGATGGCGGTGCCTTCCGAGCCGACGCTGTACAAGGAGACGGAGCTGGACGACTTGGAAATGGGCTGAGAGGCCGAGTGGGGGCCTGATTCTGGAAAAGCAAGGCCAACAGGGTTACAACTCTGATGAAACATTAGTGGAAGGTTACTAGTACTACTACAAACCAATGGAATGCGGTACCTTTGCGTTCCTTATCCTGCAGTCCTCTCAAGGCTCCTTTGTAGATCATGACCTGAGCCCTCTCCAGGTCAGCCAGAGAGACTCTCTGTTTTATGGGACAGGGTCGGACCGCCCACTTCACCATGCTCTGCACCACATACTGCAGAACGGACCTCAGCTCGGCGCTCTCATCCCATTGCTCGGCAGTTTCACCTTTTCCTGGGTCCAACGTCGGACTTGTCAAGACACTGGTGGGATCCTGTTTGGGCGCGGAGAGCAAATCCGATAACTTGTCGCAGCTGAAGATGACTGCAAGGGATTTCAATGCGCCAGTGAGAAGATAGGAGACTCGAACTGCTCGTAGTTCAGACGCAAAGGTGTTGAATTTGGTTTGCGGGGTTGACTCCTGGTGGACCTTCATGATGTCTCTGGTCGAGGACGGTGACTTCCTGTCCTCTTCTGTCAACCACTTGAGGTCGTCCGCCATGTCCTCATCCAGGCAATACTGGGTCTCGCCCTCCGCTAAGCTCTCCTCCTCCGACAAGTTCCTTACGGCGGTGGAATGAGCACCGAGCCAACCTCGCTCCTCCAGCAGGCCCATTAGATAAATCAGATCCAACAGCACCGCCGGTTTGAGGCCTCCAATGCGGGCGACGTCGCAACAGGATGAGTCGCAGGGCTCCAGCGAGATGATGGGTGTGTCGCTGGGTGACCAAGAATTCATGGAGCTTAGTTATTCGGGAAGAGTTGGCAAGAAAAAAGCAAAGGACAAATAGAAAATAATTACTAGAATAGTCGTGTCTTATGGAAGTGTTGTCAACATCAGGTTGTTTATATTTCCTACTAAGCTAGTTCAATAATAAGTTCAAGAATAAATAATAGCCACATAATATGCTCATATATTACCATTTTGCTCATTTCCGTGAAGGTGTTTATTCTTTATTACCTCATAGAAAGGTCCGCCTCTCCCCACTGAAGCTTGGCCAGAGAGCTTCTTTCTTTCAGGACCCCCAGCAGGATGGCCCTGCGGCCACTGGGTTTATGCAGACACGCCCCCCCGGCCCGGAGACCGCCATCCACGCCTCCGATCAGCGCCAGTACCGGCCATACTTCCGTGCACAGAGCAGCCAGCTTGGCCTCTGATAAGAGGCTGTGATGGGGCGCTAAATCGCTGGAGTTGTCTTCAGCGGGTTCTTTAAAAAAAAAAAAACATAATGTAAGTTTTGATTCCTAAACCTAACCAAGAGCTTCTTTGAGTGACTGACCTGCGGCGATGCCTCCCAAATTGTCCTCTCTCAGCAGGGGACCGATGAGCTCCAGGCGGTCACGGATGTACTGGTTGATGTGTGAGGACCACTGATCGCACTGGTGGAGCCTCCGGAGGAGCCGCACAGCCGACTCAATGAGGGTGGTGCTCTGAGGGCTGCATAGCGGCTCGCCGGGAAGAAGGTTGCTAGGCATGCCTCGCATCTGGAGGTCACGTAGGGTCACCTGTGAGGAATGCACAGGACAGACGTTTACAGTTGTGTTGTATAGTGTCTTACAAAAACAGTCTTCTTGCGCATTTAGCATACAATAAAATCTTACAAAATTCTCAATATGTAAATCACCATGGCAATATACTGGAAACTGAAGAAAAGTTCGATTGAAGTACAGTGGTATGTTGGTTTTTGTTTGCCTCGCTTTTATAGGATGTCTGTCTAAATAAGTACAATTTGATGTCAGCGATGGGAAGTTGAGTCAACGTCGTGGTCTACAACTTATTCACGTTATTGTCCAGTGAAAAAAGATTCATGGTTTTTCATTAGACAGTGACGCTGATTGACAATTGAACAATAGCATCCATCTTGGAGATGAATAAAGTATCTATCCATCCATCTATTCATTCATTCATTTATTTTCTACCGCTTATCCTCACAAGGGTCGCGAGAGGTGCTGGAGCCTATCCCTACTGTCTTCGGGCGAGAGGCGGGGCACACATTGGACTGGTCACCAGCCAATCACAGGGCACATATAGACAAACAACCATTCACACCTATGGACAATTTGGAGTTGCCAATTAACCTAGCATGTTTTTGGAATGTTGGAGTACCCGGAGAAAACCCACGCATGCACGGCGAGAACATGCAAACTCCACACAGAGATGGCCGAGGGTGGGATTGAACTCGGGTCTCCTAGCTGTAAGGTCTGCACTCTAACCACTCGACCGCCGTGCAGCCTCCATCCATCTATCCATCCATCAAATTGAGCAGTAGTCAGTATGAGGTACCTTCTCTCCAGGATTGCTGCTGTAGAACAACACACAGGGGTAAAGCTCTGAGGCAACCACGCCTTCAAATGCCAACTTTGGCTCCTGAAATAAAAGCAATCAATCAATTTTGCAGGTCGCCAAATGCAACAAAAACCTCAAATCCAGACCTTGTCGTTTTTAGCAAAGGACACAGTGTGAGCCTCCATGTCCAGGATGCAGGTGATGGTGTCGCCCTGCGTGAAGGAGGGAAGCGTGCGGACCAGCTCCCCGCCATGGTACAGGTTGCCGCTGTAGGCGCGATACAGCCACATGTCGGTGGTGGTGTGGTGGTTGTAGTCCCGTACGGGCCAGCGTGACACCCCCACGCACGTTCCCTCGTTGCCTCGGTTTTCTTTGGTGATGTAGAACTGCGGCAGGCGGGGAAGTGGGGTTACAAACCATGAAATGTGTTTTGATTAGGCCTGTAACATATTTTGCTGGTCGATAATTGTGCTATTAATTATCAACCAATATTCAATCATTTCAACTTTTAAAAATATTATTACGATTATCAATAAATTGATATATCCATTATCGTGACAGGCCTAGTTTCAATGCACTTTACCTTCCATATGAAACATCCGGAGGTGATGGAGGTGGTGGCAAGGCCGTAACCTTTCCCTCCTGTGCCGTGCGAGAGAACGTTGCCGCTCTCCAAGGAGCAGCAAATAAGCTTGTGGGGATCAAAGGAAAACTCGCCAATGGGAATACATTCCTCATCGCTGCCAGGATTCTAAAAAAGTTGGATGAAAAACTTGCTGAGGTGTGATGTCATCATTTAGGAGTGGGAGAAGGTTCCAGTAAAAACACGTGCTTTCCTGAATTCCACGTCCAAAAGGATAAAGGCATGCCCAAGAGGATTAAGGCAGTGCTACATAACAATGGTGCTCACACTAAATATTGACACTGTTCACTGTGAGGTGCACTCACTTGTGTTGCCAGCTATAATAGCTGTGTGTTGACCCATTTACAGTGGATGGCAGACCTATACAGCTGTACACTGACTACTCTAAAGTATAAGAGGGCTATACATCCTGTACATGTTGAAATGACTTACCATTGCATCCTTTACAGTCTCCTCGTGGGCCCGCTCAACCAGAGGCTTCTCCCACATGTAAACAGACATCAGCTGAAAGAGTTCTTTGACAATCTATAAAAAACGGCACCAAGGAACATAAACAGAATATAAAGCATCATCATTATAACTAAAGTTATACTACCGTTTGTACTCATGTCCTACCTTTTGAATATTTTCAGGCTCAGAACAAGCAGGTAACAGTCGTTCCAAAACATGGAAGGCCAAAAGCTTGGTGCGAAGGTTGTGGTAGCATGGTGATCCTGGAGAGGGAAATGCAAAATTAGAATTTAAACATCAAACAGCAACATATTGATGACTTTTAAGCCTCTAATTTTATTCTTTTAAGTTACGGTCATTAATTACCTAAGGCGCACTTGTAGGAAATAATGGCCATGAGTGGGTCCACCCATTTCAGGAAAGTGGAGAGTGTTTTCATCACTCTTAATGACAGCACCCGCCTCAGAAAGACCAGAAAGTCTGCCAGCTGACATTCAAGTACTCTGCTACTGCTTTCCAATCCTGGAAGAGCACCAAAAAGTGTGAATATGAAAATGCTGCACAAAGAGAGCACTTTAAAATACACAACCTCTTCCAGCAATATACGTATGTATTAAGGATCGGCCGATAAATCGGGCCGATATTTGCGCTTTTTCCTTGTATCGGTATCGGCCGCTATGTGCCGATACGCGCCGATACACACACACACACAGACAGAAGGAATTGGAGCAGCCGTGTCAGCTTATGAGAGGTCTTTAGCGTGCTCAACACAAACTTTAATGATGAGAGAAATGTTTTATATATCGCACTAAATTGTGTCAGTGTGATGTGTTTGTGTGTGTGGAGGCGGGAGGGGGGGCTGCGCATCACATCGATGCTAGATAAATTTTAACTACGAAAGAAATGTTTTGCACATGGTTGAATATTTATTCCTTTTAAAGTTGATAATGCCGTTTAAATGTGTGTTTAAGAAAGCTGAATCCTACTGTGTTCAGTGTCTACATTTCAATAAATATTTGTTTAAACATGAGACCTGGAATATTTGTTATCATGGTCATTTTTTCATGTAAATTGAGGGATCAAAAGCAGTATCGGCCACAAATATCGGCCCAAGCAAAATCGGCCAAAATCGGTCAATCCCTAGTCGTCACTCATTTATCATGGTTAACAAGATCTATCAAAAATGATCCCTATTATAAAGAATCATTCAAATAATGCTATGTTTTGAGGTATTACTTTAACAGTGTTTATTATTGTCTTTGTAGGTTGCAGATGTGTACTCGTGCACTGCATGCAAATGCATGGTTGGAGATGACCGCAATGTCAGATGAGCCAACAACAAGGTCAATGCAAATGAAAAATAATGGAACAAAAAATTATGGTGAATACCGTTGAAGCTTCTGCTGCCCTCCACCGTCCTCTCAGCTGCCCCTCTCTCTGCCGCTTGCTGCTGCTGGAAAAGGTGCAAGATATTCTGAAGCTGCTCACACATCACTTCCATGAGCGCGTGGGAGACCTCCAGAGGAAGCAGCTCCTCGCAGGAGCTGAAAGCACACAACAATTTGTCACTCAAGTGTTGGCATCTCGCGATGGGCGGCCTGTGAAAACGAGCGACCTCGAAGCCACGGTCATTATCTGCAGCAGGCGTGTACACGCCAGCTTGACGGCCCCGCTCAGCACCATGCATCCAGATGTGGAGACGGCGAACCAGCCCTGGTTCATCAGGACGCAGCTGTTGTCGGTCAGCGTGGAGAGGAGGTCCAGGATGCCGCACCGGATGACCAGCACCAGGTCCATAGGTTGGTAGCAGAAATTCAGTGCAAACATGGTGGACAGGAGAAGGTGCTGGCATGAACCTACGACAACAGGAGCACATTAGCAGAAATAATAGACAAATAGTCAAATTGATAGCGGGGAAAAAGTGAATGATCCAGAATTAGCTAGCTGAAAACCTGGGTTCTTCCTTTCCAACTGGACCCTCTGTCTGAGGACGTGAACCACCTGCTGGTAGAAAGCGTGCGCTGCAGACTGTAACTCTCTTTGCTTGGCTAAAGAAGCTGAATGTGTGCCAGCCTGGATGGAGATCAAAACACGAAACACCCGTGAAAAAAACATCAATCAATACCGATTCAAAACGGTCTCTCTTTCCATCAGGATTGTATCAAATATCCAATACCATTACAAAAACAGCATGGCGATAGTGTGATGATAACATGGATACCGTGTAATGCTGCATCTCGTAATGAGCTCCCGTGGAGGAGCTGATGATTTGAGTCCCCAAAGCGAAGCATCCCGACAGGAACTGGAGCTGCACAGATTGCAACAATGCAGGAAGTTGAGGAGAAACGCTGATTCCACAGCTCTTGTCTTCCATCTTGGACAGGAAGGATGACATCTGATGAAAGGCCTCCAGGCGCATCTGACCAAAACAGACAACACATCCGCTCACTCAATGGCAAGAAATAACTCTCCCAATGCATTTAATAAACGCTATCGTGTACCTCTGCTCTGTGATGCTGCTGCAGGATGGCAAAAGCGATAGCCTCGGGTTCGGCCTCGCCACAATTCTGGGTCGGCGACTGCAACATGCTACCGCACACAAAGTGGAGAGCCTGGTTCAGGATCAGCTGGGTGTGGCTTCCAAATTGGGCCGTGGGGGCGGTAGGACTGATGCACTGACGGAGGCGATCCCAAGCATCTTTCATGATGTCCAAAGAGCACAGAGGTAAGGCTGGAAGACAAAGCACTTGTTTCTTTGGTTTTCTTCACTTAGAAATGAGAAAACGCGACCAAAATGTCTTCTTTCATCCCAATAGTAACTCATATCAACCTCATTGGTGGCGATAGCAATCATACCTACCCATTTTATTCTTGTACGATCCCGAGGAGGTCTTTGATTGGTCAGACTGAATGAAACATATATTGGATATATTAGCATAAGAGGAGTGAATCAGCACTTTATATATACACGTCAAGAAAACTTACATGCTTTCTGCCACCAAAAGACTCGCTCCTAGAAAAGACCAGATTCAAATAATTAGATTTTATTGTGATTGTGATGTAGGATTTTTTTTATCATCGCTGCAAGATGTAGTTGTATTTAAAGTGGACAGAATACAACCTCATCTACCTCTGCATGCACTTAAAAAATGTTGATGGAAAATTGGAGCGGTTGCCACACACTGATTTCCTTTCGTCACCCAAAGGCATGTTCATGTGGCGTTTGATTGCTTTTCTTCAGGTTTGCTTCAAGTCTAAAGCATCAATAAAATCCACTTGACCAGACTTTACCTGGAGCCAGAGTTCGCCGCCTGATTCTCCTCCCTCTCGCTGGGCTCCACCCACGCAGGCCGGACTCCCAAAAGCAGGAAGAGGGCGCGGGAAACAAGCAAACAACACATGCTGGGGAAAGGCAAGCTTTCCACTTCCGCCTCTCGTTGGCTGTCCCACTGCTGCTGAGCGTCGAGCTCCACACGTGGGCTTCCTGGGCTCTCGGCTGTGCCAGGCAGGGCGGAGGTGCCGAAGGACTCGTAGACGGTGACGTTCTGCTGGACCTGCATCGCCTCACGAGTCGCCATGAAGGACTCGAGAACTTCTGCAGGGGGAGGAATGTTGCGATGATGCAAAAGACAAATGAAAAAGGTTGCCAGGGGATATGAAAATCCCTTTAATAGGCCCCAATATTGTAACAGCTGAGGGTGGCCGCCCTGGATTTGGGCCCCACCAAAAAAATAAAAGACTACTGTTCTACTTAATCCCTGAAAATCATGATCATCTTCCTCCTGCTAATGGTTCCCCTGTAGGAGGCTGTTGGGTGGGTACCCAGGGAGCATCTCAAGCTAAAAGAGTAGAAGTGGAATACGCATTGGGGGCGATTTGGGGTACGGTTATGTCTCTAACCTGTAAGGTCCATGCGAGTGCTGCCAAATGTGTCTTCCACTGATTCGTCTTGGTCTTGGTTGTGGTTTGCATGAACGGGTGGGGGCACCTGCACCTCCCGGCTGCATTGACCAACGGATTGTCGCTCGTTGTCCTTCGCCGCTGGAGCGCCAGGCTCTTCTCCTCTCCTGTCTGCATCTGGACTCTGAGCGGTCTGAAAGCATTCGGGTGTTAAAGGTTGTTCAAAATCAAAATACGCTGAAGTGTATTTACGTATTGACTCGAATATAAGACAACCCCTCAGTTTCAAGACAAAATCAATGACAAAATGTTGATATGTGGGAATGACAGGAAGAAAATGACTACGCCTGCCGGGTCATTTTATGGGCAGGCTAGGGATTTCATTATACAAGCAAACCCAAGCAAAAGTCCCCAAGCCAGTCAGAGCTTTTCTTCCTGTCAGTCCACTGTCATTGGGGACTTTTGCTTGGGTTTGCTTGTATAATGAAATCCCTAGCCTGCCGGGTCATATTATGGGCAGGCTAGGGATTTCATTATACAAGCAAACCCAAGCAAAGGTCTCCAAGCCAGTCAGAGCTTTTCTTCCTGTCAGTCCCCTGTCATTGGGGACTTTTGCTTGGGTTTGTTTGTATAATGAAATCTGTAGCCTGCCGGGTCATTTTATGGGCAGGCTAGGGATTTCATTTAATTATACAAGCAAACCCAAGCAAAATTCCCCAAGCCAGTCAGAGCTTTTCTTCCAGCCATTCCCACATAACAAATTCTTTTCTAAGGAAACTAATACTGTCGTTGAGTCGTGGTACCTGCTTGGGAGCAGCAAGCACTTGAGAGGTCCTCGGAGAGTTTTTGTAGGCCAAGAGAGACATTCTGACTTTATAGACAGTTTCAAACACGTCCGACAGCATCTCACCGTGTTCATATCTGTCTCAGGTAGAGAGAGAACACGGTAGATCATGAGCAATGAAATAAACATATCAATATAAACTGATCAGACAAAACATTAGGTACACCTCCACAATCTAATAGCATCACACATTCTCCTAACGACCATGGATAAGTGTATCACCGACCCGTCCTGCCAACAGGCTTTATCCTGCATCCCGGAGTGCTTCAGAAGTGCTGCCAAGCTGCATCGACAAACCGCCTCCAGCAAAGAGTCGCCCGAAGAGCCTCCATTCTCCCACTCTGCTTCCAGAGCAACACAATTACGGCTTAATTGCCACAAGATCTTATCACGGAGCATCTTACAGATGTCTGAAGACAAAACGACATGCCTCTGCTGAGCGCATACTCCTCCATCTTTTGCAGCAGGCAGCCGGCAGCTCCTCTGGAATATCCCAGTGCCACCTCCAGTAAGGTCAGTGTCTCATGGTTGAGGCTCAGCTCTGCCAACCTTGAATCGCTGCCGCCCCGTAGCACCACCTCAGTGAGCCACGCCATGCTAGAGTCTGGAGAACAAACACCATACGCACTGTGAAGCACAGTGACGGCAGCATCATGTTTTGAAGTATTTGAAGTATTTGTCCTACCCAGCTCTTCGTAGTCCATTTCCAGGCCATTCCGTAGGAGCACATTTGATAACCAGAACTCTGAAGTTCTCTCCTGAGGTGAAGGCGGCAGGCCTTGCATCATCCCGCCGAGGCAGCGGCCTACTGCCAACGCCACAGAGCGCTCCAAGTCCAACAGCCAGAGCCACATGCACTCTTCCTCCGCCTCCTCATTCTCGTGATGCTCACTTTTATCTAGGAGGTAAATCTACTGTAGGTAACATTGCCGCATATTTCCTCAAAGATGGCCTCAGGTCTAATAATGGACACAATACTACAACTAATGTGCGTTGAAAAAAAACACCTTAACTTGAAAGCAAGAAAAACTGGAGATAATTACCTCTAATATTACCATCTAATTCAAAATTCATAGTAAACTTGATAAAACTATCAGAATCGAGAATCATTAGGAACCGGAATGGAAACAAAGAATCAGAATTGGAACCGGAATGGTTTAAATTCAACGTGGCCCAACCCCAGTATACCCATTGTATTAAACAAGTAACAAATAATGTGATTGTGAGATGCTGCAACTTTCGAATCAAACCAAGGATAAATGGTTGCTGGGGCGAACTCCACATACCTGAACACCGTTTCTGAGCCTCCATCCCGAGCTCATGCTCCTCCAGCAGACCCGTCTCTGGAAGCAACCTGTTGAAATCATCCAGGTCCTCCAACAAGTCCAGCAAGGGGTCCAGGAGGGGTTGAACCGAGTTCAGGGGCAGCAGTAGCAAGGAGTACATGACCTGACAGAGAAGGCTGCCTGCCATGGAGTTGTACAACACCGCTGGACAAGACGGAAGGGGGAAAGAGATACGGGTAAGTGACTTAAACCTTAAATGTCACCAGCAAAATCAGTGATTTGAAGAGTGGAGTTAATGCCTAAACATTCAGTCCACACGCCAGGTATCAGCCCTTGTTCTTACTGTGCAGCTTCTTCATCATCTGATTGTCCGTGAAACTCTCCCTCAGCAGCTTGGTGGATCTCCTGAGCGTCTCTGCGGCGCAGGAAAGCATCAAGTGAAGGTGTTCACGCAGCAGTTTGACACTGTTGTCGTCCTACACAGGAGTGAGAGGAGCAGGCATGACAAAGGTGTAATCTACCAAGTTAACCGGTTGTCGTGGCGTCGACTAGATGAGAATGATCAATGGATTTTTTTGTGGAATTGATCAATCTGAGGTTTAACCAGGACGCCGTGTGGTCAATTTGTGTGGTTTTCACTACTGGGAAGAAACAAGCAGAGAGCACAAGTAGTTGAGCTGAGAGAAGTTGAAACAGGAAGTGAACATAAAGAGTGTTTGCAGTGAGACCAGTGTGAACTATAATAAAAATATTGTACGACCTCATCAAAATAAAACACAGCCAGGCTGGTGGTAAATGGATGAGTGAGGTTCCCATGGATGGTGAGGTTATCACAGGAGAGTAAAAAGGGTGGCTCAGGCATTTGAATGTGAGGGCACTTAGTGGACAATGTAATGTAAAGTGCAACATAAATAAAATGTATTATTATTTTTTTTTTTTTGAAATAAATAAATTTTAAATGCATTTTAGCTGTTAACCATTTTTTATGAATTTTTGGAATGTTGATGAACATTTTTTAAAAATTGTTTTTAAAACAAAACAATTTGTTGTGTAATTTCCCAGTGCATATCATCAATATAGAGGTGCGTCTATTGTATGTACCTCTAGGCTGGAGTGGATGTAACAATGGGCGAGCATGTGTTTGTGAAGTCCGGACAGAAGCTGGTGGAAGTGCGAAGGAGGCTCCGACTCTCGTTGACTATCACTCGATAGCAGTTTATCGCTGTTTTTCTCCAATTCTCCAAACGCACGCTCCTTTGAAAAAACAAAAACATTGCAAGCAAGTTATCTTGTCATCTGTATGTCATGTATCTTTATCTGTATGTGGGGAAAGTTGCGTGCTCATACCGTGTAAAAGCCAATGCTGAGCAGAAGTGTTCTGAGTAGCACCTCTGCTAAGTGAAATGGATCATAAGCTTCAGAAGAGGAGGAAGAGGAGGGCGGTCGAGCAGACGGGGCAGGCGTCAGAGGTGGTCCCAGGGTCACCACTTCCCCGAAATTGCTGTAACCCAGCAGGGACGCAATGTGACTCTGGTCCTGAAGGCTGCTGAGGACCATGTCTAACTGCAGACGCTTTGAATCAGACACACACACATACATAATAGGAGGGCGTTATTGAGACTGAGAACATTTATGCAGAAAAGAAAAGCTTTTCACATAACAGTGAGTCAGCCATTTGCACGCCTCGCAACGCTGAACTGGTGATGGAATCGTGGGAACACATTATGAGTCCTGTCCATCAATTCAATATTCAATACCGGCCAACACAAATACATCATTTGCATAAAAGCACAGTAACAGTCCTAATTCTGGAGACACTGGTGCATCCTAATGGATGAGAAACTTTTCACTAGTACTGTATGACCATGGAGTATTTAAATTAGAAGTTACAAGCACTAGTATGCAGGCAGACATGAAACTGGCACCTAGTGTTAAAGAGGTGTGTGGCGGAAAGGTACTGCTGTTACTTTAAGACAACGCATGATGCTGCATGCCTCGCTGAATCCTATTTGTCCATGCACTGTACCTTTAAAAAATCACTTACTTGCCCTTTGGAAAGCACATTTAGACTCTGTGGGCCCTGAGGTAGGAGAGAAAGGAGCAGCTCTGTTCGTTCCCTTAGAGGAGGCAGCAGCAAAGAGGCGCCGATAGACAGCGTGTTCATGACAGCCTTCGGATGGACAGAATCAGAATCAGGAGAGCCAACAAAGGACACAACTTAATATGTCCTACATAAGTTACATTATAACTGCACTCTTATGTACCTGTTGTATGGAGTCTGGCATATTCGTGTCTATGAGTCTGAAGAGCAGGTTCCTGAGGGGCCTGCCCTGGGACCCCAAAACCATGGCACCGGTTCCCCCGGCATGAGCCAGCGACAAGTGAACAGACAGCAGCTTCATGCACAGCAGAATAAACTGATGGTGCTCCCTGGGAGAAGATGAGTAAAGATAGTGAGGAGTGTCATGTGACCAGAGTATGCAAGGACGGCAATTGGTTCCTTGATCGACAATGGGGTACATTAAATCTGTATGTTCTGAGCTCCTGTTTCTATGCCAGTGTCAGGTTGAGCCAAAAAATAATAATAAAAATTGCGAGTTGCCAGAACATGGATGTTGCTCAACTTCATACAGCTGATGTTCTTCATTACTCAATTTTAGGCCATTTTCTCCAAAAAAGGATCAATAGTTAAATATCCCTGGAAATAATGCATACCGCTTGGATAAGAATGGCGCTGGCGGGGTGTCGTCCCCAATTCCGTCGCAGTAACTTTCAAGGAAGCTGCGCAGGTAGGTGAACGTACTCTCCTCGAGGTCCACACAGAAAGGCCTGTGCCACGCCACCAGCTGACTGACAAAGACACACAATCACTTACATAAGAATTCTACGCAGTAGATCATACACTCAATTTATTGTCCACACCTCTAAATCAATTAATAATGACCCAAGTATAAGATGCAAATATCATGTTATATTTAGGGTCAATGCATGATTATATAAATTAAATAAGTCTTTCTTTACCGATCTGTCGGAACTGCAGTCCAAGCCAAACTGTGAGAGGTTCCGGCCGTAATCTGCTGGATGGACACCCCCTCAAGACCCAGCACTTTCTTAGGTTTGGTGACGGGTGTGGAGGTGTGGCCTTGCCCACACTGGCCCATGGTGTTGTTCCCCCATGCGTACACTTCATTCTCTGTGGAAATAGGAGCGCATCGCATTGGACAAAGTGGTAATTATTTGTCCTTTTGATATTTGTATCGTACCGTGTGATAGGGCCAAACAGTGGCTGTCGCCACATGAGATGTCAATGACCTTGGTGATACTCAGGTCCTCGATGAACCTGGGCCTCAGCGAGGTGATCTCGGACGAGCCAGATCCTAAACATGAGCCACAGCCCCAAGCAAACACCTGGAAGAATGAACAGAATGATCAGAGTGATCTAGTCACTGATTAGTCTGCAAAGAGCAAGTATTTTTACTTTACTGTAGTTTTATTTTATATTGGTTAATGCTTGGATGACAGTTAGAGATGTTATTTTTCGCCATTACAGTCTGCTTGCATTGAGGCCATGTGAGGGCAGTGCCCCACCAAATTCTCACCTGTCCTGCAGAGGTGAGGGCCAGAGAGGACTGGCTTCCAGCACATACTTTCCTAATGATGAACCCATGCAGGCCCTCGATCACCTTTGGACGATACACCCGGTTTGTGTCTCCATGACCGAGTTTACCTATAAGGTAAGAATCGCAACCAAACAGCGACATTATAGCAAACAGCACTGACCGGATTTAACAACGTACCATTGTCTCCTCCACCAAAGGACCAAGCGGTGCGTCCATCCTGCGCCACGGCGATGGTATGCGAACTGCCGCACGCCACCTGCCCAACACCACTGATGTCCTTCACCAGCGTCGGCGTGTTTCGGCTCTGGCTGTCACTGTGGCCTAACAATGAAGAAGTGGAAAACGATCATCTTTCCATGGCGAAATGTTGCCTTTCAATGGAAAAATAGCTTTTCATTGCTAAATCATTGTGTTTTCATGGCAAATATTGTGTTTTTATGGCAAAATCTGCAAAATTTCTAGGGCAAATATATTGTTTTCATGGAAAATATATAGATTTCACTGCAAAATACAGTGTTTTAATGGTGAAAATATAGAATTTGGAGATTGGTGCCAACATGCTACAGGAGCAACAAAAACAAGACAAATAGGAAGCGCACCAAGTCTGCCAAAGTCCCCCTCGCCCCACGTGTAAAGCTCGCCGTCATTGGTCACGGCTGCGCTGTGCCTGTAGCCAGCAGACACACACACCACAACCTGGAAGAGAGGCGGAAATATTGTCTTTCAACTCAAATGAATCCATCTGTTTATCTTTTCTCTAGCATTTTCTTCACCTTGCCTATCAGCGGCCCTTGGATTATTTTGGGGTATTTCTGTGTAGCACTGTTACCATGGCCCAGTTTGCCATATTCTCCATCCCCCCAGCTGAACACCTAAAACCAATATTTGGAAAATCTTATGGTGACTATTTTGTTGTAGAAGTACAATCCACATCATTCCATTCATCTTCCTACCTCTCCTTCCATGGTGATGGCCAAGGTGTGACCATCTGAGCCCTTGGAGGAAGACACCTTCTTCATGTTCCTGTGTGGCTCTAGCACCAGTTTCTTGGGCATGGACTGGTTGTTGGAGTCCCCCAGACCCAAACGACCATAGCTTCCTTTACCGCATGCCTTCACAGCGCCATCTGCGGACACGGAGAAGGTACAGTACTGGCCGGCCTCGATCTGAAAGGAAGACAGAGAGAACATGAAAGTGTTACCTCAAATCTAATTGAATAAATAACTGTACTGTGTCATTTAATGCCACTATATTTCATGGTGGACGACATTTCCACAACACCGACTACAAAGCAATAGAAGCTGATGTTTACAGTTGTGTTCAAAGAGTCATTGTAAAATTAGCACATTTTGATTCAGTCCTGTACAAGAATAAGTTGACCTCATACAACCACCTACAGGACTGTAGGGGAATAGCATCAACATGTCATGTTACAATGTTGACTGTTCGGCTTTGGTAGACTAATGTTTACTTTCAAACAAATCAACAAAACAATCTTTCACATACCATTTGGGCATCACTGAAGCCCTGCGTGGGTTTAGGCAGCAGGATTTTCTCCAGCGTTCCCTCCGCCAGCTGATGACTGCTGTTGCTCCCCCACACGTACACCACCACGGCGTCGCCCTCGTTGCCTGGAGCAACCGAATCCGCGCTGCAGGAGCACAGGCAGTATGACGCCAGGTTACAGATCTGCAAAAAGCGGATGAGAGAGTGAGCTCCTGGGAGCTTTTTACTTTTGACAAGGTCCTTGTATTCCCTTACCTCCTCAAAGAGACAGAGAGCAGCCTGGGAGAGTCTGCAAAGTCCGTCTGTGTCCTTTTGGAGCACCGGGGTGTGGACGGTCTCACCGCGAAAACCCTGGGGGAAACATTTGACATGTGGGTGTGCTTTACCCTAAATGTCATGTCATTTAGCACAATACAAAAATCATTATTTTAGACTATTAGAAACTACAGTTGTACACCACCACCAGTGTCTTATATTAATCATCCTAAAATAAATCAATGAAAAGTAATAATTGAGTAAAGCCATTTCCAATGAAAGCCTACCGAAAACTGCCTCATTTGGAGAAGAGTGTGATGTATGACATCAAATCCTACACCAGCTGCCTGCTGGGAGCTCAGTGAGGGGGAGGAGGAAGATGGCGCGGAGGTGCGAGAGGACATGGAAGCCGCCAAAGCCACCTCCACCCACTCCAAGAGAAACCTCAGCGATCCTCTTTGCATGGCCAGGCCGAGCAGCAGCTCCAGCGCTAACCTCCTTCCCGTCAAGTCGGCGCCGCCGGTGCCGCTGCTTACCGACGTCTTCTTTAAAAAGTCGGCCACTTGGGCGAGGCAGTCCAGCCCGACTGATGGGATCTTGCTCTCGTTGGCCAAGGAGAGTGGCGGCAGGGATGCCAGCACGGAGGCGGCGGTGGCGAGGACGTCATTGCACAGCATCGACTCTGGTTGCACCGAGGCGGCGTACCTCCAGTTCTGCTGCAGTAGCGAGAAGAGCAGGCTCAAACCTGTCCTCACGCCCATTTCTATCAGAACATCCGTGCCCGTCTTGACCTTGGAGGCGCCCCCTGGCAGGCAGGGCTCTGAGGCCAGCTCGAGTTGCCCGCATTCCGTGCCATTGTCTGCGGCCTGCGCAGGAATCTGCGTGCGGAAATTGTCATGGTACTTCGTGTCAAGTGCATAGTAGATCCTCTGGAGCACCACCAGCCTGTGGTGGAGGCCCTGCGTGTAGCAGGTCTGAGTCAGCATGCGGCGAGCAAGCCATCGCTGGCTGTGGAGCAGCGATGAAAGATACTCCTCCTTCTCCGCGGCGGCGCATGACTCGCACTCAAAGTCGGGCAGGCGAGGGCCGATGAGTTCTTGGACTGGCTGAGCCACACTCACTACTTCCTTGTTGTGGAGGAGTTTCTTGTAAAGGACGGCGGCTCCGTGCCTGGTGGCCGTCTGGACGCTGTCCTCAGCCGCCCAGGAGCTGTTGAGGTGCTCCTCCCACTTCAGCAACACATGGGTCTGACAGGGCATCATATCTGAGCATTATCTTCACTCTGATTAGCACCTGAAAGACGAAGCGGAAGGCATTCATTATTAGCGTATTTACCCAAGCATAATGTGAACTTGGCTGCACGGCGGTCGAGTGGTTAGCGCGCAGACCTCACAGCTAGGAGACCCGAGTTAAATCCCACCCTGGGACATCTCTGTGTGGAGTTTGCATGTTCTCTCTCCGGTTTCCTCCCACATTCCGAAAACATGCTAGGTTAATTAATGACTCTAAATTGTCCATAGGTATGAATGTGAGTGTGAATGGTTGTTTGTCTATATGTGCCCTGTGATTGGCTGGCCACCAGTCCAGGGTGTACCCCACCTCTCGCCTGAAGACAGCTGAGATAGGCTCCAGCACCCCCTGCAACCCTTGTGAGGATAAGCGGTAGAAAATGAATGAATAAACCTAAAAGGTAGACCTAAGAAATATACAAACATGTACCAATACAGGTTATAAATGTGCTTATAAAGTATTTACAGTAAATTAATACAAATTAAACAAAAACCAAAAGTAGAAGTACCTGAAGCTCTAAACTGCTTCACAAAGTGTAAAAAAAATGTTGGCTGGCGACCCCGCCTCAAGCCCAAAGACAGCTGTGATAGGCTCCAGCACCCCCGCGACCCTCATGAGGATAAGCGGTAGAAAATGAATGAATGAATAATGTGAACTTCAATAAAAGTTATTTTTTTTAAACATATTTCTTCATCACTTGTTTGATGACTCTTCCGCATTGATCAGCATTATCTTATGCAAAGGTCTTCAAAATAAAAGCGTAGCATAGCCTGAGACTAGACTTGAGCGTCAAGTGGAAGACTCACTTTAAACATGATTTAGTGTCTGAGAAGCTAACCCCCAGGTTCTCTCTGTTCCAGGTTAGATACAATACACTTCCACAGCTCACAGGGGGGCCATTCGCAATACAAGTCTTGTGTCACCGCGCCATGGCCTCGGGCTCTAGCACAAGCCAGGATGATGGAGGCTCCGGCCAAGAATGTGCACAGGCCTCAGCCGCGGAAGCTCATGTTGTTTGCCTCTTGCTAGGGCTATACGGTTTCCAGTCTGGACCAAAAATAACAACAAGCTGTGATAGGGTCAAGTCAGCTGGCAGCAAAACATAACTGGCTACTAACTACCTGGACTTGAACTCGGGCTACATTTACAACCTTATTAAAATGCACTACATCTCTGACTGACTTTGAACAACAAAACATGCTCATCGATTGACTTGACTCTATCTGCAATACCAGCTTGCATATGCTAACAATAGTGGTTTAAAAGAACAGATTTCACACAAAAATAGTCCCTCGTTTATCTCACTTAATCGGATCCAGACCAGACTGTGATAAGTGAACTTCCACGAAGTAGAATTCTTTATTTATGAACAAATAATTTCATAGTTAGAGCATAGAAAACCTGTTTACGGGTTTCTAAATAATAACACCTCTAGAAGTCACCTGTACTTTCATATTACCCAATATAGTAGAACTCATAACAATAAATAAGACTCATGCTCGTGTGTGTTGCTGTAATAGGCCATATATCCTTTTCTACAGCTTATCCTCACAAGGGTCGCAGGGGTGCTGGAGCCTATCCCAGCTGTCTTCGGGCGAGAGGCGGGGTACACCCTGGACTGTTCGCCAGCCAATCACAGGGCACATATAGACAAACAACCATTCACACTCACATTCATAGACAATTTGGTCACCAAGTCACCAATTAACCTAGCATGTTTTTCTCCCCGGAGAAAACCCATGCATGCACGAGGAGAACATGCAAACTCCACGCAGACATGGCCGAGGGTGGGATTGAACTCTGGTCTCCTAGCTGTGAGGTCTGCGTGCTAACCATTCGACCGCCATGCAGCCCAACCATGAAACAGCATGATTTAACTCATAATATATTAATTGAAAAACCACATTATCTTCCCCATCTAAACCTATTTGTTTTGCTTTTCATGTTTTCTTACTCAGTCACATGCTTATGTTGTACTCCCAGGTGCCTACCACTGAAGACTTAACATTCATGGTGTGCATCTTTACACGGTAACATTCACGCTCATGCTCTCCCTTGTAGTGTTTAGGGATGGCCTACTACAGCAGTGGGAAGTGTTCGGGAACACTATTGGCCTACTCCAATAGTGGGGTGGGAAGCAGGGAACTGTCGGGGACTTAAATATTAGTCCAGACCTGCCAACATATGTATATGAATTTGTTGTACTCAGCATGCAATTTGACTCTCTTTATACACTTGTTTGTTTGTTGCTTTTTCTCTGTACAATAACAATAAATAAATAGATTTTCTATAGATAAATAGAATTTCAGTGGTATTTCAAATTGGGGTGGAGGGGCGTGAAAACATTTGTGTCCTTCAGTGGGGACATGACAGAAAATAATTGACAACCACTGTACTACAGGGACCCCGCCTCTCGCCTGAAGACAGCTGGGATAGGCTCCAGCACCCGCCGCAACCCTCGTGAGGATAAGCGGTAGAAAATGAATAAATGATGGAATTAATGTACTACAGGGACATTCCCCAACTAGTGTCAAACCTAAGCACCAGCATATTTCTTGCAAATGCAGCTGGGATAGGCTCCAGCATACACCACGACTCAAGGAGAATAAGCGGTATAGAAAATGGATGGATGGATGGCACATGTGACGCTCCACAATTAGAGGAGGTTCTTGCTGGGACAAGGGCGGGTGATGGAGGTACTCTGTTGCCAAGACAACCCCAATAAAAATGGAGCTGCATGGAAGTAATTAAAAGCAGTGGGTCGGTCATTGGCATGATATAAGAGTGATATGCAGCACCAAGCATCCATGCTAATGACATTAGCCGACGTCGTGATCCGGTTCATTAGCAATACCCCACACGTTGGTACACGGTGACGATGCAGATACTCACCACGGCGACACAATGGGTAATTGCGTACCCACGGTCCGGTCACTCCCGCCGGCCCCTCGGCTAACCTCGCTCCGCTTGTAGTGTCCAGTCAGTGGCCGTGTCGGTGAGCTAGCGGGGCAGGGCTGGCTGCCTGCACTGCGGCGCCTCTTCGGCTTCAGGCGAGCCCCCCTTCTTGTCGGCTCAATCGTGGCTGTGTGACAGCTGGCTGCCAAACAAGCCCCGCTGCTCGGTGACGTCCTGTCACCGTATGACGATTTCTGGAATCACGCCGACAGCTGACATGTATGTTGGGGCATATTTGTTGTTAGCTTCAAGTAGCTGACATGTTTGCTAGCGCCGGTGTGTACCTGTCCCCGTTACAGTGAGGTCTCACTCAGACGAAAATATCATGCCCCGGCTTCTCCTCCCTGCTCATCCTCTTCTTCTGCTGTTTATCCGATGAAGTCAGTCGGCGTTGGAGGACGACCTTACCGCCATCTTGTGTCGGACTCCTCCTCCTCCCAATCACCATCATCATCAATAAGCCTCGTCATCATCATTCTGTTGCTTGGTGCTGTATGTCAAATTGAAGTTTAAAAAACCCTATAGCTCTAATGATATTGTGAAATTGCTCATAATGTTGTGGTAATATGTATTTATATATATATATACTGTAGAGCAATATGCAAATCAGATCACGTTGAACTGTAATTCCCAGTGGCATGCTGACTTGCTGGGGTTCAATCACAATTCAATTAAAATAACCCAAAAGGTCCCTTCTTCGTCTCAATATTTACTACAAAGGTTGAAAGTAGTGGGAAGACACAATCATGAAGTGATGACAATGGATTGAAGCAATTAGTATGCAAATTAGCATGCAGTACTTGGCTGCAAGCAGCAGAGGCGCTGTTGACGACTGATTTAATTGTATAGCAACAATATAAAATTCATCAAGCAAGGAAATATAATCGCAAAATGATGTAATAGACTTTATTGAATCGATAAAAGATTGTATTTATTTTCTTTTGTTCTGCACCACAGAGCCAGAGTCCCCCAACTGTGGGGGTGACCACAGGTCGCACTGTGGCTCCGCCACTGCGCCCAAGGACACAATAGGAGAGGAGTGAGAGGAGGGTGGAAGTGGGGTACGAACCACCAACCTTCTGGTTTGTGTGATTATACTCTGCTTTCGAGTTCCACTACGCGTTGGCATTTGTGATTCCCTCAATGAACTGCAGCATTAGTGTTGGCAGCACTGTCTTTATACTCTAACC
Source organism: Doryrhamphus excisus (assembly GCF_030265055.1). Classification (NCBI taxonomy): domain Eukaryota; kingdom Metazoa; phylum Chordata; class Actinopteri; order Syngnathiformes; family Syngnathidae; genus Doryrhamphus; species Doryrhamphus excisus. The sequence goes on from NC_080467.1 coordinate 8,953,342, forward strand.
CAGGGGTGCTCATTAAGTCAATCGCGATCTACCGGTCGATCGCGGAGGTGGTACTGGTCGATCGCTGGTCGATCGCGGCGTGACATTAAAAAAATATCATCCTCGCATCAATGCCGTCACTTGATTGATATACAGGGCAGCCATTCAGATGACAACTGAATGTTGCCCTTCGGGCGACCAATCAAATCAAACAACGTCTCTAAGTGCAGCAGAACTTACGATGTCAGCCTATCATCCATCCCCGTTACTTGATTGACATAGAGGACAACCAGTCAGATGACAACTGAATTTTGACCTTTAGGTCACCGCTCATGCGTAAACAACGATGCAAAGTGCTAAGCTAGTCGGTGAATTGCGTTAGATTTTAAGCCCTCGCTAAAGTTTATGGTCACTAAAATGAGTGAAGGAGCTGGACCAAGTAAAAAGGCAAAAACATATCACTTCCATACGGAATGGGAGGTGGACTTTTTTTCCACAATGTCTTTTTCGAAGTGCGTTTGCCTCATATGCCATTCTACCATCGCAGTACCAAAGAAGGGAAATGTGGAGTAATGTGGAGGTAATTACAAAAAATGTTAATTGTTAATTATGTTTTGCAATATTGGCTCATTTGGTTATGTAAGGTACATCAACATACATTGTACGTACAAATAATCCTCAATACATTTGAAAATAAATAGATGTTTTGCATTTTTGTAGTGGGTAGATCATTTTGACTCGGTCATTTTAAAAGTAGCTCGCATGCTGAAAATGTGTGAGCACCCCTGCTCTAACCTGTAAGTATCAGTACCACTAAATAATGGTCATGCATCTGAGGTTTATTGGAGACTTTAAATTGTGAGTGTGAATAGTGTCACCATAATGAGGTCATGTGATATAGAAAATAGATGGAATTCTTCCAAAATATTAAAAAAACAACAAAAAATCAAGAGTCTGTATTCAACATGAGCTACAGTCGAGCATAAGAAGAAATGTAAGGGAAAACACCACCCTCTAGTGGCTCACTATGGAATCGCTCCTGTTTAATTGTATACCAATGCATCCATGTCACACTTGATGACGTGTTTGCGGCGCCGGTCCAGGCCTCCCACAGAAAAGCACAGACAACCTGTGGCATGATGAGGTCACGGAGATTTCAGTTCCTGGATGGCGGCTCACAGCTAATCCCACTTCCACGCCGGATCTCTAAATAAAGGGACGACAACACCGGAATGAGGAAATGTGCAAAACAAAGTTGTTGAATGCTGTGAAAAGCCCTCGGGCTGATGAGGCTCACTTCCACTCGAGTCCCCCTCCTGAGGTGCTTCTTCTCGCCGCAGCCCCCCTCCATCTCTCTCCCACCTTTCCACGCCATGTCTCTCCTGCTGCTCGCGGTGCTGTCCTCGCTCCTGGTCCACGGCGCCCAGTCGTGGGGCTCCAGCGTCAAGTACGCCGTCAACTGTCCGGACAGGTGCAACGTGGAGCTGTGCGGGCCCACGCACGGCTGCACGCGCACGGTGCTGGACGACTGCGGCTGTTGCCGGGTGTGCGCGGCCGGCCGAGGGGAGCACTGTTACCGCACCGTGTCCGGCATGCACGGCGTCAAGTGTGGACCGGGTCTCTTCTGTGAGTTCTACAAGGACGAGGACGACTATGGGGACGAATACGGCGTGTGCAGAGGTGCGTGTTTACTGCCTGTTTATGTGACACGTAGATGGTGCAGACAGCACTCGTGCACCAAACGCTGCAGGATAGCCATTTTTAAACCCCATTATTCAATGAATGACGTTAAAATAGGTCTAATCTTTCACTCGAATATAATATTTTAATATCAAGGTAATATGAATGTTTTTTGTTTGAATTTGTTTTGAAAATATTATAATAGAATATTTTAGATTAATATTATAACAGAATATTAATACAATACTAATTTTAGATTAATATTATAACAGAATATTAATATAAAATATTAAACATTTGTTTAGACAATATTATAACAGAATATTAATATAAAATATTAAACATTTGTTTTGAAAATATTATAACAGAATATTAATCTAAAATATTAAACATTTGTTTTGAAAATATTATAACAGAATATTTAGATTAATATTTAGATTATATTATATATATTATATTTTGATTATGTTATCCAAATATATTAATCTAAATATTAATATAATATTAATATTATAACAGAATATTTAGATTATATTATCCAAATATATTAAGCTAAATATTAATATATTTGGATAATATAATCTAAATATGAATCTAAATATTGTATAATATTTAGATTCATATTTAGATTATATTATAATATAGATAGAATATAATCTAAATATGAATCTAAATAATATTTAGATTCATATTTAGATTATATTATAATATAGATAGAATATAATATAATCTAAACATGAATCTAAATATTCTGTTATAATATTAATCTAAAATATTCTGTTATAATATTTTCAAAACAAATTCTAACATAAAATTACAAAACATTACCTTGATATTAAAATATTATCTAAATATGAGTTGTAGTTTACAGTTTTTGTTTCTTTAATTCATTTTTTATGTATTTTATTCATAATACTTAAGTCCAGATGATATTCGAAAGTTAATAAATATTTACAAAATATTTAATTTCCAAAAAAAATCAATCAAAAATGTAAGAATTTCTTCAAAATACATGCATAGTTTGTGTGTGTATATATAATATTTGATTCTTAAACAGGTGTCAATCAGGTATCAGTGTGTTTATTATTGTGGTTGTAATTTACAGGGGTGGCATCGTAGTGCAATATTGCAAACTGCAAACACAATAACATATTGTAAAAGAATACAAATATTGACTATAATTATCCTCGTAAAGTCAGAATGTGACTACAACCATGCGAATGTCCTTATTGAGCTGCAAACTGATCATTTGTGTTAAAAAAAAAATGTGCCCCCAGATTGCCACTACGGGACTTACGGTGTGGAGTGCCGCAAGACATGCAGCTGCAAAGGGGGCCTGTGCGACAGGGAGACGGGCGCTTGTCTCACCCTCCGATTCTTTGCCAAACTTGCCGGCAAGCTCAAAACGGAGCCTCAAGCAGGTAAAGAAGCACCGATACTTGTCATACATATCCTGTGTTTACTATGAATGGTTAGAACTTTGGACTTGGAAAAAAGGTAAATTCATGGAACGTCTACTCATTCCCAGAAGGAGATGTCGGCTCGGGAGAGGTTCAGGACTCGGATCAAGCGGCAGTGGATCAATCCAGCGCTCCTAAGTGGCTCAACCCTCGCTGACACAGTGCTTACACACAAGCTGGAATCCCTCATTCAGTCAGTGGCAATGTAGCATTAACTTATAAGTCAACTGAAAGGTCTATTTTATTATTATGTTCAAAGATGCATACTTTCTTTATTTATATGCCTTTTACTCATTTGCTGCTGTCTTATTCTCCAAATTGTTTGTTCTGGATTGGATAAAATGTTGACATTTTCTTAGTTACTGTGCCTTCAAAGGAAAATATCATGGCTTGTGTTGTACTGGGTATTAATTCTCTTTATTATATGGCATTTCTAGTGGAAACAGAAAACATGCAAATGTCCTACAAATAAACCAAAGTTATCATATAGACTCTTTGTGTTTTCATTTCTTACCCTTGGACAACAATAGAGTATATCAGGTTTCATCATTTTATTTGATCTGACAATTTATCTCGCTTCCCTGTGTGTGTATGTGAGTCACATGGTGGCCGAGTGGTTAGTGTGTAGTCAGGAGTCAGTCAGGAGATTGGGAAGACCTGGGTTCGAATCTTCGCTTGTCCATCGTTCATTTTCTACCGTTTATGCTCACGAGGGTCGCAGGGGGTGCTGGAGCCTATCAAAGCTGTCTTCGAGCGAGAGGCGGGGTACACCCTGGACTGGTTGCCAGCCAATCACAGGGCACATATAGACAAACAACCATTCACACTCAATTTGGAATTAACCTAGCATGTTTTTGGAATGTGGGAGGAAACCGGAGAAAACCCACGCATGCACGGGGAGAACATGCAAACTCCACACAGAGATGGCCGAGGGTGGAATTGAAATCGGGTCTCCTAGCTGTGAGGTCTGCGTGCCAACCACTCGACCGCCGTGCAGCCCCGTATGAAAGTGATATTTTAATATTTCAATTCTATGGGTCAGTGTATGTTGGCCCAGTTTCAAATTCAAATTTCCCCTTCAGTGAACCGCAGCTCCCTCGTGCCGGCAGCACTCGTGCAGCCCGGCAACTACCACCACGAGGCTTGACTGTAGGCAAGACACAATTATCTGTAGTTTAGTTTACTTTTCTTTCTTCCAAACATGCATACCATTGAATGCATCACACGTCAACATCATTAAAGTGTAGTCAGTTTTGAGTGCAACTGGGAAAATGTGGGAAGCCTTTCTTGGGTATTGTCTGTATTTGCCTGTATTCACCTTTCCAGTATAATATACAATATGTTTTAAAACCAAATGTTATACTATCCAATGACTAAACTAAAAATACCCATCTTATCATCCTCACCTCCGACTCTTTACGTGTACACAAAAATGTTTGTCCCGCATTCAGCGTGTTTATTTCCTGCACTTCCTGACACCTGTGAAAATGGCCCTTCTTCCTGTTGTTGTTGTGTCTGCCCGGGCCGGGAATTCAAGAGTGACACTCCAAAAAGCTTGGAATTCTTGTCAGTGACACACACAACCTCTAAAAGGTCCTGTCCTTCTGCTTCATATCCTCCCCCTACCCCCACTGATGGCACGTTCTCCTGCAGAGTTTGGACTATAGTACAGAGGGGTACGAGAACCATTTTAAAGGGAATTTAAGGTGAACGGGATCTTATAAATGTCCTGATACCGCTAAGGTCGCCACACAACACCTCACTTGAAATGATTTGGCTTTTTGGGGGGATTTTTGCAACACTTGCAACACATAGACAGGAAGTTATGTTCATTTACAGCAGTCCCTAAACGCCTCATCACTTGTTATCAGAGTTAAGGGAGACCAAACGTCTGTAGTTTTATTGCTTATTTTTAATTCTTAACTTCTTTTTACGCTTCTGGGACAATTAAGAGTCGCTTTAGCACAAGTTAAGCTTTGTAAGTTTCATTGTTTCTATGTGTTTGATGTTTTTTGTGATGTTTTAAATGGTATATGGCCCTGAATTAATAATAACAATACATAATAATAACACCTTCAATAGATCCATCAAGTGTGCATTCCAAGGTGACAAATATGGGCACAGGTACATGGGAGCAGTGCTTCGGCGCATTCTAAACGTTCCCCTGAGTCCCTGAGAGCTGGCGGGCCGGGTCCTTGCATCCAAACAAACAAAGGACCTTGGGAAAATAACAGGAAAGAGTTGGTGAGAAATACCCTTTATCTGACTCCCCGAGCACGTCACTGCCGCCCGGGCTGAAACAAAGGTGCGTGGAGCGAGTAGTAAATAACACTGATTTACTGCAAATAGATGTCCTGCTATTTACAGTCTGGCCCCGCCTCAGCAGGTTGTTTATACTAGCCTCATGCTGACAAACACGGTATGAAAAAATTCATTTATTCTGAAAATAAATAATTTCAATAAAAATATAAAGTAAGACAAGGTAGATCATAATTAAATTAAATTAAATTAAATTAAATTAAATTAAATTAAATTAAATTAAATTAAATTAAATTAAATTAAATTAAATTAAATTAAATTAAATTAAATTAAATTAAATTAAATTAAATTAAATTAAATTAAATTAAATTAAGCCGAAAAACTATATTATTATATTATATATTAAATATATTATATATTATTATATTTAAAACTTTGAAGTTTGAGGAAACAAAATAAATGAATGAGTTAAAACAAAAACACAAAGAAGTGAAACCATTCTTCTTTGGGTCGTGCCTCTACTTAAAACTTAAGCGCTAATAAAAACAACAGGAAAGAATGACAATGCACTGCAAGCCAACATACTTTATGTTTCATTTACAAACCAACCTCACAACATAAGCTGACTGTACGTACTACGTACGTGTGTGTCACTATCAACTGCATATATCAGAAAAGAGACAAACAGCACCACTTGCTGGATTTGACGCGGCACTGAGCCACCTGCTCTTAGAACAGGGGATTCCAACGTGCTTTTCTCCCGTGGTACATTCTAAAAATATAATTGAATAAGAAAACAGCAAAATTGGAAAATCAATCAATTGGGGAAAGTATATTTTGAAATAATCATATTAGTTTCAGACGTTTCATTAAAAAAAAACTTTCCAAACTATTGTATAGGTTTGTAGCTGTAATGCTAGAGATTGCCACTAGAGAACAATGTTGCACCGCAGCAACATAGTTGAGCTCTTTCTTTTTTTTTCTTGACCTCCAAATTTGAAACTCCCGGAAGTGAATTGATCACTGGAGCTTGACAACAACGTAACGATAAGTATTGACAACATTCGGTAGTATTGTTTGTTGTTTATGCTTGATATGACGAAAAGACACAATTTAGCTTCATGGAACCAGACGGTAATTCGCCACTTCAATCTACTCGTTGCATACAAAGTCAAGGTAGGAACGATGATTAACGTTTCTCGATTCAGTTTGGGATTATGAATGAGAGCACTAAAATACCTTTTCCACTAAATATCATCATGGTAAACTTGAAAAAGTCTGTGTTACCCTAACCCTATTACTTACAATTGGTGCCATGGCAATAGCCATTTTAAGTCTAAATATTCTAATTTTACTTTATTAATTATAGACTTATTTTGGTCCAAGTAGGCAGTAACTCCACAGCTTGGGCCACGCTGATCCTCCCCAGTCCTGTAGATGGCGGTATTGCACATTGCAAGAAGGTGCAACCTCATAGAAGTCGATTCAAATGGTAGCACATGGGCCAGATTCAGGGGTTCGTTTTATGCAGCAGATTCTTAAACACACCAGAGTACTCCTGTCATATAGAGGATCTTTGACTAGTGTACATATGTTTGTTTTGATTTGGCATTATATCCAAAATAATAACTGATGTGAAGTCCTGATATCCTCAAATCTGGTCCAAAATTGATTGATTTCTTACTTGGCCCCTTCCTTGAGTCACTTTTTTTTTCTAGAAATTGCTTATATAGTTTTGGTGCAATGCTGCTAACTAAGCAACACACAGCTCGGATATAACAAATATTTGCGACAAACATGTAAGAAATATCCACTGGGAAAGGCCCCAAGGTCCAAGTTTGGGTCATGAGAAACAGAAGAACCACAGAGACAGTCTAAATTCCCAGATGTGCCATCTGTGATCATTCATCCGCTCTAATCTAATGCGCTATCTTCGATGATGTCCACTCTGTCCGCCCCCGCAGGAGGCCTCGTGGGAGTCGATGCAACCTCGCTTTGTTTACAGATGGCCACTCGCTACGTCACAAGGTCACAAGAGCTTCACGATCGGCATTCCAACGTCTTGCAAATATAATAAAACATGCTGAGGGATGGCGGCGGACAGCTGCGGCGTTGCGCCCCATCCTTCTTTCATCTCATAACTTTGATGACTCGCTTGCGTGCAGTATCTATTGAGATCTAGTATAAACAATACTGCTTTTGCAAAGTTAATAACGCACCGTGAGGACGGTCACAGGTTGGATTTAACGACTTGGTGTTTATTATGCTTGTAGTTTACAGTGGTTCGTAATATTTTGGGCAGAAATAAAATGTATTTGTGATTGTATTTTGTTGTGATGTCATATTAGATCCACTTGGTAGCACTTGGACTGAGAATGTAGCTGATAGCTCACAGGTAAACAAGATGCATTTTGCACCAGTCAGTGTGTATACAGCTGAGCTAGCACCCCAGTGATGACAGGGTTCACCAAATAAACGTTTGCAGAGCACGTTGGTGGTATATGTCACGGTGAGGACACATTTCAGGTGGTTACTTTTGGACTAAAATGAAATTGCTATGCTTAAAGTGTGCTTCGGACACATGTAACCACCTCGTATATCTCCTCAGGCTGAGTGGAAGCAGCCAGGATGACTTACATGAGTTCAGGCTGCAGTGTGTGTGTGTGTGTGTGTGTGTGTAACAGGCTCCTCCTCCTTTCGTGGTGCGACAGCCACCCAGAGACACTCTGTCAGCATGCACACGTTGTGAGAGTTGAACTTGTGAGGACATTTCTCCGTCCAGTGAGTCTGCCAGTCAGTGCAGCAGCAGCAGAGAGCGGAGGACAACGTCATCTCCACATCCTCCACTTCTTCTTTTTCTTGACCAAACCTCACACCCCGGGCTGGATTTATTTGGGAATCAAGCAGCACCTGGTTGATTGATCTCAAGGGTGAGTTCAAGAACATTTAGGATTCCTCTTTTTATGTGGGTATGACAATCTTATCAGCGTGCTTCAACCTGCAGACTTCAATGGCTGCAAAAATGATACGAATGTTCAGCCAAGATTGACGCTGTCATGATATGTTGTTGTTGTGGTTGGAGTTTGCACTGCACTGTTTCTGATATGCTGCCTGCAGCCTGATTTGGGAGCGAAACTGACTGGTGGCCAGCCAATCACAGGGCACATATAGACAAACAACCATTCCCACTCACATTCATACCTATGGACAATTTGGAGTCGCCAATGAGGCTAACATGTTTTTGGAATGGGGGAGGAAACCGGAGTACATGCAAGTTCCACAGGCGGAGATTTGAACCCAGGTCTGTGTGGCCAACGTGCTATGCACTCAAACATATTCATTGGAATTCCTTTTTGCACCAAAAAAAAACCCAAAACAATTGCTCCACATTGCATGTAGCACATGAAAGGACAGGGAGAGTTGGCAGCATTATTGACTGAGATCTGTTTCCAATATTTTGACCCTCATATAACCAAACTAGTAAGTTGCTAACTGCTCATTGCAAGGCTGAAAAATAATTTTACAGAAAAAAATGATTGATTTCTATTTATTATGATTATTATTAATATTTTACAAGGGTGGTTGTTCTGCTATAGCTACAGTACTTGTTACTAGGCAGAAAAATAGTTTGGCACAATTTAAAAAAATAATGAAAAGTGTTTTGTGCTATTTAGAATTGTTGTATTTGTTTTTGTTGATAATTTTATTTATTAAAACTACTTTTAAAAGTAGTAGTGTGTAAAAATATGCCCTGCACGATCCCTGTGTTTTTTACTTGGCGAGAGATAAAAAAAAAAATATATATTTTTTTTAAATGAAGAAAAATCAATTGTACTATTTGGCAAAGTTTTATTTCTTATTTTAAAGAAATATTATAAATTAAAGAATGCTTGTCGTGCTGTCATCCGTATCAGGATAGTTGCTTTGTATTGCATCTGATGGCATGGTCGGTCAATGTATGTTGTCATACATTATCGTGAGAACTTGTTTTGATGGCAAAGTTCATCAATTAATCATCCCCATGTGGTTCCCATCCTTTTCCAGCTGCGCCACCGGCTGTAAACATCACGTTAATTAGACAAAATGATGCACAATAGCAATTAAACACATCGTGTTCAGCGGTGGGTGCTTCTTGCATCGGCAGGCTTGCTGAGAGTCAGTAAAAAGTGGCTTGGCATGGCGTCCCGTAAACTGCCCGTAATCGTGGTAATTATCCGATTCCCACCACTTCCCAGGTAGTTTTCATACACTGTGTGGTAACATTGTGGTTACGTCTTCTTGGGTGATATTGAGGTCGCGTCCAGAGTGTTGTACCCTCTACCTGGGTACCTAGCATGGAAAAGATGCCCCCATCTTTTCCATTCTTTTTCCAACGCCATGATACCCCCCCTCCAGTGCCGTGAGGAATGTCCGCAGTGCTCACAAGCTGTGCCGTTGGAAAGCTCTGGGATCAGGTTGCCCGTGTCAGCTGCTGCACTCGGCTGTTCCCAGATCTATGATATCTGTTTATTGGGGAGGGAAAATAGGAGCCTGAGGAGGGCACGGAGACTGCAACAAAGAAGGAAGCTGGGATCATTCAGAGGGCACATAGGGGTTGTCGGGAATACAGCTGAATGATAAGTACAATATCTTACATTACATAGCGGCCACTCAACATCTATTATGATTCTGTACTAGTTCCCGAATTACACATTTACAAATACAAGGCCAAACTCAGTGGAACATCAATTATTATTTAAAGCAACACACACAAGTCATGTTTATGTCTCAAATGGCTTATTTTATCTCATGATGTCTACTTTTTTACAAATGTAAAGGTGACTATAGGGGTGTTACTTCCTGTCTACAGGGCTCTAATCATATATTGAATGTCATAAGCAAGTTTTCTATGCAAACTATGCAAATATTCAGTCTATTCATATTGAATCCTACTTTGTGGAAAGATTGACTGGCAACCAGTCCAGTCCATAGAAAATGGATGAATACTTATTACGAATACTATTATGAATACTAGCGAAAATTCACTTATTGTGGCTGGGTTTGAAACCAGTTAACCGTGATAAACGAGGGATTACTATAGTGCACAACAAGGCTACAACAGAACTAATGTTCAGAACCAATGAGTTCACTGAAAACAACAGTTGGGTGATGCTTAATACTACATCAGGAGGTTGCCTACAGCCACAACGGCTACCACCAATGTTTATGACTCGGCACCAATAAGATATGCCAGTGGTTATTTGCTATTGTAAACCACGCACCCGACTAACTGTTCAACTGATTGACCTTTTGATGTTCAACCTTATGATTACCATATTTTGTGGACTATAAGTTGCTCCGGAGTATAAGTCGCACAAGGCCAAAAATGCATAATTAGGTAGAAAAAAACATACATAAGTCGCACTGGAGTATGAGTCGCATTTTTGGCGGGTAATTTATTTTCCAAACTACTTGACCAAAACAGACATTACGTCCTCTTGGAAGGCAAGTTCTAACAATAAAAGAACAGAGAACAGGCTGAATAGGTTTAAGATATGCTAACACAATGCTTATTCAGCTACATAAAAAATAAACATAAACAAAAAAGGTGTCCAGTCTTTATGTAACATAAAAAGTTTTTTCATTTATAAGTCGCTCTGGAGTATAAGTCACAAGAACAGCCAACCTATGAAATAAAGTGCGACTTACGTATAGTCCGGAAAATATGGTAATATATCGTGTTTTCTGGACTATAAGTTGCACAAAGCCAAAAATGCATAATTAGGTAGAAAAAAAACATACATAAGTCACACTGGAGTATAAGTCGCATTTTTTGCAGGTAATTTATTTTCGAAACTACTTGACCAAAACAGACATTACGTCCTCTTGGAGGGCAAGTTCTAACAATAAAAGAATAGAGAACAGGCTGAGTAGGTGTAAGATATGCTAACACAATGCTTATTCAGCTACACAAAAAATAAACATGAACAGAAAAGGTGTCCAGTCTTTATGTAACATAAACAGTTTTTTCATTTATAAGTCGCAGGAACAGCCAACCTATGAAAAAAAGTGTGACTTATAGTCCAGAAAATATGGTAATATATCGTGTTTTCTGGACTATAAGTCACACAAGGCCAAAAATGCATAAATAGGTAGAAAAAAAACATACATAAGTCGCACTGGAGTATAAGTCGCATTTTTTGTGGGTAATTTATTTTCGAAACTACTTGACCAAAACAGACATTACGTCCTCTTGGAAGGCAAGTTCTAACAATAAAAGAATAGAGAACAGGCTGAATAGGTGTAAGATATGCTAACACAATGCTTATTCAGCTACACAAAAAATAAACATGAACAGAAAAGGTGTCCAGTGTTTATGGAACAGTTTTTTCATTTATAAGTCGCTCTGGAGTATAAGTCGCAGGAACAGCCAACCTATGAAAAAAGTGCGACTTATAGTCTGGAAAATACAGTATTTATTTCATTTCCTGGCAGCAGCGTTCTTAATGTGTCTTGATGAGTTCCAAGACATACTGTATATGGCTGCGTGACACATGGCAGGGACTAAAAGGAAGAAGGAGTGTCAGTGACCGAGCTTGCATCACAGCAAAAAAGGCTGCACTGAGGACAAGGAAGGGAGACCACATGTCGAATCTGAGTCCATGTGTAGACAAAACTGACCCTGACTCATCAAACTGATTCAAACATTCATCCCCGGTCGCGTGTTTGCTAGTCGACCCTCCTCTCATCCCGCCGTGTGCTGCTTCCAATCATACAGCTCCTTCTGTCTTAGTGACTCACAGTGTGGAGCAGTGACTGATCATGGGCCGACGTGATAAATCCATTACAGGTTCCCCCATTGGGACCTGGCCGGAACGGTTTTCAACATGAAGTCATGACAGCCTTTAATTGTATGTGCTGGCCGGAGTGAAGGATCGGTTTTGGTGTTGGTAGGTATGATGCTTCCATCTGAAGCTTCTTCCTCTTTCATATCCTCTAAGCAAAGCCTCCTTTCCACTCTGTGGCTCTTTGCAGCTTTGGTAGCCGTGGGGTTATATTTGTCTTTAACACATGTGGGTCACGGGGGCCCCACTGTGAGACGTGGGGGGGTTGTTCGGGGATATTTAGAGAAGTTACAGCACTGACCAGCCATGTGAAGCCCATGTTTTTCTGTACATGCTATGTTGGCTACTGTGGTATTAAGTAATCTGGTATACTATATTATGTATATATATATATTACTATAGTATGTCCTCATACTGTGATGTCTTTAATATCTACCTGTATAATTACCTGTTTACTATTTCCTGGGTGAAAAACAGTGCAGGTATTACCTATAGTTGTACTTACGTAACTTTAAGGCGGCTTGTGTGGGCCGCATCTTCCTCACGCAACGCCATTACAGAATGTCAAAGGGCTGATTGCGTTTTCCCCCCTTGCCACAACTGAGTCCAGACGAAGGTTTCTTCTGCCGCACATAAAGTGACTCACAATCGTCTCTCACGAAACAGGACCAGACTGACAGGGCTAGCGGGATCAGGCTAAATTCAGGCCAAATTAGCCCCTTTCAAATTGCAACTTCAACACTACCACAGGCTGGAAAACGTTTTTGTGTACTACTTTCCCTTCCCACGGCCACTTCCTGTGGTCACGGAAGATTCCACGCCTCTGTTTTTCTAGCCTTTACCCAAAACAATTGCAGCGTCAATCCACATGGTCTGTTCACACCAAACCCTTTGCTCTTCACCTTGGTAGTTACTGTACTTAACCATATGCCAGCAAATGGACTATTCCACTAGTTCAGGGGGTCGGCAACCTTTACTGTGAAAAGAGCCATTTTATCCCCTTGCCCACTGAAGAAAAATACCCTGGAGCCGCAAAACATGTATGTATGTTTAAAACAACATTGGAGGGAATTTGGGGGTATCAAAGTAGTTCAGATAAGACAAGACGAGTTGGAGTACTCTTGCTAGTATTGGAGATAAACTTACATAAATTTATGTGTAAACTACTGTAAACTTACCTAATTTGTTTACTCTGGCGCAAACAAGTTCCCATGCCGCTGTTTTTAAATGATCTCTAATTTATTTTTTTAGAATTGTCAAATAGCTCTGGGAAAGTATTATTTATTTTCCTTCATGTTTACCATGAATAGCATTTTGTCTGCTCATCCTCGTGCCCATCCAATCACTAGTCAGAACTCAGTCAGGGTGCATTCATGGTCTCACACAAAGTTGGATTTTTAAAAACTAATTTCAAAAGACGTGCATTTTCCCCACTCAGGTGTTAAAAAATATTCAAGCATTGCAAAGGAAGCCACAACAAAGAGGCTGAAGAGCCAAATGTGGCTATTGAGCCGCGGGTTGCTGACCCCTGCACGAGTTAAATGCTCCGAATGATCTGGACTATCCCATTTCAGAGCTTTTACAATCTCCCTTCATCGTCTGGACCTGCTATTGTTATTATCATGCCATGCGGTATGTTATACGTATCATTATTCCCGACATTGTTAACAGACCACATCTGGGAAATGGAACTCGTGCCCACTTGGCCTGAAAGAAATATTCAAGGGTTTTATAAAATAATTCAGTTGACAGATGCATGGTTCAATATTCCCCAAAATCAAGATTTGTGCCCCTTGTTCTCCGTTTTACTCGGGTAGTCAGAATTTATGTTCTGTTCTTGGACCAGATGCCAAACAAGTCCAGGAGCCTTATTTTTATTTATGACTAGAAATCATACACCATCAAATCTTGGTGTTTTTTGGAGGAGGGTGATTATACATATTAATCACATTTATTTATAAGTCACATTTTTTTTAATACGTTGGCTATTCCTGCGACTTATACTCCAGAGCGACTTATAAATGAAAAAAACTTTTTATGTTACATAAAGACTGGACACCTTTTCTGTTTCTGTTTATTTTTTGTGTAGCTGAATAAGCATTGTGTTAGCATATCTTACACCTATTCAGCCTGTTCTCTAGTCTTTTATTAATGTTAGAACTTGCCTTCCAAGAGGACGTAATGTCTGTTTTGGTCAAGTAGTTTGGAAAATAAATTACCCGCAAAAAATGCCACTTATACTCCGGAGCAACTTATAGTCCAAAAAATACGGTACATACTTTTCATAGGCGTGTAATGCCATTAATGACAAAACACGTTTTCTTAGTTTGTTCGCCTAAGAAGTGCAGTTACATGATTTTCATTTCTTCCATATGATGCTACCAACAGCCACGAGGTTGCAAAAAGTTCACATGTAAGGTTTGGAAATCACCACAGTAACCCGACCACAATTTTTTTTTATTATTATCCTATTTCGTTATTTATTTATCTTTCTATTTGTTCCACTTGTTCCCCTGCAATTGGGAACTCTGCTGTACTCTGCATCTGGTCCTCATCTGGACCTGTGGCCTGTTTGGACTTGCACCAAGCCGGAGACTCCATGGAGAGCGTGGCGAGGCTTTAATGCTGATGTCAGCAAGCTTTGAGCAGTACAGAGGTTCAAACAAGGAAATACTGTAAGATGGAGATGGTGACGTTTGTGTGTTGTTGTTCAAGGCCATGCAGATGTTTAATGCTGGTGTGTGTGTGACAGGGAAAAAAAGCTGAGTCATTTGTTGCCACATGTTGATATGCATGTCATGTTCTTATATTCAGGTCAACATGGATGAAACGGGAAACTAGTGTCAGATTGAACTCCTACGTGATGCTCAATTTTCACATTCTTCAAAGTATACAATTATTTCTGACTCCTGGCAGGTCTGAGTTGCCGTGATGGACGACCAGTCCCCCGGCAGTCCCCAGCACGGCGGAGGCCATGCCGGCGTGGAGGCCCCACGGCACTTGAAGCAGGGTGTCATCAGGTGCGGGTGGCTGAGGAAGCAAGGAGGTTTTGTCAAAACCTGGCACAACCGCTGGTTTGTCCTGCGTGGGGACCAACTCTTCTACTACAAGGATGAAGAGGAAAGCAAAGCGCTGGTAAGGCTGTCAAAACACGCTTAACGTAACGTGCAAAGAAGCGGCTGACATGACATTACGCAAAGTTTAGTTTTAATGTGGTCGAGAGTTTCGAGTGCTTGAGTGATCCTCTGGGCTGTTGTTAATCCGAGGATCTTTAATTATATCCAAGCATGGGAGTTTCCTTCTTTTGGAAGTAGGATACTAGAGCCCAAAACTGGGCTCCAGCTTTGTACCCATGGGGCCCAAATGAGACCCTACCTAGTACCCACAGGCAGAACTGTGAGAGCGGGTGTATTGGTAAGCCAGTCTTTGGTTGCCAAATCTTATGTATGTAGGTTACTGGGGCCCTTAATCTAGCCCTAATCTAGGCCTAGTACCGACCAAATGAGGCATATGGGGCTCAGACATTCATTCATCCATTCATTCATTTTCTACCGCTTATCCTCACGAGGGTTGTGGGTGGTGCTGGAGCCTATCCCAGCTGTCTTCAGGCGAGAGGCGGGGTACACCCTGGACTGGTCGCCAGCCAATCACAGAAATGTCTTATGAATGCAGTCAAATACAGTACGGATTAATTTTCATACATTTTTTTATGTGGTTTAATCAGGCGAGCAGACTATTTTCATGAGATAGCAGTTGCGCAAAACTAAAGAAATGTCCTCAAAACTTGATGGAGGGATAGGGCACGAGCCAAGGAAGTATTGATCGATGAAAGAGCAATTTGGTGCTCATCCAAGGTAGAATCGTTCAGCCTTTACTCAGGTCTGTCGTCATCAGAGCGTTGCTTGTCCCAGACACTCCATAGTTGTCTGCCTTTTTTGTGAATAATTAATTCCTCATAAACAATATCCCCCCAGTCCAGAGGAGACTCCAGAACAATAAAATCCTTTATTTTCTCGTATTTTCTGCCTGGCTAGTTTCCCAGAAACCTTTGCTGAATCAAACCACAGCTGTGAGGGTTAAAGGTCCGCATACCTGAAGGTACAGATTTCTCTGCTATTTCTAGACTGCAATTAAAAGTGTAGTGTTTGCATGGACAGGGTGGCACCCTGAGAATTATTATCTCGGAAAGACAAATTTAGTTGATAAGGACATGTATAGGATTCAACGAGAGTATGCAGGTGCATTAATTCCACTCACACACATGCTGTGAAGTCTCCATTAGTTACCTGCTGCAACATTGGCCTACTTCCTGCCTCTTAGAGAGCAGAAACATTTGCCCAAAGAAGAAGTGCACAAAATAAAACCTGAACTGTAAATGAAATAAACACATCATTTATTTTGAAGGGGCTGCACGGCGGACGAGTGGTTAGCGCGCAGAACTTACAGCTAGGAGACCCGAGTTCAATCCCACCCTCGGCCATCTCTGTGTGGAGTTTGCATGTTCTCCCCGTGCATGCATGGGTTTTCTCCGGGTACTCCGGCTTCCTCCCACATTCCAAAAACATGCTAGGTTAATTGGCGACTCCAAATTGTCCATAGGTATGAATGTGAGTGTGAATGGTTGTTTGTCTATATGTGCCCTGTGATTGGCTGGCCACCAGTCCAGGGTGTACGCCGCCTCTTGCCCGAAGACAACTGGGATAGGCTCCAGTTTATATAGGCTTATGATAGGCTTATCCTCGTGAGAAAATGAATGAATTAATTTATTTTGAAGCAATACCCTTGCATCCTTTCACTTTTCAGGATGTGGTCCTCAGGGGAAAAAGTTTGGACACCCCTGGTCCAGACACGATGCATACTATCTTCGTCCCTCCCAGCAAATGTTGTCATGTTTAGCTGTGGGATAAAAACATTGTGTGTCATCGCCGTCGTTAAAGGGGTTGTGTTGTGTCCCGCGCGTCTCCAGCCAAACCTCTCTGAGCAACGTGTGGAATCCCAAGAATGGCGGTGTGATGGAAGCGCGAGGTCACAAGCGCGGAGGGTACGGCACGTGTGGGCTTAGCGTCTACATGCCATCTGCCTGCCCTCACTCGTTCGTGGAGTTGTGCGTACATACACACACACACATGCGCGTCACACACGCTCAAATTTCATCTTACCCGAGCCATCTTAAACAATGGTGGCATTCATTAGCTGTATAAACCTTCTAATGTACCCGTGTGCCCGTCAATGACAGCATTGTTAAGAAGCACCACTCATTATTATGGATTTGGATATAGATCATCATTTCCAATGCGTAAAACAGCCATGTCTTACAAGTGATGACATCAAACTGTAACATTTAGACAAGGTCTCTGTTTTTAATTGTACTGCACAATGAAATATTTACCGTTTGACCTTCAATGCATCAGTGAAGTCTTGAATGCAACATGTAAAGTCCCATCAAAGCAGCCCATCTTATTTCTGTTCTATTATTAACATTCCTTACACGTAGCCCAGATGCAGAGTGCATGTCCACCAGGCTCTGAAGCAATGAATGGAAAAGTCCATCAGTTCTCTGTGGACAAAATGTTCTGTTTTCTAAATCGCATTTTATTTCCATTACCTCAGGTAGGAACAGGCCGGGAATTTAAAGTGCATTTTTTGGATTATTTGTAACCAAATGCCACTGGCTTTTCATTCATTTTCTACCACTTATCCTCACGAGGGTTGTGGGGGGTGCTGGAGCCTATCCTAGCTGTCTTCGGGCAAGAGGCGGGGTACACCCTGGACTGGTGGCCAGCCAATCACAGGGCACATATAGACAAACAACCATTCACACTCACATTCATACCTATGGACAATTTGGAGTTGCCAATTAACCTAGCATGTTTTTGGAATGTGGGAGGAAACCGGAGTACCCGAAGAAAACCCATGCCACACAGACATGGCCGAGGGTGGGATTGAACTTGGTTCTCCTAGCTGTGAGGTCTGCACGCTAACCACTTGACCACTGTGTAGCCCGCTTTTGGAGTTGCAATTGGTTATTCACTTTGAGCTTATTGTCTTTTATCATTGCATAATTGCTGGACTTGCTATACTCGTCAGCAGCTTATTACAGACACTTCTTTTATTTTGCGTCGGCTCCTTACTTTAAGGAGGTTACCTTCTTCAGGACATTCCATGTGGTTGACTTTGACCAATGTGTATGCAATGGTTCTGATTGGATTCTGGTTGTTTTTCACTCGTAGATAGCGCTCTGGTTTTTATGTTGTTTTTACCTCTAAATCCACTGCCAAAACCTATTCTACTATAAGCAACGTAGTAGGAACAAACACACCTGTCAGTCACATTTTCCAATACTTTTGCTCACATGAAAAATGTCTGAAGCTGCAGATGTATTTACCTGGAAATGAAAGCTGATATATTGGTCTCCGGTCTCATATTCGTCTTTTGATGTCAAACCCAAATGTCCTTTCAGTGACGGATCATCCGCATCCCTTTGCTGGAGCATCACATCCTTCACAAAAGACACCTGCATTGTCTTTCTACTGCATTGGCCTTATAAGGAATGAAATCCATAAACCCATAAAGTCAAAAGAGCACTTTGGGCTTTAATGAGGTTGCATTTTTACCGTCCTCTGCCTTTTAACAAGGTTAAAGAAAAACACTGAGACACAAACACAGCACTCAAAAGCGCTTGATGGCTTTGTGTTAAGTACTTCTCTAAGGACAAGGATTTTCTATTCAAAAGTATCAGTACCCAACTGTACTCATCCTTTGGTACTTATTGTGTTGTTGTTTAACAACCAGTGGGGATGCCGTCTTCCATGTTTCACTAATTTAAAAGCCACAGATGTGAATTTTGCAGACAGATGCACTCGCTTCACATCCTCACATCTCCCACTGGGTTTGACTTCCTGCCGCTGAAAGGCCACTGAGGCTGAAGAGCAGTAATTAGCAGATAAAAAAAGTGGCTTGTGATCAACCAGCCAAGGACTAATGAGCACCTAACTGACCAACGACTTGCGGTTCACTGACTCCAGTGAACATTTTTCTTTCTTTTAGCAACCCGGAATCAAACATTCCTTTGCTGGATTGATTGATCGCGTCCTAGGGGTCATATCTCCTGGTACAGAGTGTCGTTCTTAATGCTTTGTAATATTAGACATACTGCAGTGTCAATATGTGTTGGATGCGGTATTTTACTTTTTCATTGTTGTGTTTTTTTTTAGTGAACGACAACCCCTTAACCTTGTGAAACAAAGACACAAAATATTACATTTTAGTGCAGATCCAGTCAAAAGTGCAATGTAAACCAGTGCACCCATAGTCCCGGTTCTGAGTCATGTTTTAGCTTAACTGAATGTCCCACGTTACACAGTACAGATCAACCATCTTAAACAGACATCTTGCAGTCTTTCGTGGTATTTTTCCCACATTGTCATTACTGTTCCAACAATACACAAATGTAAAAAAAACTATCCAAGTGTAGGTTTTGTCTGAAACAATGTGGGTGGCCAATGTGGGTGCTGTGGCTTCAAATCATGGAGGAACTCAAACCAGCAAAGTACCAAAACGACACTTTCATGAACAGCGTCTCCTCGTGTTTCCCCTACGAAAAGGGGTGTTCAGACTTTTCCCATAGATGAAATAATGCGTGGGCCACTTTGCTACTCTGTCAAGCAACACATGTAAATATGCTAATGGTATATTAACGGTATATTTCCCCCAAACTGCTTGTCAGCTTTGTGATAGAGGTGAAAAAAGCCTTATTAGCATGAACTTTGGGCTTTAATCTTCAGACATTTCATTCTCATGATTTTATTCCCATTTTTTTTAACTTAATTCTCACAATATTTTAACTTTTTTTCCGGCCTTGTATTTTTTTAATATGTTTTTCATAATATTATGACTTAGAAATCTGTTCTTTCATATTTAGTACTTTTTAACTACCATTATTTTTCCTCATAATATTGAAAAAAAAATTGTTGTTAAAAAAAACTTTTTTTTCTTGTGAGAATATGGCTTTTTTTCCCCCTCTTAATATTTTGACTTTATTCTCATAAAATGAAAGCAGTTTATTTCTGCTGTTGCTGGATTTTATTTTACATTTTCCAACCACGTCAACTTTGTTATTATATATTTTCTTCTGGTAATTTCATGACTTTATTTCCATAATTAGTTTCTCATATTACAAAAAAATATTTTTATTTAAAATGAAATGACATTATGGGCGGCACGGTGATCTAGTGGTTAGCACACAGACCTCACAGCTAGGAGACCAGGGTTCAATTCCACCCTCGGCCATCTCTGTGTGGAGTTTGCATGTTCTCCCAGTGCATGCGTGGGTTTTCTCCGGGTTCTCCGTTTTTTTTCCCACATTCCAAAAACATGCTAGGTTAATTGGCCACTCCAAATTGTCCATAGGTATGAATGTGAGTGTGAATGGTTGTTTGTCTATATGTGCCCTGTGATTGGCTGGCCACCAGTCCAGGGTGTAACCCGCCTCTCGCCCAAAGACAGCTGGGATAGGCTCCAGCACCCCCGCGACCCTTGTGAGGAAAAAGCGGTAGAAAATGAATGAATGAATGACATTATTGTTCCTTATAAAACAACGGTACTTAAAATTTAAACTTTTTCTTGTTAAATGATGCAAAATTTGACTTTGTACAATGTGCTGCGGGCCAATACGCGAGCCACAAGTGACCCCCGGCCCGCACTTGGGCTATAACTGCCCTACAGTAACAGTACCGCGTGCCTGACAATTGAGACGGTGCTTTAAATGCGGAAAACATCCATGTGGTTTTGTGAGCGGTGCCAACAGCCACATCAAACGGACGTTCCTGTCACACTTTTACAGCCTGTGCTTGAAATCACCTCATCTTGGGGCCCTCAGGTAGGGTTTCCACTTCCTGGTTGTCACAGTTACGGCCCATTAAAGTGTCACGTCTCTCTGCAGGAAGGAACCGGACTCCCCTCTGATCCTGTTAACATGTGCGACTCTTCAATACGGACGCAGTCGCACGACCCACAGCTTGTCTGAATTAGCGTTAACCCCGACACAGGTCACGCTTGGTGACCTCCATCTATTTTTGGGTTTTTAATCAAGCACTTCAATGACACGGAAACATAAGTCAGAACATAATCCTGACTTTTGGGGGCCAAAACACTCAGCGTGAGATTGAAAATGTTCTGTTTTGTTCTCCTCCGCAGGGAGCCATTTTCCTACCCGGCAACAAAGTCACAGAGCATCCAAGCAGCGGCGATGAAGCGGGAAAATATCTCTTTGAGGTCATTCCAGGTAGGAGAGATTCCTTTTATGATGTTAACAGACTGCAGACGCATGGAGACGGTCTTGGAAGTCCAGGGCATTGAAATGAGGACCGTGACCCTTTTGTATTTGGATTGTTATGAGACAAATAGACTTACGACATCACGGGGGTTGTAATTTGCAGTGTTGCAGGAATGCATTGCATCATACTTAGGGCTGTTTCTAATATTTTGGTGGCCCTATATTTTGCTTTGGAGGGTAATAAAACACATGCGTCAGCTCATTTGGCCTGTTAGGGTTCAACTCACAGGCCACATTATTAGGTACACTGCCAAGTGTTGTATTTACATTTTACAGTGGTGTAGAACTGCATTGTATGTGGTTAGCACCGTGACAAGGATACTCGCGTTTAGGATATCATTTTATTGTGCAGGTGTACCTAAAAATGGGGAAGAAAGTCAAGTTTAAAAGAAAGAAGCAGCGCCATGTCTTTATTTTCACTTCCTTCTTTTTGGTGCACTGCCTGTTTTTCACTCTGTGCTATTTTTTCCTCTAATAAAAATATCAGAGTCAGCAAATATATCATATAACGCAATCATGTAGGTGTCTCATGTGGACGTTCCGAAGCATCCATCCATGTTTTTCTATGCCGCTATCCTGGAGTGTTTGTGTTTGGTTCGTACTGATTTGGTCTCTTTTGGGCAGGGGTGTCCAAAGTGAGGCCCGGTGGCCATTTACAGTCTACGCCTGTTTTTTTAGGGGCCCGGGCAACAGCAAAAATGGGAAATTTTACAAAATTGAGAATGAAATATTAAGAGCGTGAAGACATAATGTTAATAAAATAAAGCCATAATTATTAACATTCAAAAGTTGTAATATGAGTTGCAGTTTTTGGAAAATTAGGTTGGGAGAAAGTCATAGCAGGCTGCACGGCGGTTGTGTGGTTAGCACACAGAGCTCAGAGCAGTTTGCATGTTCTCCCCGTGCATGCATGGGTTTTCTCCGGGTACTCCGGTTTCCTCCCACATTCCAAAAACATGCTAGGTTAATTGGCCACTCCAAATTGTCCATAGGTATGAATGTGCGTCTATATGTGCCCTGTGATTGGCTGGCCACCAGTCCAGGGTGTACCCCGCTTCTCGCCCGAAGACAGCTGGGATAGGCTCCAGCGCCCCCGCAACCCTCGTAAGGACAAACGGAAGAAAATGAATGAATGAAAGTCATAGTATAGTAGTAATAAGTCCAAATATGATGAGAATAAAGTTGTGAAAAAATGAAAAGAAAAAAGTGAAAATATTAGTAAAATAAATAAATAAAATATAAAAAATATAAAAAAGTGTAATGCCAGGAGAATTAGTTCATATAATAATCTTATAATGTAATTTGTCACCGATAACACGAAGGAACCCAAAATGTCTTGCCGGGATGTACGGAAAACAGCGTAAGCTAATGTTAGCAATTGCGTTAATTCTTACATATCCGACAAAGCACCCTCCATAGTACACGTATGGTATGGACTATGGACTATGGACTATGGACTATGGACTATGGACTATGGACATGCTGGTAACCCAGGCTGACTACAAATGTGGTTGTACTTACCAGTGGAAAAGGGCGATAGTGAGTAGCACTGGGTCGAGTTGGTACTATGTATTGGAAAAGGAGCGAACATCGTACTACAGACTTGTTGACATTGCCTGTCTGCAATGGCGTCCTCCTCCCTCCCGCAAACTACCAGGCCTGTTGACGCTGTGGCGAATCCGGAAAACACGTCTTGTTATGTGGCGGCGAATAAAGACGCCTCAGAGAGTGGGAATGAAAGGAAAAGCACAACACGTTTCTTCCACTGAAGAACATAACACACAGAACGGGAAGCGAAGGAGGGCGGTGGATATGTTGATGACTTTCCAGGGGAAAAACGGGAGAAAGTAGTACAGAGATGTCTGTTGTCTCGCTGTCTGAACGCCACCAGTCAGCTGTCGCCCGAGGGTTTCAATTGGCTCTGTTCTGCTTTTGTATTTGTGGCTCTTTCAGGAAACTTTCTCAAACTTTCCTGCAAATTCACCTGCACTCGCCTGTTCTTCTCATCTTTCCGCGTTCCTCCTCACGGTGCTCATGCACATCTGGATATGTGTGGATTGGGGGAAGCTAATATTTAGGCTAGAATCCCGTCTACGTCTTTATTCTTACACTAACTGTCTGCAGGGTTCTATGCGTGACATGATGGAACATGTGCAAGCGGGCCAAGCAGGGAAACGTTATGTACAGTATGCATACTGCACTTGCACTATGTTGCAAATAGCCTAAACTAGCGTCATTTAGCACTATCATCCAGGATTGGGTTCCGATTCCGATTCTGTGTTATTTACGTACAGATGTCCCTTAATGAATGCCTAAAAATATTGGCCCATTATTAGTAAAAGTTACAAATTGTACTCATTCTTGGCCTAAATTAAGAATTTTCAAGAGTCTGTTATCTTTCATTCATTCATTCATTCATTTTCTGCCGCTTTTTCCTCACGAGGGTCGCGGGGGTGCTGGAGCCTATCCCAGCTGTCTTCGGGCGAGAGGCGGGGTACACCCTGGACTGGTGGCCAGACAATCACAGGGCACATATAGACAAACAACCATTCACACTCACATTCATACCTATGAACAATTTGGAGTCGCCAGTTAACCTAGCATGTTTTTGGAATGTGGGAGGAAACCGGAGTACCCGGAGAAAACCCACGCATGCACAGGGAGAACATGTAAACTCCACACAGAGATGGCCGAGGGTGGAATTGAACCCTAGTCCTTCTAGCTGTGAGGTCTGCGCGCTAACCACTTGTCCGCCATGCCGCCCATCTGTTATCTTATTTATGTGTAATATGTCTTATTTTCTAATATTATAGCTACTATATTGGCTAATACAAATGGTTTAACAACAAAAATATTCTATTTATTAATATTAAATCCTGGCTGCACGGCGGTCGAGTAGTTAGCGTGCAGACCTCACAGCTAGGAGACCCGAGTTGAATTCCACCCTCAGCCATCTCTATGTGGAGTTTGCATGTTCTCCCCGTGCATGCGTGGGTTTTCTCCGGGTAGTCCGGTTTCCTCCCACATTCCAAAAACATGCTAGGTTAACTGGCGACTCCAAATTGTCCATAGGTATGAATGTGAGTGTGAATGGTTGTTTGTCTATATGTGCCCTGTGATTGGCTGGCCACCAGTCCAGGGTGTACCCCGCCTCTCGCCCGAAGACAGCTGGGATAGGCTCCAGCACCCCCCACGACCCTCGTGAGGATAAGCGGTAGAAAATGAATTAATGAATATTAAATCCTATTTTATCATGGTTGGGTCTGAGATCAATTAACCACGTTAAACGAGGGACGACCAGACCTGTTAGGGCTTATTAAAAGTACTTTTAACCTCTCTAAATTGTAGATTTAGTCCAGCAGACTTTGACTATACTCCTGTGGGACCTCTGAAGGAAGTTAAAGGAATAGACTGTGGAACCTTTAAAAGCACCATGACTTTAATCTGACTTATCTGAATCCCAGATCAGAACAACCCACTGCTGCAGTTTTATCTGTTTTGGTTTGATCCTCTTAGGAATGCCAGGTATCCCAAATCTCGGGAAAACAAGGAGCGGCCATTTTAGCTGTCGTAATATCTGCCGGTCAAAAGTTGCACACTTAAAAATCACTCTACGCAATTAATCATCACATCCTGTGAAAAGACATGCACAGGAAGTGTTCCCTGCTGGGTTTGTTTCCGATGAAGGAACAGTAAAAGCTTTTGGCTCCGCTATATGTGTGTGTGTCACCATTGCTTGATCCATGAGAGGCCCTTTGGGGTCCTGTTGCTGGAACGTAGGCGGGCAATAAAGCCTGTTTAGAAGGAAAAAGTCTTAATTCTGAATTCAGAACGTTAACATTTCCTCCAGAGGTTGGCTTCCAACTTAAGGAAGTCAAGGTACCGAGCCTCAGCTTTATAGAGTTGAGGTTTGTTTTGGAGTGACATGAGGACACAGTTGGGGGGTAACTAAAGCAGAGGGGGCCCTCTTGTGGTCGTACTAAGCACTGCAGCCCTTGCTGGACTAAAGCAGTGCTTCCCAAACTGTTTTGAGACTTTCCACCTGAAGCCATGTAACCAGTGGCGTCATTAGCCCTATTTTAGGGGGGCTTCACCCCCCTTAAATAATTTGATATTGCTTATTGATTATGTGCCCTGTGATTGGCTGGCGACCAGTCCAGGGCGTACCCTGCCTCTCACCCAAAGACAGCTGGGACAGGCTCCAGCACCCGCCACAACACTTGTGAGGATAAGCGGTAGAAAATAAATGAATGTTTATTGATTTTTATATTTTTTAATTTAATTTAATTTTTTTTTACAAAAAAATCTGACAGATTTTGAATAATAGGGCAAAAGCAGGCTAATAAGCAAGCCAATAAGCAGGCTAATACTAGCCTACTACTACTACCTACTACTAGTAGTAGTAATAATCAGAAGAAGAATAATGATGATAGTCATAATAATAGGTTAATTAATAATATAATAATGATTATTATATGATTGATCACTGTCCACTGGACAGAATGGTTGCAGAGCTTGAGCAGCGGTTTTGCAGTGTAGATTGTGTGTACTTGTGTACATTTAATGGTGGCCTAAAACAATTGCGTATCTCTACTAAATCTGTCCAAAAGTGGGAAAGTTATATCCCGGTTCTTGTTCCTTATTTGTTTTTTGGATTTTTGTGATTTTTTTTAATATCTGCTACATTCATTCATATCCTGTGCATCTCCCCCTGTCCTCAGAACATAGTGACACCCCCTGCATGTAACCTTGGCTATAACACTTAATAAGATAAACATTTTTATCTTCATTAACTTGGAATATTGAACATAATTATGATAACACGGGGCTGCACGGCGGACGAGTGGTTAGCCCGCAGACCTCACAGTTAGGAGACCCAAGTTCAATCCCACCCTCGGCCATCTCTGTGTGGAGTTTGCATGCGTGGGTTTTCTCCGGGTACTCCGGTTTCCTCCCACATTCCAAAAACATGCTAGGTTAATTGGCCACTCCAAATTGTCCATAGGTATGAATGTGAGTGTGAATGGTTGTTTGTCTATATGTGCCCTGGGATTGGCTGGCGACCTTGCCTCTCACCTGAAGACAGCTGGGATAGGCTCCAGCACCCTCGTGAGGATAAGCGGCAGAAAATGAATTATGATAACACATGAATGAAACCAAGCCCAAAGTTCTTGAAAACCCTTGGTATAAAGTGTATGTAAATGGATCTCGGCTGTTATTAAAAGATATTGGATGGCGATGTCTGATGGGAAAGGCCACCCGGCTGTCCTCTGCTGTGACTTATTGAAGCCATTTATCATGCAGGAGGCTCATGCATGATTTATGAACTGTACAGTATATCTTTGCGATGGAAAACTGACAATGAGATTGGCTCCTGTAATTCAAAACTGAAGATTGCTGGAAAAATAAAATGATACTTTGATAAGACGGTGAATGATATGCAATGTTATATTAAATATTATAGATTCTATGGGTTAAAGATATTGATTTTCTCGGTCATGTTAATGCCAAATGTTATTTCACCATATTATCACTAAAGTACCGTATGTCTTCCCTCAAATGAGACTTTCCACATGGCTGGAATATCTATAGTCAAATAGTGTGCTAGCACTGCTGAGGTTGTCGAGCTATAATTGATTTTTGAGATATTATGTCTTCCTGCTGGTGTCAGGGTGCTTCCGTGCCTCGCATCCCGTGTTGTGTGAATTTACGATGACCCTGAGAGGGCTCTGACCTATCTGGCGGTGAGGCTCTGGCAACGTAGTCGGAGGCGGTTTCTGCTAATGAGCTAGTATTTAAAGACAGACATGACTTCCAGGCTAACCTCACCTATTATCACGTGGAATGATGATTACTTTTTTTATTGTCTGACGTTTGTATATACTGCCAGTCACGATGTGGAACTCCAATAGCTTTGGTCTTCATGGATGAAGGTTGGCTCTGACACATATTTGGACCAGTTTGTCCAAACAGGAATGGTTGAATGTTTAGACCGACGGTATGTAAACGGGTTTCTGTTGGATAAATATTTGGACGGCTCTCGGTTTCCTTTTTATTTCAGAGCGCCAAGTTCATGTCCTCCACTGTGGAGGTTGTGTTTTTAGGGTTATGTTATGTCACTGTTAGCGGTACAGCATATGTACGTTATATACGTACATTCATTTATTTTTGGTGCAAATACTGGATTTTTTTGTGCTGCTTTGTTTGTGTGCAGGGTTACACAGAAGATACTGACTTTTTTTTATAGACATTTCCAGTCATTTCTCATTTTCTTTTGTTTGCCGTGGATACATTTCTATGTTTAGATTGGGGTTTTTTGCAAATTCTCAACTTTTTTGACATTTTCCAAGACAAAGCAATATCATGTTGACGATAATATGCCATTTTTTTTGTTTGGATCCTGAATAATGGAACATTTGCCCAAAAGATAAACAAAAATTCTGCAACTTTTTTTTACATTTTTCTTCATTTTACTGGGAAAAAAAAGTTGCTTCCATTGCCTTTTTGTTTGTGAGCAAAACCAGACGAAATACACATAACTGTTAAGTGCAGATACATTTCTATGTTTAGATTCGGGGGTTTTTTGCAAATTCTCAACTTTTTTGACATTTTCCGAGACTAAGCAATATCATGCTGATGATAATATGCCATTTTTTTTGTTTGGATCCTGAATAATGGAACATTTGCCCAAATTTTGCCCAAAAGATGAACAAAAAATTCTGCAATTTTTTTTTAAAACATTTTTTTTTCATTTAACTGGGAAAAAAGTTGCTTCCATTGCCTTTTTGATCGTGAGCAAGACCAGACGAAATACACATAACCATTTAAGTGCAGATACATTTCTATGTTTAGATTCAGGTTTTTTTTGCAAATTCTCAACTTTTTTGACATTTTCCGAGACTAAGCAATATCATGCTGATGATAATATGACATTTTTTTTGTTTGGATCCTGAATAATAGAACGTTTGCCCAAATTTTGCCCCAATTTCTGCAATTTTTTAGACATTTTTCTTCATTTTACTGGGAAAAAAAGTTGCTTCCATTGCCAATACACATAACCGTTTAAGTGCAGATACATTTCTATGTTTAGATTCGGGTTTTTTTTGCAAATTGTCAACTTTTTTGACATTTTCTAAGATTAAGCTATATCATGCTAGAGCTAATATGCCATTTTTGGGGGGTTTGGATACTGAATAATGGAACACTTGCCCAAATTTTGCCCGAAAGGAAAACAAAAAATTCTGCGTTTGTTTTAAAAAACATTTGTTTTCATTTTACTGGGAAAAAAGTTGTTTCCATTGCCTTTTTTGATTGTGAGCAAGACCAGACGAAATACACATAATCGTTTATTTTAAGTGCAGATACTGTATTTTTTCCCTGTGAAGTGTTATAGTTTTTGCTGGTGCCAAAAGTCAAGCATATGGAGGAGACTGGGACCTATGGGGACCTATGAATGGCTACACTTTGGTGCTGGTCCAAATTAGGACTCTTTGGTCTTGGAGGAGGTTTTTAGATATTTAATTTTTAGTATTAAATGTAATCCCTCTCAAAGCTCGGATTGAAAAAGGTACAGCAATTAATGGGTCCCAACAATAAACTGGTTCCACGTTGGAAAAACTGCCCAGTTTCTTTTCCCATCGCCTCCCAGTAGCAGCAGCAGCAGCAACGGCCTGGCAAACCCTGCATGTCTGTATTTATAGAGCTGTGTGGATGAGTCATTTGGCCGAGTGCCTGCTCTTGGTCTGCCAGATTTACAGGTCTCCGCTTTGGGGAGGGCTGCTTGATTTACGATGCAACTCCCTCCTTCCCGCCCTCTCCTTCCCTGCACCACCACCACCGCCAGCTTCCAGCTTCCCCACCCCTCCGACTTCCCTCAGAAACAAGCGGCACACACCACCTTCACTCATTCTCCCCTCTCTCGGAAAAAAACAGTCTCCATGCTTTTCGTTTCCAAAGTTTCTGGTGGAGGAAGGACTTCTTGACGGGAAGGCAGACTAACCTCGGCCTGACCTCGCGCTACCAGATTGCTGCAGATCTTCAAACTAAATGACAAAGTTTCTGTCACCGCCAGTGAGAACCGGGTACAGAAAGGGTCCTGTATGAAGACATCAAGTAGCAAAAGAAGAAGGAAGGTGGGCAAGAGTTGTAATTGGGGAAAGAAGTGCAACAGGAATAGAGACAGAAGCCGGTGAGTCTATTTGCGGCGGTAGAACTAGGAACCGATGCATAAGTGGCACCGGGCGGCCGGAGGTCAGCGACTGCAGGGTGGCTTCAGCAGGAGAGGTGGCTCGTCTGCAGCCCATGGACCTTAACTTCAACCCAGGTCTGTCTTTGCTAACAGGAAACGTCTGTTGCCAGATACATTTATTTGTCTTTTAATTAGATATTGTGCTATTGTAAGGTGAGAGTGCAAGTATTGCATACTTTTCCCGCTATGCTATCAGTCTGTCATCCCTGGGAATGGTTGAATTCCATTGCAGTGTTTATTGCAGCGTTACAGCTTATGATGCATGCGTTGTGGAGTTTTCCCACCGGCATTCAGCCTCATTTGTATCTGTCCAGACTAGCCATCTGCAAAGAGTGCATTATGAAATTTGTTAAATATTTCAATTACCAGTGGAATTACCGTTTCCGCACTGTGTTGACTGTTGGACTGACTTTTTTTCCATATGTTATGGGCAATACTGATCTATACTGGCTTTATAGTGGCAAGGTGCCTTCATTCAACATCTGTGTCTTGGTACATATTGCATTTTCTGCCCCTTGGTGCCTAAACGGCATTGATTTGATACTCTGGTAAACTTGACAGGTCCAGTTTAGTGTTCAGTGTGTTGTTTTTCAGTGGACCTATTATGCTTTTTCCACTCTTCTGACCTATAAATGTAGTTAGAATGTTGTATTCTCGTGTTAAATGATGCCAAACTTTCAGATAACAAGGTTTGTGCATTTGGAAGTGAGACCTGGAAGATGTTTGGGATGTGCCTGGAGGCGGGCCGTGGGTTTAATAGATTAAAACAGACTATTTTCAAAGGAAAAACGAAATCCATAGCAATACAGCTGAATAGGTGCAGATTCTGGAAGATCTAGAAAGCTTTCTGTGCTGGTTATCATTTGTAGCTGCTCTATAGTCCACAACTCAATACAAAGGGCCGAAAAATGAGCATAATCGGTCCTCTTTAAGGCCAAAGACCAGCGTCAACTTCCATATTTTTCATCCGTGATGGGTCTTGACCTTGCAACCTACTGGCCTCACAAGCTAGCCTAACACATTTAGCTAATGCCACCTTGGCAGTAACACATGTGTGAACTTTGTGGGAAGCCGTCACTTTCCGTGTGACAGGTTATCTCCACGTCAAGGTATTGCAGTCATGCGTGTAGCGCTGGAACATCAGGGGGCTTAGCGCACCGCCCTGGGGGTCTCCGGTGTGAAGTTGTCTTGACTCATGTTTTGTGCGAATGACTACAAATATCAAATTGCAGAGTCTTCCAAGATGGAGCAGTGTTTTTCATTCACTTTGTGTCTTAAAATAACATGAAGAAGACCGGCCCATCCAAGCTTCCAAGCCACACATGTGGTTTAAACACCACTCGAGTGTGTTTGTAGTCCCAAGTATGCAGCTTTACGAAGTCTCGCCCGAGGACGAAAAATCATCCGGAGGAAAAAAAAAAAAAAAAAAAGAGCATCCAGCTGGCTCATGTGTCACGTTGCTTGGGGCTGATGATAGTTGAGGAACAAACAGAGGACGAGGTTCAATGCTGCACAGCAAAAGTGAGAATGTTCATGGCTGTCTTAATATTTTATTGCTACCTGGCAACTTTTCACTAATTGGCTAAGGCTGCAGACGTACTCTTGACGTCATTGCAGTCCCTATTGGGCTTATTTGCGTGATGGTTATAAGATGCTATGATTTCTTCAGCAAGGCCTTTTTTCCTCTCTTGGAAACATGTAATGGCAGTATTTTTTAGGGAATTTTTTTGTTCTGTTCAAGGTTTCTTCCCAAGGAGTTTTCCCTCGCCTAGACTTAAAAATACTGGATTTTTTTGTGTGCAGGGTTACACAGAAGATACTGACTTTTTTTATAGACATTTCCAGTCATTTCTCATTTTCTTTTGTTTGCTGTGGATACATTTCTCTGTTTAGATTGGGGTTTTTTTTTGCAAATTCTCAACTTTTTTGACATTTTCCGAGACTAAGCAATATCATGCTGATGATAATATGCCATTTTTTTGTTTGGATCCTGAATAATGGAACATTTACCCAAATTTTGCCCAAAAGATTAAAAAAAATTCTGCAATTTTTTTTGACATTTTTCTTCATTTTACTGGGAAAAAAAGTTGCTTCCATTGCCTTTTTGATCGTGAACAAAACCAGACGAAATACACATAACCGTTTATGTGCAGATACATTTCTATGTTTAGATTCAGGTTTTTTTTTTTGCAAATTCTCAACTTTTTTGACATTTTCTGAGATTAAGCTATATCATGCTAGAGCTAATATGCCATTTTTGGGGGGTTTGGATACTGAATAATGGAACACTTGCCCAAATTTTGCCCAAAAGATAAACAAAAAATTCTGCAATTTAAAAAAAAAAACATTTTTCTTCATTTTACTGGGAAAAAAGTTGTTTCCATTGCCTTTTTGATTGTGAGCAAGACCAGACAAAATACAGATAATCGTTTATTTTAAGTGCAGATACTGTATTTTTTCCCTGTGAAAAGTTATAGTTTTTGCTGGTGCCAAAAGTCAGGCATATGGAGGAGACTGGTACCTATGGGGACCTATGAATGGCTACACTTTTTTGCAAATTCTCAACTTTTTTGACATTTTCCAAGACTAAGCAATATCATGCTGATGATAATATGCCATTTTTTTTTTGTTTGGATCTTGAATAATGGAACATTTGCCCAAATTTTGCCCAAAAGATAAACAAAAATTCTGCAATTTTTTTTTTTTTTACATTTTTCTTCATTTTACTGGGGAAAAAAAGTTTAGATAACTTTTGTTGTGAATTGGCGCTGTACAGTACTTCAGCATAGTGAGTACACCCCTCGTATTATAACCATTTTATTCCAACACTGATCTTGCGTGGTGCTGTGGCACTATTGTGGAGAAAACCTGAAGAGTTAACAAAAACACAGACTGACTGAAGAGCTAGTGGCATTCCTGTGTCTGCACTCTGATCACCACCCCAGCTTTTTTGGCAACTCGGCTTATCTGCGGTACTCTGCACACATCCAGCCAACGGACGACTTTGTCAAAGAAAACAACGAGGCAGTTGGGCATCAGCTCAAAATGTGGACAATGTTAAATGTGGACACAGGGCTCACTGTTTCTTCCACCTGTACCTGAAGCCCACAGTGCTCCACTTAGTAATCCATGCATCAGTCACTCGGTGGCAATATGAGGTGATGGGCTGTTGAGTAATGGCCGTCAGGTTTATCTCTCTTTCTATCACAATAATGTTCTCTCTCTCTGACGGGCCGTTCAGTGCCTGGAATCAATCCAGCAAATGAAAATGTGGATTTATACTCTTGTGACACATCACTAGAGTGAAGTCATTACTCAACAAAATTGTGTGAAATCGATCACATACACACACGAGCGAAATGGCCGCGTACTAAAGAAGGAAAAGCCCACGAGGTTGGAGGTTGGAGTCGTCACCCGCCTCAAAGACTTGGAGGTCAAACACGCGTATTCGTAGAAAGAAATGCATTTTTTTTCACATGTAGAAGTTGTTCAAATAAATTTTTCAGAAAAAGTATTACTCAGCCCCTCGGATAAGGAAAAAACGTCAAGATAGATGGTTAAACAGTAGCCACGTTTACATGAGGAGTTTTTCTCTTTCCGAATGACCTTTCCGAAAGCAATGGTATACATGGAAAGGAATATTCCAATTGCGTGTCTACATGCGTCGCTATAATCAACCTGAATAGTCAATGGGGCATGCGCAGTAAAACGTAATCTTCAACATCACATGATACCGACTTCCTTGAGTTTTTCTTTCACTTGTTGGAATAACTCCGTATTGCCAGTTTTTCGTTAATTTTTTTAAATCGAAGAACGTCTGGAGCTGCGTGTTACGTCATATATCAGCATTCGCTGAAAGAACGCACCCAGGAACAGGAAAATATAAAGTTCAATCTTGCTGATATTTTATAATTAAGCTCGGCACATGTTTTATATAGATATGTACTTTCTTTTTTTAATAAAACTGGACTTGTGAATGGCGTATAGAAGGGTTTAGATTCTGTTCCACAGATGGCGGTAATGCACACGAAAGCTGCTTGCCAACCGCCAATAAACAACAGAAGAAGAAAAACACCACAAAGAAGAACACACCCTGACAACTTTACGATTGAGCGGGTACAAGATACCTCAATTGGATTGGGGAAAGGAATATTCCACCCCTGTGAATCCGATTATGTATTCATTCAGATTGGCACTTTTTTTTTTCGGAATGAGGTGTATACAAAAGTTACATTCTTTCCATTTGAGCAAATAACCCGAATAGAATATTATATAATATAATAGAATATAATGGAATATTTAGGTCCATGTAAACGTGGCTAGTGATAAACGAGGGATTACTGTATACAGTATGCCTCTCTTTCAACAACTAACTGCTGACTGAATGTCTGAACCAACCAGCTCTGCTTATGTGTGGCAATTAGTCACAATAAATCAGGAATCAGGGTTCAAAGGCTCTTCCGAAAAGGGCTCAGACTACCAATTTTGGCTTTGAGGAGTGCAGGTGTGCATCTGGCCCCGGGGCCGCCATCAGTGCTGAAAGGTGATATTAGAAGGTATTAGTGAGCAGCGCAACAGCGACTTGTCTGGTCCACCCCGCCGCCGGGGATGAAGATGCACTCGACCGACTTGGGTGTTGAAACTTCTGACTGCTTGTCATGCAAGCAAAATACATACAAGTCAGACACAATTAGTTTAATCATCAATGTATTCGTGTTTCTTATTAATTTTCACCCCCAACAAAATTCCTGCATGCATGCCAACCAAACCCAACACACGCAGACACGCAGTCTTGCACGTCAACAGTGGTAATTTGTTTACACCAGCGTAATGGAGCAGACACACTGAATGTCAGACACAACATTTTCCACGCCTACTTAGACTCCTGCACACAATAACACTGAGATAAAAATACACTCACACTTGAGGGTTTTTTTCTCTCTCTCATTGCCATGCACCGCTTTTTCCCAGAAGCTTCCTTGGTCTGGACTTGTGTTTGGATCACAAATGTTTTCAGACCTAAGATTCCAAGTTGGGTCAGCTTGATGATAGGAAGTACATCCTAGTTATGGTGAATTCCTGTATGCGACAGTAAAACATATGTCCATGTTGACTTACGTAAATACTTAGGATTAAAATTTTTGCAAATATAATTTTAAAAATTATTCAGTCATTCATTCATTTTCTACCGCTTATTGTAAAATATTTATTGCACAATTTAAAAATATATATATTTATCGGCCTAAGTAATAACCTATTGAGTGTTATTGACCTGTCACAATATTTTAGGAACCTTATACAGTTTTTAATTTATTATTAATTTATTAAATGTATTATTAATATATTATTATTAATTATTATTATAAATATAATAATATCAATATAATTATTTTTAATAATAATTAATTAATTAATGATAATAATTATATTATTATTATATATAATTATATAATATAATAATATATAAAAATTATATTATAATAATAATATTGTTTATTATATTTATTATTATATTATAATATTATATTATAATATATATGTATGTATTATAATAATAATCATTATTATAAGTTAAGTTATTATTATTGTTATTATTATTATATTATATTATATAATAATATATTATTATTATTATTATTATTATTATTATTATTATATTATTATTATTATTATTATTATTATTATTATTATTATTATTATTATAAGTTAAGTGCAAATTAGAAATGGCGGATAATTGGAGAGAAGCTGTGATTTTGAAATTTGAAAACTCATGATATCGAACCATAAATGCTGAAAGTGGTCAACAGAACCAATGTTGTAAGAAACCTCTTATCCAGCGCTAGCGGAGAAGTGCAACCAACATTTTAACGTGCAATCAGAGGTAGATAAAACTGCTGGATTGTTTTGTTATTCGTGTAATCCTGCTAACTAGCGAACAAACTTCATCCTGCAGTACCACTTTTTGCCTTAGGTGGCAGCAATGAGTCCAAACCAAATCCAAATGCTTGAAAAAGACAAATAAACCCTTGCACTCGGGGTCATCCGATTCCCTCCCAGGCTCCTGGCGGGACATCTCTGTCGACGTTACATTTCCTATTCCTAAAGTTGCAATTAATTCCGCTTATGTAATAGTATATTTACAGCAGCCTTTGGCAGAACACACACAGGCGGCTCTTTATTTGGTTGGCATGAAAAGAGAACGGAGGCGCTCGCTCGGCTCTCGGACAGCCCGGTGACCTCCCTTGAACGGGCTGACCCGCGGCTCTACTGTCTGTCCTCGCATGGATCAACAGCTGCGAAGAAAAAACGTGTCACAGATTCTGAGGGTATCGTGTGCCAGGAGAGGCAATTATTCACTATTTTTCGGCGCCATGATTGCATGTTTCCCTCTGAGGACCTTTTTAGAGCAGGGGTCTCAAATACGCGGCCCGCGGGCCAAATGTGGCCCGCAGGACACTAGTTTGAGGCCCCCGCCTTGATATGAAAGTTTAATGTTAGTGTGGCCCGCGCGAGTTTGATATGGATGCTGTATGGTATCATGTACCCAGAAAAAATTATTACGTTTGATTAATGTTCGTGTTAAAGGTTAAATAACTGTTAATAGTTATCCTCCCTATCCGTGTGGAAGTGGTAAGTTTTTGGCTATTTAAATTTAAAGGAAATAACTTGGAGGCTACCGTTTAGGTCGCTAGCTCTCTAGTTTGCGAGTTAGCATGTGTCTCAAGACCCTGCAGTTGCGCAATATGTTGTAAATAAAAAGAGTATAAATGTGACTATAGTCGTGTTTTGTCATGTCTACATGGCTATAGTAATGCTTTGTTCATTTTAATCTGAAAAAAATAATTTGTCTACCCACCAACTATATGTGGTTTCTTAAGTTTTTATATTTGCCGTTTTATTATTATTATTTTATTTATTTATTTATTACTGATTGATTTATTTGTCTTGATTTGTTTATTTATTTTTCATCTTATTTTGTGTAGAAAAATAAAAAGTAAGATATTTGAGAACAGTTGAATGTTTTATTGTAGAAAATCCAAACCAAAGCAACGTTTATTCATTTTTCTATTTTCAATAAATGTGTTTTTTTTGGGTCTCGCCCAGACCCTCCATTGGCCCCCAAGTAAATTGAGTTTGAGACCCCTGTTTTAGAGAGACTTGGTCAAGCAGCGTCCCCCTTCACTCCGCCGCCCCCTCCTTTGCTTGTTGACTTTGTTACTCATTCAGCATCAGATGGTAATAGATAGCCATTGTAGCACTATGGAGTCTGTGTTCTCTGCCAGACCGTGTCTTTGGGGGCTCAGGTGAGGGGGCTAATGTTGCCTTGTGGGACTTTGGCCATCATCGGCCATTGATACCCATAAACCGGGGGGTCGGGTGAAAGATTAGATAGGTATTAGGTGGGAGGTAATGCCCACGGTGAGAGAGAGAAGCGGGACACCCAGGAGCACAAGTGATGTTGTATTTTCTAATGCATTAAACAAGGAAATGTCAACAAATTAGGCGTGTTTGAAGAAGCATCGTGGTGTGAATGGGGACGCCGTGTTTGCTTATGGGGGTCGTGCCCTGTGTGAAAGCGGTGGTCTTTTTTTTTTTTTATTTGAGCCCAGATCTCGCCATTGTTCCCGTTACAGTGCTAAAGAGAAGCATGCGTGCACCAACCCCCTCTGCAAACCTCGCCTCCTTCCCTCCCTGCCTCCTTCCCTTTCTCTTTCACACCCTCTCAGCTGTGCTCACTCACTCATTCCGGGGCCCAAAAGTGCATCTCCAGTCAGGAGCTCCCGTCCTAAAGTTATAAGGACTTTTTTAAACCTCTGTGGACCATGGCGGTGGTGCATCAGGCTGTTCATAGTTTGCCTTCATATGGACTGTCTGATTTACAATCAGGTAATGTTGGATCTCTACACTTAATCAATAGTGCTTAGCAACGGGTTGGATTTGTTCAAATGCTTGCTTGTCTGTGCTTTTTCCACATGGTCCTGTATTAATGAACGTTATACTGTACAATACAGCGAGGGCTATCATTAGATGCCATATTCTATCTCAGCCTGCCCCTGCTTGCGTGCAAACACCACAGAGCTCACGTTTGTGTACGTTGCAAGTTTTATAGCGTCGTGTGTTTGCTGTGCTTAGACAGCGTCCGCCTTGTTTTCTGGCTCAAAGATGACCGCTTCCTCTTCAATTTACAGCACTTCATTATTATTATTATCTATGAAATACGTGTCGTGTTTCGACTTTAATTTTTTTTTTTTAGTGAATTTTTGCTGTTAATTCAGTGTTCATGGCCAAAAATGTGGATTTTTATTTTTTTGCTACCTTTTCTTCTTTTTTCCTCAATTCACTTACATCCAAACATGAAATGAAAAGATGTTTTTGTGTCATTTTGCTATCGTCCCGCCATCCTAACCACGGATATTACTTCACTTATTTTAGATTATTTTGCCAAAAAGGATGAATGACATCATCTTTTCAAAGTGATGGGTTTACAATTAAACATTTAGTAACATGTCTTTTCTTTAGATTATTGACGAAACTGCAATGTCCCAACTTTGCCACGAGGTAGAGCTACTACACTCATAATGTTAAAGTGATCCAATAAAAAAACATGTATCTCTGAATTTTGTCGTATGCAGTGAAAATTCACTTTTTGTGATATATTTACATATATGCATATGCATAGCGAACACACTGGTGTAACAGGAAGAAAAGCTCTGACTCTTTTGGGCAGAAGTCATTTGGCACCTGCTGGTTTGGATGTATAAATCTGTATTCATAAAAAAATAATAATTTAAATTAAAAAATTTAAATTAAAAAAATATATATATATTAGTATTTTTTTCTTATTTGAAGAACTATAATGCAAATCACTGAAGCTAAGAATGTAGGTCTAGGATAGAAAAGTACACAATTTGGAGTATTGGGCTACAAAAGAAATGCAGAAGATGCCGAGTGGGTTACATTGTGGTAATCTCTGTGTCTTCTAAAGATACGTTAAATAAGCAGTGACAGAAAGAAAGTTAGTTGTCTTCTATAGCAGGTGAACATTCCTGGCTTTGTGCTGAGCTAAGCTTCTTCACGCCGCAGATGGAACAGATGGTGCTAAGCATACAGCCAATCACCCATTCTATTAAAATGTTAGCTTAGCATCCTCCGTATCTACGTTGAAAGTGCACATGAGAGGAATCAGAGTGAAGCGTAATGGACATCGCGGTATTTGTGAGCCATTCCAAGCACAGTGGGATCCTTTGTTGTGTCCCACCTGTTTGGAGCTGCGAGTTAAAGACCTCGCTGCAGCTGGTTCGGCTTCTTATTAGCGGTCACCGCTGGAATGAGCAGTTGGCGTTGGCTAATGATCATGACACACACTTACAGTCATTCCTGGACATGGAAGGGAATTGGTTCCTGGTCCTATCACATGTTTACACCATGAATGCATGGTTGATTTTTGTAAATATTTTTTAGCCTTATCACTTTCTTTACCCCAAAATTACAACTTTAGAAGTACGCTAGATTCTCTCTATATATTCTATAAATACTATTTCCTCATAATATTATGTTATTCTGCTAAAAGAATGACTTTTTCCTTTTAATATTTTGACTTTCATGTGAAATTCCTGCTAATTTGTACATTTTACATTTGAATTCTTGTTAAATGATATCACACAATGTGCTGCAGGCCAATAAAAAGACACACACGAGCCACAAATGACCCCCGGAACCGCACTTTGGACTAGCCTGTTTTTATGAGGAGCATATAAGTCAAATTTGACTTGACTTTTACTGGCGTATTAACACTTGGAGTACAATGAGTACAATCCCTGCTGAGCAAAACAAAACAGCATCTGCGGGAAATCCTGTGATTTTCTAACGATAAATCATACATTGCGTTGTTTTTTTCCCAACAGGGGGCGACAGAGAGCGGATGACAACCAACCATGAGACGTACCTCCTCATGGCCAGCACCCAGAATGACATGGAGGATTGGGTGAAGACCATCCGCAGGGTCATATGGGCTCCTTTTGGCGGAGGTCAGTATGGAGGGGAACGGGGGATTATGTTGTCATGTTGAGTGTGGTGCATGAAAGGGGGGGCACGCGTGCAGCATGCGTATGCACGGACCACCATGAATAGCGGAGCCCGAGTCGGCCCCTCTGTGTGGAGTGCAGGCACTTTGACGTCTATTGCAGTTGACTGCTGGTGAATAGGACGAGCCATTTGTTAAAGATGCCACAAGAAAGGTGGCTCCACGCCGGAGCCCAGCCGGCCTTCCTCTGCCAACCCCCCCCAACACACAAATAGAGACCCATCCAGCCTTTCATATTTTGCAGTAGCAGCAGATTGAGGCCCGATTGGCCGCTCGGGGGGCCTCATGGTGCGATTGGGAGTGACAGATAAGGTGGGAGGAAACCCCCTCCGCCTCCTCCATCGATGCCCGGAATGGGTTGGTGGTTGTGCTGAAGCTCTGATGGACGGGTGAGGTGGTCATCGCCCGGCTTTAAAGCAAGCAGAGTTGAATGTTTGGGATGTGCTGCTGCGGACACTTCTTCTGGATCCTTGGAGATTTAATGCACGGTATTTACCAGTTGATTTGGGAACGTGTGAGTTCGTTTCAGAATTTGGGATGTGCTCTCCCTTTTGTTGGGATTTATGAATGAAAACACTATAATATCAGATACTCTACCATATACTCTAGTTTTTAATCTAAAGCAATATAAACACAGCACCCGGTAACCGCTAGCCTTTTTGTTAACAGTAAACAGTACAGATAAAAGTCGATACGGGGTGGTGCCCGGGTTAAGGAACAAGACATTCCATTTTGGTGAGAATCTGGATTAAGGTGCAGGTGCATGAATTTACTGTATTTACGCAACAAATGACCAAACATTTCACTATGTTAATAGTTGGGCCTGGTATTTTACCGCATTGCTTACGGTTGTAGCTAATTATTTTGCACTGTGCTACATATAATTCATAAATTATTCTTCTATTTTAGCTCGGTTTTAATAATTTTACCTTGCATTGCTATTTTACTTTACCACTGCTACGTATTTATTTATTTGTAATGCTGTAGTACAGTCATAATTAGATATAGTGTCTATTTAGTTATTTTGTAACAGGTTTAATAGGTAAAATACCGTAAATACAATTACATTTTTTAACAATAATTAAAAAAAATAATAATTACAACAAAATAACAAAATTAATAGTAATATTTTTAGTTTTTTTTAAATATTAACATTTATTAAAATTATTAAAAATACTAAATTTGTCATAAAAATAAAAGTTACGACTCCAAAAAAGAATGTATTTTTTCTTTTAGTATGCACCATGCGGGGTTTCCCACACATCACATGTGACGAGGGAAAACATTCCGAGACTCATGACTTTTAACAATAATTTTAAAAATAATAATTCCAACAAAATAACAAAATTAATAGTAATATTTTTTGTTTTTTTTTAATATTAACATTTATTAAAATTATAAAAAATACTAAATTTGTCATAAAAATAAAAGTTACGACTCCAAAAAAGAATGTATTTTTTCTTTTAGTATTTTTTGGAATGAAATTCCTGTGAGATGTTGTTCAAAAAGTGATTAGTGAACTTATTGACACACGCGGCACCAAACGCACCATGAGGGGTTTCCCACACATCACAACCTGTGACGAGGGAAAACATTCCGAGACTCATGACTTTTAACAATAATTTAAAAAATAATAATTACAACAAAATAACACAATTAATAGTAATATTTTTATTTTTCTAAAAATATTAACATTTATTAAAATTATAAAAAAAATACTAAATTTGTCATAAAAATAAAAGTTACAACTCCAAAAAATAATGTATTTTTTCTTTTAGTATGTTTTGAAATGAAATTCCCGTGAGATGTTGTTCAAAAAGTGATTAGTGAACTGACACACGCGGCACCAAACGCACCGTGAGGGGTTTCCCACACATCACAACATGTGACGAGGTAAAAACATTCCGAGACTCATGACTTTTAACAATAATTTTAAAAATAATAATTACAACAAAATAACAAAATTAATAGTAATATTTTTTGTTTTTTAAAAAAATATTAACATTTATTAAAATTATTAAAAAATACTAAATTTGTCATAAAAATAAAAGTTACGACTCCAAAAAATAATGTATTTTTTCTTTTAGTATGTTTTGAAATGAAATTCCTGTGAGATGTTGTTGAGATGTTGTTCAAAAAGTGATTATTGAACTTATTGACACACGCGGCACCAAACGCACCATGAGGGGTTTCCCACACATCACAACATGTGACGAGGGAAAACATTCCGAGACTCATGACTGCAGCGTCTGGAAGGATGACCTCCTTTTTTTTTCTTACATTACATTCTTACATTTTTGCTCTCCAAACTTTGTTGCTGCAACTTATGGAGAAGCTTGAGGAGCCTGCAAGCATATGAAGATTATTTTTTATTTTTTTTTGTTCTTGTTCTTGTTCTCATGAGATTCCATTTTGGGGAAAATGGTGGAATCCCGGCGCTTTAAATTAGGCACATGTGATGTGTTTTATTACCACAAATTTATTAGGAAGCGTTTTTTGCTGAAGTTGGCCAAGTGTGTCAGCCTCAGGAGGGGTGAGTCCAACCAACTCGAATTTGTGTGTTTTCTGTTTGTGTCACACGCCAACAGTGACAAAGCCGTGACCTTCTCGATGCTTTGAAATGATGGTAAAAGACAAATCGGAGAGATGATGCAACATGATGTCTGACTGACCTTCATGACGCTGCAGTCTTTTTGATGTTTTCTGGTGTAATCCTCCAGGAGATGTCCCTTTAATCAGCGTCCGCGCCTGCTTTACTGCAGCCTGTGATTAGCAAGTTTCCCTTTATGAAGTGCTCCACCAGAACCCATTATGGCTAACTACAGGATTCCGTCTCCTTCTCGCGTGTGTCGCAGGGATCTTTGGTCAGAAATTGGAGGAGACGGTGCGATACGAGCGCCGCTTCGGGAACAAGCTGGCCCCCATGCTGGTGGAGCAGTGCGTGGACTTCATCCGGCAGAGGGGCCTACGAGAGGAGGGCCTCTTCAGGCTGCCTGGACAGGCCAACCTGGTCAAAGAGCTGCAGGAGGCCTTTGACTGCGGGGAGAAACCTTTGTTTGACTGGTAGGCTGGGTTTATAAAGCCTCATTGTGGGGAGGGGGGGGGGGGGGCACCTCATCCTATCAACCAACCTTATTCATACCGTCCCAAATACAACATACTTTACCTCAATTGTATGTTAGAACACACTTTTTATTGGTTACCACTTTTTGCAGAGTCACTACTACTCTTAAACTCTTTGTTTTCAAATGATGACCTAATTTAATGTGTGTGTGTGTGTGCGTGTGTGTGTGTGTGTGTCGTCTTATGTCCGCCATGTTTGTGGAGTTTGTTGGAATTCATATTTTGGAGTGTGTCCCTTCAGTAGGTAGCCAATGATAAGGCTAGCTTTTTGGAAATGATGGCAAAATGTCGTGTTTACATGCTAGAATGGAACCTTTTTAGCACATTGTGGCAGCCGTCTTTGTGGGGTTGGTCGCACCTTGTATTTTGGGGTGTGTCACTGCAGCGGTTAGCGCATTTTGACAGTTAAGAGCCCGAACGACCTTGCCTCTTAGCGCCCTTAAAATGTAGTGTTTGCACCACCATTCCAGAGTGT
This sequence comes from Doryrhamphus excisus, assembly GCF_030265055.1. Taxonomy (NCBI): domain Eukaryota; kingdom Metazoa; phylum Chordata; class Actinopteri; order Syngnathiformes; family Syngnathidae; genus Doryrhamphus; species Doryrhamphus excisus. Next base: position 8,996,808 of record NC_080467.1, read on the forward strand.
TTGTCCGTGGTTAGCACCTTTTCATATGTCTACTGTGGAGACACGATGGCGAAATGTAACGTATACTAGCCACTTTGAATCGAAATCTAGTGTTTACGTGACAAATTATAGAATTTTCCGCATTTTTGTGGCGTTTATTGCAACAGTTTTAAGGTTAGCGGCTTGTACGATTGTTGGTCTGTAGAATGGTAATGGTTTAATTTCATTTGAACATGCATCAGATTACAATTGAATGCATCACATAATCAGTTCACAGTTCCACATGTCCAAAAGTAGTAGGAAGAAGCAAAGCTTATTAAATCCTACCCCTCCATCTGGTACTTTTACAATCAGTAACTGTTACATTTGTTCACTTCCTGCTTTCCTAATATAATTTAAGTGTTTTTTGATTTATTTTTATTTTTATTTTTATTTTTATTTTTATTTTTATTTTTATTTTTATTTTTATTTTTATTTTTATTTTTATTTTTATTTTTATTTTTATTTTTATTTTTATTTTTATTTTTATTTTTATTTTTATTTTTATTTTTATTTTTATTTTTATTTTTACCATAATAACTGTCAATATAGTGATATATATATATAGCACATCATGACTTGTATTGTTTCTTGAATTGGCTCATAATAGTACAAACCTTGTACTTCTAATTGCTTTAAAATATCGGGGAAATGTAGAGTGTACGTAAATTCTGGAATCAAACTCGTGTCCTTGCAGCAACACAGATGTGCACACCGTAGCGTCCCTGCTAAAGCTCTATCTCCGTGAGCTTCCCGAGCCAGTCATCCCCTTCCACAAATACGACGACTTCCTGTCCTGCACCAAGCTTCTTGGGAAGGACGACGACACGGTAAGACCAGTACCCAGAACCTTTCTGGTTCTGTTGGGCTCTCTGAAGCAGGAAGACATGTTGTCTGTGACGTACAGGGCATGAGGGAGCTAAGGAAGCTGGTCCAAGGTCTACCTCCAGTCAACTACAACCTGCTGAAGTACATCTGCAGGTAGCGACTCGCTTTGCAAAGCTAACGTTTCAATGAAAGAGAGAAAGTTTGGCATTAGTTCCTCTTTTTGCAGATTTCTCGATGAAGTCCAGTCGTATTCTGGTGTGAATAAAATGAGCGTGCAGAACTTGGCCACGGTGTTCGGTCCAAATATCCTCCGGCCAAAGGTGCAAGATCCGGTTGCCATCATGGAAGGTCTGTATGGAAGCCATCTAAAAGTTCCGTGCTAAAAGAGGCCCAGACAGTGATGGATGGTCTGGTGTTGGCAGGAACCGTTCTGGTCCAGCAGCTCATGGCGCTTTTGATCGGCCGGCACGATGCGCTCTTCCCTTGGGACGAGAACCCGGTGGGACTCGAGGTTGCCAACAACAACAACATGGAGTCGCCAAGGCGACAAGGCGGCGTGGTCACAGTGGCTCAGAACGTGGAGAACAACAACATGCAGGCCGTGCGTCAGTGCGTCTGGGAAGCGCCTGAGTCTCCTCCCTGCCAGCGTGAGGACAACGATGGCTCGTCGCGCTCGGCAAGCCCTCGTAACGTTCCGGGACGTTTCGGTAACACACGCAGTCCGCCGCTGACTGTTAAAAAGAACCCGGCGTTTAGCAAAGGCAGCGGGATCGTTACTAATGGCTCCTTTAGTTCCTCATCGGATCCAAACCAAGAAAGGAGTCCGACTCTAATCAGCGGCGGGAGCCTACCAGGACGTCGGAGCGGGACACTGAAGGGCACGGGTACAAAAATGGGAACCAGCGGAGTTACAAGCGGAGGGAACACTAACGGAGTTCTTCGCATGGGAATTTCCGTCCCGGACGGAGTGACGGGTGTTCTGAACGGTCGCTGCGGTCTTTGGGCACCGAACGGATGCGTCACGTTACGGGAAAACAACAAAACACGCGACTACCCCAACGGGGATCAAACATCCAACCAAAACCGTCTATCCACGTACGACAACGTCCACTTAAACCAGCAGAACCTGCAGCAGCACAACCACGCCCCCCCCGTCTGCCTCAATAGCAGCTGCGAGGACAAGCAGAGCGTGGACAGCGCTACCTGGTCCACCTCTTCCTGCGAGATCTCCCTGCCGGACAACTCCACTTCCTGTCGCTCCTCCACCACTACGTGCCCCGAGCAGGACTTCTACGGATGTCACTACCAGGACCTGGACGCACCCGCACAGGACCGGGAGTCGGGTGGGGGAGTGGAGGACGAGGGAAGGGACAGCGGCAACAGAGACGGGGGTGGAGACGGCGTTGGGGGCGGCGACCACAGTAGCAAGCTCAACGGGGGACCGGGCGGCCATAGCGCACTGCACAGCCTGGTGGCCAGCCTCAAACAGGAAATGCACAAGCAGAAGTCGGAGTACGAAGCCAGGATAAAGAGGTGGGCTGGGGTATATACTATAGTATCTATATAATATATATGTAGTACTAATATATCTATATATGTCCTATTTATCGTAAATAGCTTAGAGCAGCGCAACCTGGATCTGGAGTCGGAGATGGTGAGCCTCCACGAGGAGCTGGACCAGGAGAGGAAGAAGTACACCATGGCCGAGATCAAGCTACGCAACGCCGAGCGAGCCAAGGACGACGCCGAGCGGCGGAATCACATGCTGCAGAAGGAGATGGAGCAGTTTTTCTCCACGTTCAGCGATCTCACCGCCACGGGGAACGTTGCCGCCACCGCCACAGACCCCCGACGCCCGGATCGCAGCAACCCCATCTGGATTCAGTGAAGGTGTGCTCCTTGACCTCTGCTAGCTAGACCATAACGGGGACAAAGGAAAGGACATGGAAGAGCATCTCTCTTCCTAAGCTAATGTTTACCCAGCATGAGTAAGATAATAAGACATAAAAAGACTTAATAAGACTCAATAAGACACACAATTTAGCCACAGTGGGCAGTAAATTTTACAATAGGATGATGATGACTAGCACAAACAGATTAGCATGGGTTAGCATCATCTCACTCCCGCCTTCCTGAGACCCTTTCATAGCCGCCCAAAGCAATGCCTGTGACTTTGATTCTCGAAATTTGTCTTGTAAATTTTGGACTTTATTCTCGAAATCTCAGATTTCGCTTCTTTTTTTTTTTTTACTCTGGAATTTTTATTGAAATTTTTCTCCAGGAAAAAAAAGTCGTAAATTCACGAGAATAAAACTCAGAAATTTACAAGAATAAACATAAACTTTTATTATTGTAAATTTATTACTTTATTTTCAAAATCTGAGATTATTTTTTTATACTCTGCCGTGACCGGCATTGCCAGGGACAACTATGAAAATTGGAAATGCACTTTTTTTCCTCTGAACATTTAAAGAAAAAAGTCATTAATTTCTGAAAACAAACGTCAACTTTTATTCTTGTATATTTATTTATATTTATTTTTCTCGTAAATGTATGACTTTATTCTTGTAATATTATAAAATAATAATATATAATAAATATTAAAATAATATTTATGAAAAATATATAAAATAAAATATTATATAAATGTTTTTCTAAAAAAGTCTTGCAATAATGAGAATTAAAGTCATACAATTACAAGAAAAAAATGTTCTCATAAATTTACGAGAACAAAAGTTAATCATAAATTGACTACTTTTTTACTCAGAAAAAGTCATAAATTCACGACAATAAACGTGGACTTTAATTCTCGTAAAGGTACGAGTTTATTAGAACTTTATTAGAACTTTATTCTTGTAATATTGCGAATCTGAGTTTGGTCCCGTTAAAATGTAAACACGCCTCCTAAAATGGTGTCCAGCGCTAGCCTGGCTAGCAACGATTCTGCCACCGTAGCTCCTCTGGAATCGCACCTGTCGAAAATCTGAGTTAGCTACGTGTTCCGTGGTTAGCGAGTATAGCTAGCGGAAGGAAAAAGAGTTTGTAGTCAATGAAAATGTCCGCCATCACCTGGAGTGATGTGAGGGTGCTCCTTTAAGGGAAGGCGTCTTCCTAGTCCTCAAAAAGTGGAATAAGAAGGTGCTGACTGAGATTACATTATTCTCATGTACATAAATGGGGAAACGAGTCTTATGTATAAAGTGAAATGAAAACATACGTACAGTAAATGTTTACGTGCTATTTAAAAGTGTTATCCGTGTTGTATGTGTATGTGTGTGTGTGTGTGTGTGTGTGCGTTCACACTGTATACGTCTTTGCACTTACATGTTTGTTGAGTGTTCCTGTCCGTGTGCATCGGGTTTATGACCAAAAAAAAAATGGACAAAAAAACCTGCTGTAAATAAAAGAAGTTAATAAACATCAAACATTTTTGGCACAAAAAAAAACAACTAATCGTACGATGAATCCACGCGGTACCCCCCGTGGTTGGGACCCGATGCAGCACGCAGGGTTAGCGGGTTGATACTGTGAAAAACAGGGACAACAGCAGCAATTGTGTAGCAAGGTGTGCGTGAGTGAATGTCTACGATGGGGTTTCCCAAACGTTTTTGTCATATCGTTATCGTGATTGCCCCCCCCCCCTCCCGCCAGTTTTTAATGATAACCACCGCCTCGCCAAAATAACCCAAAGTCCAAGTTAAGCTTGCTCACTCATGAGCCCCTGCCACCTACATGTCATGCCATGCATGGAATTGCTCCTCCCACCAGTTATGAGCGCTAATCACCACCTTGCGTAATAGAAATCATCAAAGCATTTTGAAATAAGCCACAATCACACACGCTGCATAGCTGTCGTATGATGTCATTTCAGACACTCCTCCCGCCAGTTATTAATAATACCCCCCACCTTGTATAATAGAAATGAATAGAAATATATGAAATAAGCCCCGAAGGTATGCTAGCTCATGCAGGAGCACCACACACCCATACATCTTACGCGATTGCTTCTCCCGCCAGTTATTAATAACTGCCATCTTGCATCATATATAGGACTATAAATAATCCACAAAGTTAAAGTTCAAGGTACACTTGATGGTGTACATGCACACACGCAATGTACATTTCATATCATGACTGCTCCTCTTGACAGTTATTCACGATGACAATAATAATTATTACAATAATAGAAAGACTCAACACAATCCATAAAGTCCATGCTAAACATGAGCGCCCGTGCATGCATGCAATATATAAATGGCATACATATATTGAATCCTGCTGTTTGTTCTTAATGATAACCGCCACCCTCAGTTTGGGAAACCCCGCAGTATGAAGTGTGGCTGCAAGTGGACAATGCAATCTTTCTAAAGTAGTCTGTGTTTAGCTTGAAACCAAATGCCACGTCTGTCTAAAAAAAATGCAACACGTCATCGTCTTCTTTCAACCTGCTGCTGGTCATTGCAGGACTTTTGGAATGTGCACGTGGGGCAAACTACAAAATAAAGACCGGGTCTCACGTAGCTCTCATTTATTATGTACCATAATCCCCCCCTCACCACCACCACCAAGAGACTTGAGTCGTGGTGAGGGACAGAGGACTGGGACTGTGGAATAATCCATGATGCCATACTTGATGCTCATACAAATGATAACATGAATAAAAATGCATTCAAGCAATGACAGGTGTCTTTTTAGTTTATTTTCACCGACATATTATCAAAAATATTGGGTAAAAACTTTTTAAAAATAATAAAATAATAATTAAAAAAATAGCATTAAAATTAATTTTAATTGGGAGAAAAAATGAAAATCACGTCTCATTTTTTGATTTTATCAGAACATTTTTTACAAAGAATCTTGCTTCAAAGAAACAAAATACCAAAATCATCCAATGTTAGATTTATTCATTCATTCATTTTCTACCGCTTATCCTCACGAGGGTCGCGGGAGTGCTGGAGCCTATCCCAGCTGTCTTGGGGCGAGAGGCGGGGTACAACCTGGACTGGTGGCCAGCCAATCACAGGGCACATATAGACAAACAACCATTCACACTCACATTCATACCTATGGACAATTTGGAGTTGCCAATTAACCTAGCATGTTTTTGGAATGTGGGAGGAAACCGGAGTACCCGGAGAAAACCCACGCATGCACAGGGAGAACATGCAAACTCCACACAGAGATGGCGAGGGTGGAATTTAAACCTAATCTCCTAGCTGTGAGTTCTGCGCGCTAACCACTCGTCCGCCGTGCAGCCATTGTTGGATTTATCTAGAAATAAAAACAACACAAACTCATCCAAGATCAAAGATTTAGTTTATTTTCAATCACATACATGTACTATTTTTTTTACATACACAGTTCCTTTAAAATGGGTTTGGAGTAACAGCTCTTTTTTCGTTTTTATCTTTTTGATTTTTGCCTGAAGCTTTTTCAAATCGGCATGAAACATGTTTCATGGCGGCAGAATGACTGACGGAAACAGCAGAAAAGTCAAAGAAGAATAAAAAAGAAAAGGGGTAAAATATGTAGAAGATGAACTGATTGGGATGGATGAGCTATACAAGGTCGTCGTTGTTGGGCCTCCCTGTGTCTTTATTGCATCGATGGCTTGTTGGTATTTACAATAGCATGGATCAATATCCTGACATGACTGAGTTGACATTCAGAAAGGATGATTTGAAAAGAAAAATCAGCACAAGTTGAGATCTTTTCATTTCAGGACACATTGCGTTGACTTGCTGCTTTATTTCAAATCAATAAGAAATGATTGGCTCCTACTTTTACATTCACTTGACAGCTGTTTGTGTGGAAAAGGGTCCCTTTTAAAGAGGGGGTGGGTATGATGCAACACACTTAGTACATTATGACCGTAAAATGTTGCATTTTAGGTCGACTTAAATATGAAAACGGTGCCCCGTGGATCGCAGGTTTCCCCATCCCTGCTTCCATAAAACACGACTTGTTGGCAAAATGATGTACAGTAAAATAAATGAAATACATAATGTGGAAAACGACATTATTTAATTTGAAAAATACAATATCGTTCATTAAAAGAAATACAAACATGAAATAAGCAAATAAAATCTAATGATGTTGTGGGGGTGTTAAAGTTTTAAAAATAAAACTGTAAAAATACAGCCTGTTTCGGAATATTTTATTTAATATGCTCCCCAAATGAATTATTTTTAACATTACATTTCTTGCAATTACATGTGAAAATGTTAGCTGTCAATGTTTTTAAAATAAAAATTTAATAAATAGAAAAAAATGAAATAAAATGTAAATAAATGCACCTTTGGGGGGGTGTTAAAGTTCTAAAAATAAAATTAAAATATAGCCTGTTTCGGAATATTTTATTTAATAAGCTCCCCAAATTAATTATTTTTAACATTACATTTCTTGCAATTACATGTGAAAATGTTAGCTGTCAATGTTTTTAAAATAAAAATTAAATAAATAGAAAAAAAATTAAATAAAATGTAAATAAATGCACCTTTGGGGGGTGTTAAAGTTCTAAAACTAAAACTAAAACTATAGCCTGTTTCGGAATATTTTATTTAATAAGCTCCCCAAATGAATTATTTTTAATATTACATTTCTTGCAATTACATGTGAAAATGTTAGCTGTCAATGTATCAAAAATTAAATAAATAGAAAAAAATTAACTAAAATGTAAATATGCACCTTAGGAGGCTATATTTCATTGATTTGATAATGACGCCATTTTAGAAGGGGAAATAAAGGAAAATAACGAGGTGACAAGTGAGTATCGGAGAGATAGAAGAAGATCCATTTAACCCGATATCGGCCTCTAAAGACACAATAAAAAAAGCTTTCCAGTGCAGCGAGTGTTTGGAGTCACAAAAAGAGCCTCAGAGAGGTCGATATTGGTCAACATGTACACATCAGTCAAAGTTGCACCCTGTTTAAAGAGGAAAGATTGCCCTGACCAGACCCTGAACGCAACACCGACTTTATTGTACAGTAGCTTATTCTGGAGACACCATCCCCTGTAGGCCCTCCAGGGTACTGCAGGTGGGTATCATAGGTGAAGATAATGGGTTTTTTTTTGGGGGGGGGGGGTTATGGGACTATTTGGACTTTGTGTGAAGCCATGCACTGACATGAACAGTGACGCGTTTTTAAAATCGCAACATTTACAAAAGAAAGCTGTTCCAAAGATTTGCTGCTGGGGGGGTGATAGTTTTAAGGCAAAATAAGTCATGTGACGTGTGTGGGTTCAAACGTTCAAACACTACATCCATACCAAAAGGCACTTGCCATTGCCATCAACTAAATAAACACACTCTTAACAATGTGCTCAACATAGCAGGCGGTCCGTACTGAAGTCTTAGACCACCGTTACATTTGGATCAGATGGAGGACAGCCACACCCCCACCAAAGCCCCCTGCGGTATATCACTGGAGTGCTGCAAAAATTACATTCCAAAAAATGGAAGTGCTCTGCTGTTTTTAAGAATGTACATAAATTGCTAGTCAAAGATCCTCTATTTGTGAAAAGCACTCTGTTATTACAAAAAATGCACTGCTAAAAAAAAAAAAAAAAACACGAGTCAAAGATCCTCTATGTGACAGGCGTCCTCTGTTGTAATGCAAAAAAGTCAAAGGTCCTCTATATGAAAGTGCTTTAAGGATCTACTGCCAAAAACACTAGTCTGAGATCTTCTATTTGACAGGAGTACTGTGCTGTACTGTGAAGCAAAACTGATAAAAAAAAAACAAAGATCCTCTATTAGACAAGACAGGAGTGCACTGCTGATTTTAAAAGACGTACTGCAAAAAAAAAAACAGCTCAAAGATCCTCTATGTGACAGGATTTCTTTGCTGTACTGTGAAGCAAAAGTGATTAAAAAAAAATAAGAAAAACGCGAGTCAAAGATCCTCTATATGCCAGGCGTGCGCTGCCGTTTTTTAATATATACTCAAAAAAAAAACAAAAAAACAGCCAAACATCCTCTATTAGACAGGACAGTAGTGCACTGCTGATTTTAAGACATACTGAAAAAATAAAAAATAAATAAAAAGCAAGTCAAAGATCCTCTATGTGACAGGAGTTCTTTGCTGTACTGCAAAGATCTTTGTTTTAAGGATATACTCCCGAAATGCTAGTCCAAGATCCAAGATCCTCTATTTGATCCTCTATTTAAAGGGGCTGATGGCGGAGGTATACACTGTGCTCAATTGTTTGTTGTGTTTACATTGAAAGGTGAAGAATGAATTGACATGTGAGACAGCGCCCTCTGCTGGACTCCAAGCTGCAGCGCTACCCATCAAACCAAAAGCTGCTGGCGGTGGAGTAAGACTTCAGTGACAGCTGTGATGGCGGTTTTTCCCCTTCCTGTTCACCCTTTGCTCGTGTCGCTGCTTAAAAACATATTTGATGTCCTTTGAAGGACGGATGAGATAAGATGAGAAGCCAAAATGAAAGCAAACCTTTTCCCCCCGTTCAGCTGTAAATGGTCACACAAGCGTACCTGTCATCGTGTAGCGGTGTTAGTTGACATGACAACACTTTTTAAAACGGACTGTAGTGACTTCCCCCGAATGTCAATCATCATGCATCGACTGGCGGGCGCATGGGAAGTGGCAAGGTGCACTCATCGTCCAAAAGACTCCAAATATAAGAAGCTTCCAGAGAACATACTGGCCGTTAGTCCCGCTTTGCCTGTCTTTCGGCTGTACATATTTACAATAGCTGTGTTCAAAACACACACACACACACACACACACACACACACATGGGTTTGTTTTGGGCTAAACTACCGCAGAGAGGTCATGTGATCAGGGAGACATGACAGGGACGGCGTCATGTGTTATAAAGGAAAGAGAGCGTGAAAGCGGTGCACCTTGCCACACAGCGTTTAAATCAGGGGTGTCCAACGTGCGGCCCGCAGATTTTTATTTTTTTACTGACGTGTGCTCCGAACCTGCAGAGATCTTTGTAAGGAATATTTATTTTTAATATTTAGTTTAGTTGTTAGTTGTGGATCAAGTGGGTAATTATAATTGATGATTTAAAACCTCACATTAATATTTTTGATGTACTTTTTATTTACTTCACCTTTGGTGTCCACCGCCATCACACGCGTTATCTGGCGTGGCAAGCGCCCTGAATGCTTTCTGTTTGCTTCTGAACGCTTCATGAAGCCATGATGTTATTAATTATGTATCGATAACTACAAATCATGTGGTGTCCAATCATCACTACTGTTATCACTTTGTAAGTTTTGACAATGATGATGTTTTTTTTATGACACTAAAAAAAATGTCAGCAGGTTCGGAGAACGTGTCATGTACGTCTTGAAATATCATCAACATGGGAGAAAATGAAAAATAGAAAAAATGTCATTTTCATAGCGTGAGAACATCGGTGCAAAGATGTGGACACCCTTGGGTTAAATGCTTTTTTTCTACGAGACTGGGTTTGTGTTCATAGCAGCCAGGCTACAGCATCGGGTTGCCAGACGTATTATAAGCAAAGCAACTAGAGCAGGGGTCAGCAACCCACGGCTCCAGAGCCGCATGTGGCTCTTCAGCCTCTTTGTTGTGGCTCCCGTCACATTGCTCAAGTATTTATTTTTTTTAACACCTGAATGGGGAAAATACACATTTTTGGAAAAAAATCCGACTTTCTGTGAGACCAAGACTACTTGACCAACTCTGAAGTACTTTGATACCCCAAAATTCCCTCCAAATCTGGCAGTCAATCAAAATCTTGGGAGACTCGCAATTCGCTCTGAATGTGAGCACATCTCTCATTCATTCATTCATTCATTTTCTACCGCTTATCCAGACGAGGGTCGCGGGTGGTGCTGGAGCCTATCCCAGCTGTCTTGGGGTGAGAGGCGGGGTACACCCTGGACTGGTGACCAGCCAATCACAGGGCACATATAGACAAACAACCATTCACACTCACATTCATACCTATGGACAATTTGGAGTCGCTAATTAACCTAGCATGTTTTTGGAATGGGGGAGGAAACCGGAGTACCCGGAGAAAACCCACGCATGCACGGGGAGAACATGCAAACTCCACACAGAGATGGCCGAGGGTGGAATTGAACTCTGGTCTCCTAGCTGTGAGGTCTGCGCGCTAACCACTCGAGCACGTCTCTGCTGTTTTTAAATTATGTTTTACGGCTCCAGTCTATTTTTCTTAGTGAGCCAGGGGGTAATAAAATGGCTCTTTTGATCGTAAAGGTTGCCGACCCCTGAACTAGAGGATCATGGACATTGAGTATATCTGCTCACGTTAAATACCAATGTTGTTTTTAGCATGACAACGCGCAGGCTTCATCGTTTCATATTGATTGTTTCACTTTTTTTGTTTTCTTTCTTTCTTTTTTTTTGGGGGGGGGTGGAGGGGATGGGAATAGACGCTTTCCCTCATTTTTCCTTCTTAACGGCGGAAGAAGGCGGGGTTGCGCAGGCAGGCGGCTAGTCACCTGCAGCACCCCAGGGGTCCCGCCGAGGTCTCCAGGCTGCTGTCGGTGTCTGAGGCCAGGGTCTGGTCGGTGGACATGGACGAGATGTCGTTGATGGACGAGGACGGAGGGAGGCTCTCGCTGCTGTTCACGGCTGCACCTGTGCTAAGGGAATCAACAGCGGCGGGGGGGTTACAACGTACCAGAGTTGAGGCCGTTTGCTTTCAAATTGTGCACACATGAAAGGGTTTGAAGAAAACACGACAAGGTGATGACGGGGACAAGGACGCATCACTTGGATCCAGGGGGTTCCCGTAGAAAGATCCATCCAAGTGTAGTATCAGAAGATAGTTTTACTACACTTGAGGAACATTTGGGGAGGCGATAGATGAGAAATCTGCGGCAGCATCGGAGTAAAATTTCGATCCTCCAACACCCCAGTTTTGGTATGATTCCGTTTTCGAGCCAAATTGTCCTACACTGTCTTGTTTTTAATGAAATGCAAACTTCAATGGACGGTTTTATTGAATGTAACTGCTAAATAACCTGCCATGGGGCCAAAGAAAGTTGCCTTTGTTAAGGAGGGCGAGACACACGACAGAATTCGTACGAAGATGGCATCCACGTGTACGGGAAAGAAGAAATGAACGTGGATCGTCTCCTTGCTCCTGCACATCACCATCTTCGCCGACAAGGGTCTTCAATGAAGGTAAATGATAAAATAAAGGTATTTCATCATTATTTATTATGATTTTTGAATGTAAAAAAATCATGTCTATTCCCTCTATCATGTCTGTCATGTCTATCCCAGCTGTCTTTGGGCAAGAGGCTGGGTACACCCTGGACTGGTGGCCAGCCAATCACAGGGCACATATAGACAAACAACCATTCACACTCACATTCATACCTATGGACAATTTGCCAATTAACCTAGCATGTTTTTGAAAGACCCACGCATGCACGGGGAGAACATGCAAACTCCACACAGAGATGGCCGAGGGTGGGATTGAACTCGGGTCTCCAAGCTGTGAGGTCTGCGTGCTAACCACTTGACTACATGACTTCCTCTGTGCTTTCGGAACAAATTAATGACAAAAACCAAGCACCAGGGTATAAGTTTCACTTTTTCATCACACAGCACAGAACTGTGGTGTGTTCAAGGACCGTCGGATAAAGTGTGAAGTTTTAAACAGGAGCCAAAAGACCCCATTAATTCTGATCCTGGAGTGTGCCATCTACCATGCTAACAGGTTGCAAACCCAGCATTGGAAGCCCAAAGGACCCAAGTCATGCCGTTGGCATCGTACCACCGCACAGCACATCCATTTTCATTACATTACAACACGTAGCCACGCTGACACCACGTAGACACTAAACCACGGTCAACAAGAGACAAATGACAACGACAAGACGATAGGGTGTGTGTCAAATTCGGAAGGGGGGTGGGAAGGGGGGGTAACTCCAGTAAAATTATATAATAAATTGACTTACAGAGCGATTAGGCTTATGCACTGAGAGTACCTGAAGGTGAAGGCTGTCCCTTCACTACGCCATTCTTCGTTCTCTCCTCAAAATTCATCACCTCTTTGTAGATCAGCTCTGAAAAGATGTTGCATACATAATATGGCATACGTGCAACAAGGCCCTTATTTCATAACACTGCATCATATAGCGCTCGATGCATCTGAAATAATTTAGATGTATGATAATATATAATATAATATATATATAATGTAATAAATAAAATTTAATAAAATAAAATAAAACAAAATTAAAATAAATTAAATTAAATAAAATTAAAATATATTATATAGAATATAATAATGTAATAGATGTAAAATAATTTAATAATATGTATAAATGTAGAATGTAAAAGCTGAATAATTTGGTGTAGAAGCTATAAAATAGAAGTACTGTAGTATACTCAAAGGTGGTTCTGGGGTAGAAGATAAAATGTGTATAATATATATTCATTAGCATTAAAACATTTAGTTATATAGTTGAAAATAATCTAATAATAATAAAGTACTATTGAAGAAAATACAATATAAAATATAAAATACTTACTGGGATTTATATTTACACTAATTGAATTATATATGGAATAATGTTTAAAAAATTTACGTGAATTCTTACCTTTCCATTCATCAATGGAGTGTTCTCTCTCATCGAGCTGCTTGTCATAAATCTGAGGTGGAGGCTAAAAGAAAATAGAGCATGACAACTTTAGTAAACGTATGGCGGGACCAGGCTATCATGTTTATTCCATGGCTACTAGAGATGATTCAGTTCATTTGCAGAAACAGACACACATATGAAAATGAAAATATAAATCTGAATTAAATGTATATGTGTGTGTGGGGGGGGTGTTCATTAGATCTCGGTTTCTGCAAAGGAGCTCTTGTAATGCTAGTCAGTAGGCAAACAAATCAGGCATTTTAAAGGGGGATACGTATAGCACACATAAAGACATTGGCTCATCGCTTGGGGAAATCCAACAGGGCACAATCATGCTAGCTAACATCCAGTCAGACAGCCCGTTCCACAATCTATTGAAGTCCGAGGGTCACTTTGACATCCGCCAATCATTCTTATCGGTAAAGTGGAGGGAGAGTTTTCTCGGAAGTAGAGCGGTGGTCATTTACCATGGATATTTGGATGAGATCCCTGGCCTTCATCAGCATGAGGTGACATTAGAGAAGGGGGAAAACAGCAGAACATGTGTTGAAAAAAATGCCACCATCAACAAGAGTCACGTGTTTACATCATCAACAAGCCACAGAAATATACTGACGACTCTACCGTTTTGTTTGCAATTGCTTTTTTTTTTTTTTTTTTTCCCGATCTCGCTGTCACCACACACGAATGAGGCACCGGTGGCTTCAGCACACACGACAAACATCGCAGGATTACCAGTTATCGAGTGAAAGATGCGGATCAAGTACAGCAAAGACACTTATAAGGTACTAAGGAAGTACTTGACGAGCACTCACCGCCTCCACCTCGGCTGGATCGTACCACACGTTGATGTAGGGGTGCTGTAAGGCCTCGTCCACCGATATCCGTTTAGCAGGGTCAATGATCAGCATTTTGGACAGCAGGTCTCGGGCTTGGCTTGCTGTGGTTTGGGAAAAAAAACAGTGGTCAGTTATTCGAAGTATGTTTTCACATTGAGCCTAAAGACTATAAATATTCATAATTTAGTCCTTTTTATCGACTTACTAGTACTGTGGACAGCCCCCCCCTTTCCCTCCCACTTTGACCTTCACTATAAATAACTGCACAGAGGACGAGAGAAAAAAACAACAGCCACCAGAAGAAGACAAATGATGCTTCCTCCCACTTCAACCCATCAAGAGCAAACCTAAAATGTCTAAAATGACTCCTCTTGGTGCTCCCCCCTCCCCACCATCCATCTACTGTATCCGTCATCCATCCTGTTTCGGTTCAGAGGAATTTCTCCTGTCGGGCTCACTTCCTGTCAGGGACATGAGGCTTCACTCTGATCTCCAAGACTGATAAATATTTTAGCATCCGACAGCTTCAATGTCACAGTAAAGACGCAACATAAAAGAAATGATGGCCAATCATTTTTTTCCATGCAACCAGTAAAAGGAGCCAGAAGTAGGGCAGCATTCAGCATCCTAATCCCAACTATCCTCCTTAATATTCATATTCATGTGCTGTATTACTTAAGGGTTTGCTAGGGTTCAGCTAGAGGACAACTTTGTAACAGATTTTTGGATGTTTGCTGATTGTCTCACCTTTCAATTTGTTGTGCTCGGAGTCTGCAGGGAAAAGGCAATCCGGGAAGAGTTTGGGAAAGGTGAGGCCTGCGTACTTCGGCCGGTTCTCTACGTAATTCCTCACGGTGGGTTGGAGCTTCTTCATAAACTCCGGCGACGGCGTGCCCAGCTGTTCAATCACCTTGTTCCATTGGTCGATGTCTGGTTTGGTGAGGCGGGATTAAGGGAAAAGTACCTGTAGAACCTTACTAGAACATTCAGTCTGGTAGAACTCTCAGCTTTAGTATCTTCTACAGTATGTAGAAGGTTCTACCAGAGACCCCTTCATTTGCCCACTTCCTTTTAGCGCTCGGCATCCTCTAGGCCAGGGGTTCCCAAACTTTCTCAACTCTGGGCCCACTTGAAAATCTAAAAAATGTCCACGGCCCACCTTTGTCCTACAAACAGTAAATAGAAAAAATGCTGCGTTGATAATAATATTTTTATTTTTATTTTTATTTTTATTTTTATTTTTATTTTTATTTTTATTTTTATTTTTATTTTTATTTTTATTTTTATTTTTATTTTTATTTTTATTTTTATTTTTTATTTTTTTTTATTTTTATTTTTATTTTTTTATTATTCAGGATTTCAATGAATAACACTCAATAGGTTGTTAGGCCTATCATTTTTTTTTTATCGTGCAATAAATATTTTACAATAAAAATTATTAAAAAATAATATTTGCAAAAATTAATCATATTTTTAATGACCTCTCTTTGGGAATCACTGCTCCAGGCTTTGTTGACATGCAAGCGGTTGTACCTACTGCACAGTGCAGCGGTGGCATTGTGGTGTTGCATGTCAGAAGGATACGGTCCGTCCCGGGGAACAGCACTGTCCCTCTAATCACCTCTCCAAAGATGCAGCCGACTGACCACATGTCCACTGGGCTCACATACAAACAACCGCACACACAAACTGACATTACCTACAACACCAAAACACCCCTTCTACCTCAGACACACACAAGCTTCTTCATTATTTTGGCTAGAACACTAATAATCGCAAGGAGGACCGAGGAATGATCCCTGGGGGTCGCCACTGTTTGTTTATTATGTGACGTTGCGGTTAAAAAGTAGGCAAAATAGGGTGTGTTGCTTAGCTGCAACCAGCAGAGGCGCTCTTGACTCAATGATGTCTTTGAGAAGCTCGGCTTCAAATAAAAAAGGACACCAGATTTACCGTCAACAAAAAGTGTAAACACATCCACTGCCATTATTTATTCATCAAGCTATCTGTGACTGTCACTCACACGCACACACATGAAGTCCAATCTCTCTCTGTGCGCCGCTGGGGAGGAGGAAGGCCTCTGCTGTCTTAAAGATGCAATTACAGCTTAAGAGGCAGGGTGGGATCACGGCAGGTAAGCGCTCCAGACAACATGCACACGTTAAAATATTTATATGTTTGGAAATAAAACAGCCTTCCTCCGGATTGACAAAGTATTCAGCTACTAACAGATCGTTTTGTCCTTGCAGGGATTATCAGAGAGTAAAGAGCATCGGTTAAGTTGACACTACGGAGCCAGACGTGTCATTGGGGTTAGTTTGCACCTCAGTAACATACAGAGAACATAAGGTGAGTTTTCCAAGATAACATGTAACCATTTGAATGATCATATATACAAACTGTACAACACATTTTAAATATTGTTGACAATTATTTCATCCACAAAATGAATACATAGCTACTGTTTAAAAAAATCTATATATATTAATTATAATAATGCAATACTGTGTGTAAGCAGTATCCAGTTTGTGTGGTCTGTATATAAATACTGTATATACCTGTACATTATACTGGATGTGTATGCGTAATAATACGGTATATGTTACATATACTGTGTAAAAATGATGATTCAATTTAAAAAAAATTCCCTTCCTGTTGTTTATTTACATTTTTTAAATAATTACAATAAAACATTGTTTTTCCCATAAAGTCAGTAGCATGAGGTGAATTAAATATTTTAAAAATTGCTGTATGATAATTATATTATATCATAATAATATATATAATATAATATAATTATAATATACAATATTATAGAATAGTGTCATAGTGCAATTGAAGAACAGTATAAGTGAATTAATAAATTATAAGCAAATATTTATGTATTATTAATAAATTATAAAATATATAAAACTATTGCTTAATTTAAAAAATATGTAAAAAATAGACAAAAATAAATATATATTATATCTATGAAACATTTATAATTCTGCCATATATGAAAATGTTAAAATGATCTGCTCGAAAGCAAAACCTGATACCAACACGGCCATTTTTTTGGTTTGTTTTTTGTTTTTGAATTGAAATCCATTCTTTATCACACACAGGTACACCATTGAAAAGACACAACAACAAGGATACAGTCCCGCCCAGGGAAAAGGATTTTGTGGCGCACCATTTCTCCCATAATGCACCCCACCGACCATATGTCCACTGCACGCACCGAGGTGATGCCAAAAGAAGAAAGGAAGGCAAAGGTTAGTGTTAAGAAGCCACCTAGGAGAGAAAGCACTAGGAATGCTCAATGCTAATTAGAGCGCTATGTCACAGAGGGATAGTACGTTATTATAAAAATAAGAGTAATCTGAAAAAAGAGAAGAAGAAGCGCAGCAAAGTGGAGCTTTAGTGGGATTACAATGGCAGGAAATGTAAACCCTGGGACCTTATGAGACTATAAATGCGAGAATGAGTCTTACCAATTTTACTTCTGAAGACATCATTAATGTTGTGCTCCAGTCAGAAGCACTGTGTTTACTTTCATTGTTAAAGAATATGTTAAATCTGTCTCATAAAGCAACTTCCTTTGACGTTTAGCAACATTGGCTAATATGATCCAAATAAAATATCATCCATATCCGTGACGGCCCTTACCGTTCTCTTTGTATCCCATGCCCAGGATAACCTCAGGGGCTCTGTAGTATCTTGTCACCACATAAGGGGTCATCATGAAGCTAGTGCCCGCGGTCCTAGCTAGACCGAAGTCCAGGATCTTCAGAGTGCAGTCAGACTTCACAACTATATTGCTTGGTTTCAGGTCCTACATGAAGTGGAAAAAAAACCTCATCAAATGCAGTATGTGAGAAATATTCTCATGTGGCCATCATAACAGCCTTGACAACATTTTAACATTGCTAACTGTCACGCGTACAAGTGTAAAAAAAAGTTACCCTGTGAATAATGCCTGCTGAGTGCAGATGTTTGATGCCACACAACATCTGGTAGAGTAGGTACGACATTCTCTCGTGGTCCAGCTCCATCTGAATCACCTGGCATAGGTTGGCATCCATCAGCTCCATCACTAGGTACCTGGGATGATATCAATTCAATTGTTTAGCATTTACCGTATGAGCCGGCTTTGGCGTCTTTCTTTGTGGGACCAAAACAATTCCAATTTCACCTTAGCCCACGTATAACAAAAATATTTGCATATAATTCCCAAATGTGATTGAGGATGCATAAAAAATGAATAACAGAGGTCCTAGAAATGACCTCTGTGGGACTCCACACTTGCCATATTACATAACATTGTGGTTAAGGATGGACATACTAATTGCTTAATCAATTCTTGAGGAGTTCATTGATTGTGTGGAATTGATTGTTCTTTTGAAGCAAGTGAGGTACTTTGGTGCAGCCAGCAGAGGTGCTGTTTATTCAGTCACAACTCAGCTAAGCTACGTACATCCATCCAGACCTCCGCTGTAACACATTATTCTAATCAGTACATTATATTATACATACAGTCGTCCCTTGCTACAAAGAACATTGCAAAAATGGTATATGGATATATTTACTATATTAGGTAATATATTAGGTAATACAAGTGTACAGGTGACTATTGGGCTGTTATTTCATATCTAGAGGCCTCTAATAATCTTAAAATCTTACTTAGAATATCGTAAACAGGTTTTCTATGCCATAACTAAGAAAATATTGCATTTATTATTGAATCCTAATTCACTTATGTGGAATTAATTAATTGTCATTTAAAAAATTATTGTAAAATCATAATAAGAACAATAATCCAAAATATAATGTCTACACTACATCCACTTTGACTGATTATTACACCGTGTGGAGGCTGAGTTCTCGCCATCACAAGACTAGTGAGAACATGGCATATACTGTAACACAGTCAGTCACATGATTGGTCCAATTATCACTTCTATTTTTTTAGTGTGACATAAGTTGTACTCACACATCTTGGAATTCCTCTAACGATTTCTGTGGTGTGAAGACATTTAATAAACTGATAATCTGGAAGAGAAAAAGAGGAGGAAAGTCAGTAATACAACATTTCCATATAATGTTGCAGTGATGCGTTTGAGAGTCAGCTGCAGCGCTAGAGATAACGTTCCCTCTCATGCCAGGTCAGTACATTCCCTTCGGCGTGGATTTTAGCACGGTCGCAGCATCGCACTCACGTCCATTTTGTTGAGAAGGAAAAACACTTACATTTTTGTGATTGACACATTTCATGAGCACCAACTCCCGGTACGCCCTCTTGGCATGGGTCTGGTTCTGGAAGGGTCTGCTCAGCTTCTTGATGGCTACATTTCTGTCTAGGACAGCATCATAGCCCGCGCTGGCCGAGAAAACACACACACAAAAGCAATTCAATTTAGGAATCATAACGAAAATATCCAATTTAGAAGCCCAACCTTGTTGTCAGTGGCATTATACTGTGAAAAACAAACCAAATTCTGCGTAAAAAAACAAAAGAAAAGGAAGCAACCTAAGTGCTAACTAGCAATACCCCCAAAAAGGAGAAAGATAAACACAATATTTGTGTAAATATGTTTGGTTTTAGGTTTTAACTAATAAGAGCTACATTTTTACAGTATTTATCCAATATTGCATTACATTAATATACTTGTGGCTAACGCTTACGTGTACATTAAGAGTATTTTGGCTAAGCTAGCTATAAAATAGAATTATATATCTCTTTAGTGCAAAACAAGCCACATTTTGGGGTTAAAATTTGCAGACATAAAGGGTGAAATAAATAAATAAGGAGCATAAACAAGTTGGAAAAGTAGTGCGGTTACGTTTTTGAGAACTAGCTTAGCATAGCTAAAGCTTCGCAGTGAAGCTAAGTGCTAACTACTGTAGCTATCACCACAAAAGGGTGCAGACACACACACAGTAAAATGTTTGTTTTTTAAGTTTAACCTAAGTAAGATCTCATATTTGGCTACGCTAGATAGAAAATGAAAGGTTGTACAGCTTTTGGTACAGTTTAGAAACAAACACACTGTATAGCATAGTAGTTGTCAACGTTTTTGACATCAAGCTAAGTCGCAGAGGTAGCTAGCTATTATATATACAAGTATATTTTGGCAAAGCTAACTAGAAAATGAAATTGTATATCTCTTGGCTGAGACACAATCTACAATTGGGAGTTAAAATGTGCTTACATGATGGGTGAATCTTAAAAAAAATAGTATAACAAGTTGCGCTTACGTTTACAAGATAAGTATACATAAAAGTATACATCGAAGTATATATACAGCTTTCAAAACGTCTTCTACTGGTTTAAGAGCCACTCGGATGATGAAGATGCTGTGCGGGGGTTTGAGGATGACAGGGTGAGTTTGGCTGTGTCTCTCTGGAGACAGAAGGCCCAGGGATGATTTGTGACCATGGTAACAGTGGAGCCGACATCTTTAAACACACTCACACAAACACACACACAGATCCAAAACGGGTTTGAGTCAGCCGTCACTTGGTGAAGCTGAGAGAAAGATGATGTCATGAGCAGCTCAAGTCCTTTAAGCCTCATCCTCACGGCGTCATATGGGCAGAGATGTATACAGATTGCACGGCGAGTGGGCGTTATCGGTGCCGCGATATAATTTAGTCTTTCAATACGACAAAATATCTTTGATTTGTTTTCGTAGTGCGTCCTTAAAAACAGAAAAACAGCAATGTGATCTTCTACAAATTACTTTTGGAGAAGCTACTGCTAAAGTGCATTCAAAGATCCTCTATATGATGCTGTTTTAGTCAAAGACTTTATACGTTATACAGTACATGAAGATCATATATATCGCTTTTAAGATTCTCTTACTGGTTTTTAAATGTCCTAATGGCCTTGCACCTTCTTATTTATCTGATCTTCTTTTACCATATCAGCCCCCACAGACCCTGCGGTCCTCCGGCACTGGCCTTTTAACAATACCAAAACCCAGAACTAAAACCCACGGTGAGGCAGCATTTAGCCACTATGGCCCCCACGTATGGCTCAGCCTGCCGGAGAGCCTCAGGACTGCGGAGACTGTTGATATTTAAAAAAAAAAAAAAAAAGATTAAAGGCACACCTTTTTAATCAGGCTTTTAACTAATATTTTTAAACTTTTCTTATGTTTTTATCTTTTTAGTCCTATTTTTTGCTTTTTGCTTTTTTTTTTAGTCTTTAGCTTTTAACTCCAGTGTTTCCTCAGGGGGGGGTCCTCCACACTGGGGGCTGTGTCAGGTCTGCTCAGGGGGTGCCATCCTTGGGTCCCTTCGACCCGGCTGGCTGGGGGTTCTTCCCTTTAATGTGGGGGTCTACCCGTCTGTTGGAGTCGGGGGGCCCGGGTGCTGGTCCCCCGATGGCACGGCCTGTAGCTCCTCCCAGTGTGGACGGCCCCAAAGGTGGCGTTTCCTTGATCCTCAGTGCCATGCCATGTCTCCCTACTTTGTGTGATTGTGTGTGATTGTGTGTATGTGTGGGTGGGTGTGGGTGTGTGCGTCTAGTGGGAGGGAAGGGCTTTCTTAGTATTTGTTTTCCTTTTAATTGTAGTAATTGTTTTTAACTCTGTAAAGCACTTTGTGTTACATGTCTTTGCAGGAAAAGTGCTATACAAATAAAATTGATTTGATTTGATATATGATATTCTGCAAAATCGCTGGTCAAAAATCTTCTGTAGTGTGCTGTTTTTCCGACTATACTGTCAAAAATGGAGTCAACCCCCCTCAAACGACAGCAACACTGACATTGTTGTTGTATGAATCTGCTGCAATAAATAAAAAGCTGAATGAATACATAGCATAGATATGTAGAGGTGTGACAGAAACAAGACATTATCACATGCTACAGTGTTAATGTGACTGTTGTCATCTAAATTAGATTATGCTCCTAATGTATCACATTTGACAGCGAGATATTAAATCCGTTTTTGGGGTGGGTGGATTTAGTTGGCTTGGATGCGATAATACCGTCACCATATGACACTAAAATGACAGCTGTGGGCTGAGCCAGGCGGCATATCAAATTAGATTTGAAGGGACTTCCTGACATGCACCATCATCCAGCAGTTAGTTAGTTAGCATAAATTGCTCCGGAAGCTAAGCAAGGACAATGACAGCGCTAATGTTGTGTACTACTAAATCATTAAGCGCTTCAATACAACACCTCAATGAGAGATCCAGAGGGATTTTACAGCGAAAACAGCCACTTTCTCGACGCCAGTGGAGCTGTTTGATGACTTGATGCTTCCTTAAAGTGGATGCTCAGCAGCCGTGCATTGAATTACAATGACGGCGCTCCCTCTGCAGCCAGGATTAAGTGGCCTGGCAGGGCGGTCCCGCTTGGCCCACATTTTATTCTAAACGGCGCACGGCACAGAAAGGTTTAGCACAATGAATTCAAATGCACCAACTGTCTGAAGTGTTTCATCCAAAGAAGTATAATGAAACTGGGAAAAGTGTCGGGAATTAAACATCACAATATAACCGTGACAATATGTAATAATTAGGGATGTCTGATAGTTATCACTACCGATAATTGTGATATTTGTATCTGATTTTTCCGAAAATCAGAAGCCCAAAAAAGTCCAAAAACGATATTTTAAAAATGAAAAAAATTATTGTTAGATTATGTTTTTGGAATGTCGCTCTCCAAGGCTGCACATTGGAGACCTTTAATTTACAAAAAGCTAAAAGTTGTACTAACTAGAAAAAATAACTATAACTTTATAGTAAAATAACTTTATAACTTTATAATAACTTTAAATTATTGTTATTTATTCTAAATTATTTAAATTATTTGTACAAATTACTGTTTACGCTGTACATTGTTGTTCATATTTGATGTAATTTATTTATTATTTATTATTTATTATTACAAGGGAGCCAGGCAATGACATTTAGTTGGCAATTTCACTGCTGTGTTATTGTGCAATGACAATAAAGAAAGTCTATGTCTATGTCTATGTCTATGTCTATGTCTATGTCTATGTCTATGTCTATGTCTATGTCTATGTCTATGTCTATGTCTATGTCTATGTCTATGTCTATGTCTATGTCTAACTACAGATGTCTGATAATTAAGGGTACCGATAATTAGCGGCCGATATTACCATAAAAATGTAATATCGGTCGATATCAGTATCGGATTTTTTTGCGATCATGAAAAACGATATTTAGAAAATGCTGTCATGTTACATATATCGGTATCACCTGATATCGGTATCAGAAATTTACAGTATCGTCGAATCGGTTTTCAGCAAAGCCAATATCGCACGTCCCTAAATGTCACCACTGTTACCACTGTGAAAGAATAACGCATTTAAGACGCATTTTTAAGATTGGTTTAAGATTACTGGCTTATCCTCATCACCATTCTCCCGTCCATATAACCAATTTCACTTTCACTTTGTGTGATTCCATGCCAAAGTACAAAAGTATCAGCCCTAACAGGCCCTGCATTACACAACAGCACTGCTCCAGAAAGAGCAATTAACGCCTAAATGAGTTCTCCAAACACGAAATCTCATTTCAAAAGTGTTAAAAAAGCAATTCTCAGCAAAGAACCTACCAGACAATCCCCTGAGCTCCAGAACCAATGGGCTTTAAATTCTGGTAGCGTTTTAAAACTGTGAAGGTAGAGTCTCCCACTTCCACGCTGTAGAACTGGTTGTCCACTTTGCTTTTGCTCATGTTGTAATGTTTGGCAATATATGACACATCCACTTGTTTTCCAAAACCCTGCGTGAAGTCAACAAAACGAAAGGTTCTGTTAGTATTGTTGGAAAAAAAGGTTGAATATATTCATAAGGTATATTTTAAATAACAGGACCAACTATCCACATTTTTTCTGCATTTCTCCTCTCTATGTATCCAGGAAACAAGAAACACGGCTCCTTCAAATTAGATATCAATATCATATCAATGACAAAAATGCATCTCCAAATGGAACTGAGTGAGTACTGTACCTTTTTTACCTGTAAGGGACACACACCTGACAAAAGGCTATCTTCACATCCAGGATTGGTTGGCTGCAGTTGTATAAGAAATGTCTACTCATAAATACCTGCAAGACACAAAAAAGAGCAAAATGTGTGGTTTGTGTTTGTGGTCAGTCACCTTCTTATTGGCTTCAGGGAAAAGTGTGTGTTGGAAGCATACAAGATAAACAGAAAGGATGGAATTTGTCTTGAAGGATGAAACTTTACAGTGTTCCCATTTTTCCGAGGTAATCAAGGTATTTCTGGAAGGCGATGAGTCATTTTGCTCCAGTGGCCCTCTTCATAACGCCATGATTAAAGCAGGGGCACAATTAACAAGACATTGAATCATTTTTACATTGCCCTGTTTAGAAGGACCGTGATGCCTGCGGGGGGGGGGGCTTATGATTATTATCTCAACCACAATCTGAAAACTTTTGGTCCTGAAGTCCTTACAAAAAAAGAGTAGAGTAGTGACAATATATTATTAATATGTATTATATTGACTAAATATGTAATTTATTTAATGAAAGTAAGTAAGAGCAGTAGACACATGTGACCATGCACAGCATACACCAACTCCACATCTGTGCTGCTAATCCTAATCCATTTGTCAAGTATGTACAGTATACATACGATGTGATATTAAACCTTCCACATGGCTGCTAACGTTTATCCCCTAGAAACCCATTGAGAACGACCAGTCTTAGATTATGTGCTCGCTAGCCAGATTCCTTTAGTTCCTATTTTGGAGTGCAACCGCTCCGGTTTTCTCAAAGACGACATTCCGCGCCGTACCATCATGCATCGATATATCACAGTGAGTGAAATATGACTCGGTGCCAGCGGCTTGAGAGCTTGAATAAGCAGAAAAAAGTAGCTTAGTGGCTTTCCCTTCTCTTCTGTTCCAGTCAAGGGAGGGGAGGGAGGGGGTGAAGATAACAAGGAGGGATTTGCTTAGAAAGATATTGATATTTGATATTAAAATCAAAACAAGGGTGTGGTTTTTATACATCGGACTTCATCTTTTCATCCACTGGAAAACAAACTCTGCAGGCTTATCCTGAAGGGGAATCAATGCAAGGGTGGTCTCATTGGTCTGGTAGCAAGCTATGGATGGATATTAGACTGTACATGTTTGGGACTACATACTGCAGTGTCTCTTTGTGTCCGATTTCATTTCTAATAAACAACAAATTTATGGCGCTGCACGGCGGTCGAGTGGTTAGCGCGCAGACCTCACAGAGACCCGAGTTCAATCCCACGCTCGGCCATCGGGATCTTCAGTTTCCTCCACCATTCCAAAAACATGCTAGGTTAATTGTCCATAGGTATGAATGAACGACATTTAGTTTGCAATTTCACTGCTGTGTTATTGTGTAATGACAATAAAGAAAGTCTATCTATCTATCCATTCATCCATCCATCCATCCATCCATTCATCCATTCATCCATTCATCTATCTATCTATCATGTGAGTGTGAATGGTTGTTTGTCTATATGTGCCCTGTGATTGGCTAGCCACCAGTCCAGGGTGTACCCCGCCTCTCGCCCGAAGACAGCTGGGATAGGCTCCAGCACCCCCCGCAACCCTTGTGAGGATAAGCGGTAGAAAATGAATGAACAAATTTATGATGAAACTAAATATTATAAGTTCAGGACCAGGACCAGAACCCGACCGATTTATTGGCTGGCCGATTATGACATAACCGATATATTCTTCTTCTCCGTCTGGAACATCAAAAAAATGAGACGAGACAATCTACAGTTGATACAGTTCTGTTTAGTTCTCCCAACTTGTAGAGCGCTACAATTTTCCTTAGATCTTCCCTGACGTCCTTCCCGGACTTTCCCATTGTTCTGAGTATTGGTCAATCCAGTGAGTGCTGCCAAGCTATTTCTTTGATGCTGCCAAAGAGAAACTACCAGCCCAACCATCTGTAATGTTTTTGCAGTTAGATCATAAAAGTTTTTTTAACATTATTAGATTTGGTGAAAAATGTCAACAGTTACAGACTGTTTTCCTGACTATATATCTGTTTTGGTTACCAACAACGCCTTGACTTGGTTGAGCTTAGGCGTTGATGTCAAAGGTTCCAGTGAACTGGCTGTCTCTCAAGCTGAGGCAGGTGAATTGGCCGCTTTTCCTTGTCGGACGCACAATTTATGAAGGGATATTTCATACTATGCAAAGCTGAAGGCTTCAGTCTCGCCTTGAAGCAACACTGCAAACTTCCTCAAAGCAGTCGTCCTTAAAAAATACCCCAGGCATAACCACGACCTTCCATGGCCCTTTTTTTTTGTCTATGCGCAAAATTGCTTCAAACTCTTGTGATGTTTACAGGTGATTCAATACCAACAGAAGATCCTTGAGGATGTCTTAGTGGGATGATGTCACAGCTCAAGAGGCTACAGAGCATTGGGGGTGTATTGGAAATTAATTACCTGAAGAAAAAGTGTGTTATTTCCTTACTTTATCCGTATTTAAGAATTTCGGATGACTTATAAGGGCTCCAAATTCATATGATATTCATGGAAATGATAAATGCAATTGTCGCAAACAAATAATAGCAAACATGGCATTGGAAATGGAGGGTCCGTTTGCTACATTGTGGCAAGTACACGTGTTTATTTAATGTGTCGCACACGCCTTACCACAATAGATATGGCCACTGCAATGAAGTTTCAAGATAAGATAAGATAACAGCTAGCCTTGCTCCTTCTTCTTTCTATATTCCGGCAGTCTGCACGCCCTGCGGTACATTGCTACTTTGTGTAGGTCAAATCAAAATGTAATACATTGTACAACACCGGCACCAGGCTTTAGGGCAGTGGTCTCAAACACGCGGCCCGCGGGACACTAGTTTGAGGCC
This sequence comes from Doryrhamphus excisus, assembly GCF_030265055.1. Lineage (NCBI taxonomy): Eukaryota > Metazoa > Chordata > Actinopteri > Syngnathiformes > Syngnathidae > Doryrhamphus > Doryrhamphus excisus. Next base: position 9,023,978 of record NC_080467.1, read on the forward strand.
CCCGCCTTGATATGAAAGTTTGTTAGTGCGGCCCGCACAAGTTTGATATGGATGCTGTATGGTGTCATGTACCCAGAAAAAAACTATTACGTTTGATTAATGTTCATGTTAAAGATTAAATAACTGTTAATAGTTATCCTCCCTATCCGTGTGGAAGTGGTAAGTTTTTGGCTATTTAAGTTTAAAGGAAATAACTTGAAGGCTACCGTTTAGGTCGCTAGCTCTCTAGTTTGCGAGTTAGCATGTGTCTCAAGACCCTGCAGTTGCGCAACATGTTATAAATAAAAAGAGTATAAATGTGACTATAGTCATGTTTTGTCATGTCAACAGGGCTCTAATAATGCTTTGTTAATTTTAATCAGAAAAAAATAATTTGTCTACCCACTAACTATATGTGGTTTCTTAAGTTTTTATTATTTGCCGTTTTATTATTATTGTTATTATTATTCTTATTATATTTATTTATTTATTACTGATTGATTGATTTTCTTTATTCTTGATTTGTTTATTTATTTTTCATCATATTTTGTGTAGAAAAATAAAAAGTAAGATATTTGAGAACACTGGAATGTTTTATCAGAGCTTTTCTTGTAGAAAATTGGAACAAAAGCGAAGTTTTTTATTTTTTTTGTTTTTAATAAATGCGTTTTTTGGGTTTGTTTTTTTTTTTAAAACCTGATGCGGCCCAATCTCACCCAGACCCGAGCTCCAGTGGCCCCCAAGTAAATTGAGTTTGAGACCCCTGTTTTAGGGTATGTTGCAACAGCAGAATTCTAATACAAATTTCAAAGTTTCACATATGATAAACAAACAAGTTATATTAAAAAATATCCCCTTCTAACCGCATTATCGCTACTCCAAATTAGTACAACTTCAGTTGGAGTATTTATTAGTACCACCTCTTAAAAGTCAATTTTCAGCCAGCCTTAGCCAGTCATTTATTAGATTCTAACCGTGTGCAAACGCACACTGAGCATCCAAACAAGCATGCATCAATAATTACTGCAGCATGAACTCCTAAAAAGGGCATCAATAGCTGCAGTTAATGGAGATTCGCTCCACTTTGGTTGGACGGTTTCTGACTCAGCACTGCATGTAGCAGTATCTAACACGAACACATCACTCCTGCAGCACTTCATTTCAGGCCTAATTAGCATACAACAGCAGCATTATAAAGAAATGCTGGCGTTAGAGTTCCCCGCCGCATTGTTTGGTGGCTTGAGTTGCCACAAATGCGTCCATGTCTCCCTTCCATCCTCGACAAATCTGTCCTTCCTGCTTCCCTTTTGTCTCCACTCGCTCCCGGCATTCCCCCATCGCCCTGGCTCACGGCCTCCCTGCCTCCTCCACTCACTCCACCCCCCCCTCGCCTTCCCTCAAAGCTCCATTGTGAGTGCTTGATTCAGCAGCCAGCTCTCCCGCAGTACGCAGCCTAGCCTCCACTGAACAAGCCGAGACACAAAAGAGGAGGGGAAGATTCCAAATGCAGGCCTCAAAACAAAACAGCACTGACTCATGCGAGACTCCTCCTTGACAGCTTGTTGATTTGGTTACCTCAGGAGATGAAATGCATTTTCTCTCATCTCTATCTCTCCTCTCTTGTCTGCTGGCCGCCTCTATTCACGTGACGTCCCCCGCATCGTGTTTGTGGAAAGCATGCTTATGCTGCACTTTGGGGATTAAGCACATGGCAGAAACATGGATGGAAGGCGCTGTCAGGTGCTGAGTCTTGTAATCCTTCTTCTTCATATATACAACTAGTACTAACACAGGTTTCCCCATAGCGTGCTTACACTGTATTAGTTCATTACTTAACAGTTAGCTCCAGTTAGCCTCATAGTCAAGTTTGTGCGTTACTAAGGTGGATTACACAAAAACTACATACCATAATACTCCACATATATTGATGATCATTACTGGGATAAATTTGTATAAAAAAACTCCCAACCGTTGGAGTCTAAACTGCTGGCAACAAAAGTGAACACGCCTCTTTATGAAACTGTACTAATTGGCCTCAGTTAGACATTTTTCCTCCCCAGGGTCATGTGACTTGTTAGTGTTACCAGGTCTTAGGTGTGTACGCGGAGCATTTGGCCTTGCAGTCTCTCATACTGGTCACTAGAAGTTCAATATGGCACTTTATGGCAAATGAACAGTTACATAAAGATACATGGAGATAGGCTATAAAAGATTAAAAACACCCTGAAACTGAGCTGCAGCACGGAGGCCAAGGCTTTAAGAAGACAGCTTCCACTCAGAACTGGCCTCACCGTAGTCCACCAAAGAAGATGAGTGCACATGAACAGCTAAAAAAAACAACTGATAAACAAAAAAAAATTAACTCAAACAAATTGAGTCACAATGGAATCCCCAGAGTCGGCTTCTACTCGGGCTATTATTAGTTTTTTAAAAACTGCATAAATATTCTTGACCTAAATTAAGCATTTTCAACCATGTTCTAAATGAATGAAGTACAATATTATGCAGGAGCGTCACTAGGTTCTGAGGACAGGGGGGGCCTTGCGCTCTGGAGATTCACAGGATATGAATGAATGTAGTAGACATTCAAAAAAATCCACAAAATCCAAAAAACAAATAAGGAACAAGAACCGGGATATAACTTTCCCACTTTTGGACAGATTTAGTAGAGATACTCAATTGTTTTAGGCCACCATTAAATGTACACAAGTACACACAATCTACACTGCAAAACCGCTGTTCAAGCTCTGCAACCATTCTGTCCAGTGGACAGTGATCAATGATATAATAATCATTATTATATTATTAATTAGCTTATTATTATTATTACTGTCATCATTAATCTTCTTCTGATTATTACTACTACTACTAGTAGTAGTAGTAGGCTAGTATTAGCCTGCTTATTGGCTTACTTATTAGCCTGCTTTTGCTCTATTATATGAAATTTGTCAGAGATTTTTTTTACTTAAGAACAGGCCTAATGACGCCACTGGTATTAAGCACGACATCTTGGTCACATGACCTGAGCACAATTAGAGGAAAATAAGACGACATGAGGCAATTTCCCCCTCTCAGCATTGTCATTACTTTAGGATTAATGCGCTCCGACCTTTGGTGGCCCTGTGCAGATGTGTCGCTGGTGGAGGAGGAGAACAGCACTTGAAGCTATGTGCAAGCAAAACACGGCTTTGCACCATCAAATCCAGTTATGTAACGGCATCTCTCACTCTGCAGTCTCTGATTGTTTGGAGTTAAATGCTATTATACTGACAATAGCAATGTTGTCATTTGATGGAGTTCAAATATTTCAATGGTGAAATTATGCGTCTCTCACGGTTCGCCCCCCTGAATGACAATTTCCACCTTCCATCCAATTACCGTGACTGACATATTTACTGGTAATTACAATGAAGGCACCCAATCAGTTGACATACAATTGAATATATTTCATTCATGATTTACGTATATGGAAAAGTCAGAGGTGTTGGCCGTGTTGGAGTCTATCTTCCTCGATGCTGGAGGTCTATTAGGAAGTGGGACAAATGAGGTCTTTAACAATGCTAGTGCACAGTGTTTGCATGGCTAAATGGAAGCATTTAAAACTGAGTTAATTGGATCCCTCTAAGCATCTTCGTCTTTCTACAATAATTTGGAGATTACAGTGCATTTCATACCTGGGCCTTCAGTGGGGCCTTTTGCGACCCGATCCGCCTGCTGAACCTAGTAGGTGTGGCATACATATCCTTTTACTTCATCTTCGTGTCAGACTAGGATCGATTAAGCGATGCTCTCTTCATGTGATGATACGTTCAAGCGCACTCAAGCGTAACTTGAGTGAAGGCTTTCAGACATTCAACCAATCAGAGTGGATCGTGGGAAAAGAATTGACACAATTTCATTGAACAAATACTTGAATTTTAGTTTTAAAAGTAGGTCAGTCCTTATGATACTGGAAGATTATTTATTAGCCATGCAGAAGCAGAAAATAATGTCAACAGAAGTCACCACAAAACCGTTAAAACAGTTTTAACAGTTTTTTTAGTTTGGCTTAGTTTAGTTTTAAGCCAGAAAAGGGTTCCACATGGTGGCCTTTTACACGAACTCAGCCTGCAACTTTCCCATTGTAATACACGCTGCACAGTAACCAGGAAGTCAAATGGCTACGAGGAAATTTGAATGCATTCACATGTGCAATTCAGTTCCAAATGTAAAAATAGTAAACAGTTCATGGTGTTATATCTATAAAGACATCCCACTCTTTTTTTCCACGTGGTACTGAGCAGCCAAGACAGACACATGTATCTCTACGCTACCACTGCATCAAATTGAGATCATCGCTAACTCCAATTTATAGCCTGTTCTTCTTGTTAGTATCGATGCCGAATTTAGCCGCATTGTACGGACGGAGCAGCCAGGACGGACGCTATTTTATGGTCGTTATCAAATCAGGTCATGACATTGCAAAAATAAATACAAAAAGCCCCCAAACAACTCCCAAAAGATACATCCGGAGTGAATTATTTGGAATTCTCACTGAGCTGAAATTTGAACTTTAGATGTTATTTTTTTCTGGGAGATGTTGGTCATTTTGGACTGCACGGCGGAAGACTGTTTAGCGCGCAAACCTCACAGCTAGGAGACCCAAGTTCAATCCCAATCTCTGTGTGGAGTTTGCATGTTCTCCCCGTGCATGCGTGGGTTTTCTCCGGGTACTCCGGTTTCCTCCCCCATTCCAAAAACATGCTAGGTTAATTGGCCACTCCAAATTGTCCATAGGTATGAATGTGAGTGTGAATGGTTGTTTGTCTATATGTGCCCTGGGATTGGCTGGCCACCAGTCCAGGGTGTACCCTGAAGACAGCTGGGATAGGCTCCAGCACCGCCCGTGACCCTCGTTAGGATAAGCGGTAGAAAATGAATGAATGTTGGTCATGTTCCCCACCTCAGGGGTGTTCAAATTGTAATTTCTGGGATCTATGGTTGTCATCACATCTTCTCTCTTTGCTACAACTGGTACCCTTCTGTTGTGGCATTGCCAATGTGTGGAGTTAATCTTGGCTTTAGAGGATTATTTTGGGGGGAAAGGTTTGTCCTTAGGAGTGTTCAACATTTAAAGTAGTGCCTTTATCAATGACATAATAACATACTGTATTGCATTTTCCGATGCTGACTTTCCATTGGCAAGCCAGGGGAGCCAGCGTAACTAATCAATATTATTATGTGCTACGGTTTATGTAATAAAGCAGTTATTTTTGTATTCATGTCATATCATTTACAAGACTAACAGGGGCCCTGTTTACATTTTTGTTAACCAACCCATATAGATATGCTGAGATGGTTTGTATATTTAAAGAGAAAAACAGCCTGCATCTCAGCTTTGTTAAGTGTAGTATTAGTATGAGGTCTTTCTGTTTATGTTTTTATTTATACAACTTTCTTCTTGTACAAATTTTTATTCTCATACTTTACTATTGTAATATTAATACCAACATATTATTGCTGTTTTTCTTGTTGAATAGTATTTTTACAACGTGCAAAGGGCCAATAAAAGACAGTCGTGGGTCATAAATGGGCCCCCGGCCGCACTTTGAACATCTATACCATCGAGAGACTGTGACCGATTTATTCATCACACGCCTTAATATACAGTATAGGCATGGTTTAATGGTGAAGCGTGTTCCCTGCAGCACTTTCACAAGCATGCAAGCACGCTCCTGAATTATTCAACAATGCAAGGTCACAGCAGCTGAATCCTCTCGCTTTCTCGCTCTTTTTATTTGTGTTTTTCAACACGGGGCAGTTGTTGTGACACATTAAAACACACAGACTCCCAGCCAAAGGCAACACACCAACAGTGACACTGTGCAGAATCAATGCACGTGGATGTACTGTAGTATTTACGGTATGCTGCAGTCAATTGAAAAGGTTCTGTGTGAAGGAAAAATAAAGCAGATTCCCTGTAAGCCAAACCATTATGAAGAATCGACATGATAATCACAAGGTGCGCTTAATATGTCCACATTGATGGTTTGGCTGCATATTCTGCATAATGCACAAGGTATGCAGTTGACTTGTGAGGGGGTGGGGAGTGGATGGTGGGGAGGGGGGGACAAACTCTGCATGCGGGCCTACACAGAATGGAGATCCTGTTTTGAAGTGCATCATCCAGGCATCCATCCATCCATCTATCAGACATTTGCATCAATGCCCGCCTGCGTTGCAAACATGCTTAATATGCAAGACAATTAGCCGTATGCTGTTCCAATATTGGGATTAAATATCACACACGTAGCTTAATGACTAATTCCACCAAATATCCTTATTTGGTCAATGTAGGGCGGATCCGGGTAACAAGCAGCTAAATAGAGAGTGATAATATGTCTGATATATGTCTTTCATCATGACTCAATTCCCTCCTTCATCTAAACACATGTAATGGTCCTGCTTACCATTCCGTGCCAGCTGATGACGAACCCAATCCGGTGACAGTCCAGTTCAAAACATCCCGAACTGAAGCGTTCCAGCGATCATGGCTAAATGGTCCCGGAAGGGCAGGTGGAAACGTCTTCTTCTTTTTTTTCACAAATATAAAAGGGTGATAGTGAACAAAAAAAAGCTAACCAAGGATTCTTGATGCTCACCAACACCTTGTAAGCATTGTGCTGCAAGATGCTGGCTGTACCATTGTGGACCCGATAGGAAAGGAGGAGGGAGGGAGCGCTCGAGAGAGGGAATGGGGCGGGCGGGGGGAGGGTTGCCATGGTAACCGAAGAGGAGCACTGCTGACGTCAAAGCCGAGCAGCGGGAGGGAGAGGAGAGAGAAGAGAAGAGAAGAAGAGGGTCTGTGTATAGCTACGATCATCCACTTCCAAAGGGGCAATGGTGTTTGTTTTTAAACTGATAAAATGGTGGCTCAAGAGCTGTTGCCATACAAGACCACCTGATGGTGCTGTTATTCTTCTATTTGCAGTATTTATTCTTTAAAGTAAGCTTATCATTCGCTTAAGTATGAGTCTGCTTGACTTCCGGTAATGGGCGTGGCTTGCTTGTGTTCAACGGTATGTTCACTTCCTGCAGGTGCAATGATCACGTGGCACTGGTTCAATGGTTTGTGTATTAAATATTCATTCATTTACTACCGCTTTATACTCACAAGGGTCGCGGGGGTGCTGGAGCCTATCCCAGCTGTCTTCGGGCTAGAGAGGCGGGGTACACCCTGGACTGGTGGCCAGCCAATCACAGGGCACATATAGACAAACAACCATTCACACTCACATTCATACATATGGACAATTTGGAGTCGTTAATTAACCTAGCATGTTTTTGGAATGTGGGAGGAAACCGGAGAGAAAAAACACGGGGAGAACATGCAAACTCCACACAGAGATGGCCAAGGATGGAATTGAACTCGGGTCCCCGAGCTGTGAGGTCTGCGTGCTAACCACTCGACCACCGTGCAGCCCTGTATTAAATATAAAAGACCATATTTACATGTTGAAGCGGGTGTTGTGTACACTGATATCACGTTATCTCCTACTGGGCATAGGCCCTCGTTATGTGTGGGTTGCTATGATATGCTGTGATGGTATACCTATTGTTATAGTAATTCTGTGATGTGATAATACCGCACAATTTTTCAGTATTTGCTATTTATAGATACAGAGGGAAAATATTGCATACGTATTATTATATTATATTGTGTTGTCACAGCTCACAATCTTTTATTTGAGCTTTTTCTCCCCATGAAATCATACACATATAGGCCAGTGAGATTATACAGTAGCTTCAAAAGAATGTGCTCTCTCGAGGCTTTTAGGCTTCTCTGCAGTGAGATAAGCTGCTTATAAAAATAGTAAAAGTCGCGCTCACCTCACATTAGTGTGGGTGTTGCTTGCGTTATACACAAAATATCTTGTGAGGATGCGTCGAACGGCACTGTGCGGCACCTTTATTACAAAGTGTTTGTTCACAATGGCGTTCTTGAGGCGGAAAAAGGTTGTCTGAAAGATTCATTGCCAGGTGGAATATTTAAAAGTGATCTCCAGGAAACTTTTTAATGCTATCCGGCTGAACCCGAAGGCAAACGCGTGATGATAGAAAACCTTCAACCTGTCAGGTGCCCCTCATTTCCAAAAGGCCCGGACGTTCTTTCAAGTGCAAATCACCCAGATGGGAAACCCTTTGGTTAGATAAGACACTCCCTGATAGGCCTCACAGCAGAAGGTATAGCCACTAAATCATACTAAAAGATATACATTGGGTTAGCATTTCTAGGTTGTCCAGCAAAAATAAGATTAGACATTAGACAAGCGGAGTCGGGGAAGTCCAAAGGGCAGGTGGCAAGCTAAGAACTGGACATCTGGGCCTCAGGATGCAAGGGGATAATCTATTTTTTCATTACATCAAGTAACTCATGCATCGCTGTGATTTGCATATAATTGGAAGTAGTGGTTCAAATCTGCTTCAAGGCAAAATGAATTTGCACCATGAAATGCAGCGGAGTTGTGTATATTTCACACCATCAACAAAGCCCTCGTTTGTTCCATTTTTAATTTTAATTTACAGTGCTTATAAAAAAATACAAAAAAGAGATAAATTATGGTTTCCATGTAAGAACACGTCCTTGTTGTAATCCCAAAAGAGGACACTATTAGTTAATGGTTATTTTATGTGCACAAACAATCAGATATTGACGCTAGTCCTGTGTTTACATTTTGTTTCCAACCAAAAATGCCTTTCCCTGTGCAGTCTGAGAACCATTGCTTTACTGTATACCAGGGGTCTCAAACTCAATTTACCTGGGGGCCAGGGTCTGGGTGAGGCTGGGCAGCATCAGGTTTAAAAACAAAAACAAACAAATAAATGCATTTATTAAAAGTAGAAAAAAGATATATAATAACTGTCAATGCTTTTGCTTCTGCTGTACATACACCTTTTCAGTGCTTTGGTTCCGGTTTTCCACAAGAAAAGCTCTGATAAAACATTCCACTGTTCTCAAATATCTTAATTTTTATTTATTACACAAAATAAGATGAAAAAATAAATTAATAAAAATAAATCAAATCAATCAATCAATAATAAATTAATAAAATAACAATAAAACAGCAAATAAGAAAAACTTAAGACACCAAATTCAAATGAACAGTATTAACAGTAATTTAACCTTTAACCTGAACATTAATGAAACCATTTTACCCAATTAGCAAGTTAGCATTGTTACATCTGGGAGTAGCGTTGCATCTTGCAAAATCGAGCCAATTGTGTCCGGTGTGCACACAGCTTTAAGCTGTCATTTCTGGGTACATGACACGGAGGCTGCTTGTAATGAGGTCTACCGGCCGCAAGATAGCGATAGACGGCATCACTGCGTGTGAGGTGTCAAAGTGGCACAAGCGAGGAAGGAAGTATTCAGCATTGTATTGCTTCCTGATTGCCAAGGTTGGCGACTTTGATGTGGGTTGTCAATCCGTGGGAAATGGTCAAATTAATGAAATAAAAATGTAAATATAATCTAAATTCCTATGCCATGGTTAATTGTGTTTGTCGTTTTAGATGGAAAACCCGCAGTTACGGCTATGTTGCGTCGTCATGGAGACGCTTAAACAAGCGGGGAGCCAATGGAGGGCCGCGGTGAGGTGTCTGGTTACTGGCGTTCAACCCACGCTAGCTGGGAGGGGTTAGTTCGTCCGCTCTCGTCCCCCAGCAGTTATGGTAACTTGGCCGGGTGGAAGCGAGTAAGTAAACGTGAGTTGTTGAAAGTGGTGGAAAAAGAATATTTGTCGACAGGAGCACCACTCGGAGCGGATCAGTCTCACCGCGGAGAGAGCGACCTGTTGCCCGCCTGCTTTTGCCTGCCTCGCCGCCACTCACCAAGCCAAGCACCCCTGCTCAAGATGTTGCTTTGTGGATGGGATGGCGTCTCGTCCCGTTCTTCTGCTCACTCGTAGCCTCGCCGGAGAAGCAACTTTTGCCACCCGAGTGACTCAATTGTAGCCCTTCTCTGCATCGGTAAGCTTGATTTCGATCTTCCTTTTAACTTAGCCGGAGCGTCTGCTAGTTCCTTCGACGCGAATAGCGCTACGGCGTGTTTACACTTTAATGGCATACACGGTGGACATACAGTACAACTACATCTCGATGTGACAGCAATGTGACTTTAGTTTCACGGTCAGCATTTTGTCCTCTACAAGAAAAGCAACGTGAAGAGATTAAGACAGATTTTTACCTTATTCCGCTTAAAATGTGGTAAAAAGTATGTTTCCCCTCCCAATACAGTTTTCCTTAGGCATGTTTTCAATCTCTGCAATTACAGTCTGGATCATTTAACGGCTATATTTGGAAGCTTTCAAATATCCCCCTCCCCCCTCATTAACCATTCAGCAATTCATTGCCATTCAACAAATACAATTCCCTGGATCAAAGGTCACAAGTGTTTGGAGTTGTTGTCAGCCAAGCCAATGGATGAGACTGATGATGTCCCCATCTTGAGTGTCACCATAAAGCAGGAGGGAATAAGGCCGACAGGGTTGTGGGGGTGTTTTTTTTTTTTGGAAAGGTGGATGGGGGTGCACTGCATGTCATTGTATTTGTGGCAACCCCATGATCACCACAACTGAAATGGGTCAGATGCGGCCCGGGACTGGAAGGGGAGTTCTCAGTATGTGGAAAAACAAATCTCAAAATTCACCGGACATGGTCCAGAACTAGAAGGAACCAGCAGAAAATCGGACAATTGAGCTGTAATGAATAAAAACAGAAAAACCGCTAACTGATGACAACAATGATGTTACTTCTTGACACGTGGCTGCCGATAAGAAGTCAAATTTGATCTGAGTGGAGATTGGGAGCAGCATTCCCAAACGAAATAACTAACCAACTAACAAACCGATCAAGTGACCAACTATAAATTGGCGAACTGATTAACTAACTTATTAACCAACGTACTAATTATCAATGAACTAAGTTGCTGAAACTAACTGATCATCAAGAAAGTGACTGACCAAGTGGACAACTGACTGATTGGCTAATGCACAAGCTAACTAATTAATCAACTATGAACTGATTGCTCCACCAACCAACCAAGATTCAAGACAAATAAGTGACACACAGACAAATTACCGGTAAATAACTCACCAAATAACAAATGACTGATTATCTGACCACTGAACAAGCTAGACCAAGTGCAAATTCCGTTTTTTCAGATCAGCGAGAAATTGGAACACTGCAGTGGTTCATGTATTTTGATTCGCTTGGATTTCGAACAAGAAAATAATGAAACCAGGCTAGAAATGGAGTCAATGTTCTATTGTGTCTATTGATTTGGACCCGAGGAAGAGAAGTGCAGGTTTTGAAAGGAGTGTCTTAGCAAAGCATGTCCAAGCAGGTGGGCTATGATTAATGTGAGCCAGCTAGAGGGCTTTCCTTTTTTATTTGTGTGAGTCAGTATCTTTTTTTTCATTCATTCCCGCTACTGTTTGCTCCGAAAGAGCTGACCTCATAAGACGCAGCTGTGGACGCTCTTAACAAAAAAAAAAAGGACTTTTGTCAAAGTTTTGGAAGAAAGGACTGTTTATTCACAAAGAGGGCATTCTAAATCTGTGTGTCTTCATTCAGTGTTTTGGTGTGTACTATGAAAACGGTCCTTGCATCATCGGACATATTTAGAAGACGGCGGGTGCGTTGTGGGCCTCCGTCGTCATCGAAGTCTGCTACGTCTCGTCCGGTGTCATTCTTGGAAGAAGAGGTTCACTCACAGTTTTCCCTTGAATTATCCTCACCGCCTCCCTGTCCAAATGTCTTTGCCAGCTGAGACCACACTTCTAATGTTTGGAGGATGTGAACACATTTCCCTTCTGAGGAAGTTGTGTTTTGGGACGTGCAGTATGAGTGGAATTTCGTTTTGGTTGAGAATTCTACCGAATATACAGGAATAAACGCAGAATAATGAAATGACATCCCAAAACTGCTTCTAGTGATGCCTTTCAGATCCGACTGTGGGTTGTATCTGTCACAGGCAGGAAGGTGGGAGGAAAGGAAAAGCTTCAGCAAAGTACTGAGTAAAAGGCGCTATCACGTTTCCAGGATTAGTTTCTTTTAAGTCCTTATGACTGTGGCCAAGCATTTTGAAAGGCGCAGACTAAGGGGCCTTTTACGCAAGACACCTTTTTAACAACAACAATGTCACAAAATGTTTGCTTGCGTGACAGCAACATTTCTGGAGGCTGAAAACGCCCATTGCTGAAACCATTTCCATCTTGCATACTGTATGCAAACACCAATAAGGCAAATGCATGTCAAAAACATTGTCCTGTGTCGCTGTTCTGCAGGAATGGTACAACCTGGGAAAGGGGAGTGGGTCATTTTCCACCTGCGGAGAAGCTGTAACAGGTGCTGGGGATTCTGCTTGTGTGAAGGGTACTACCTTATCCTGCCTTGTTGTGTCGAAAGCAATTGCCGCTGTCCGACAAATATTTAGGCAAGACTTGCAGGATTGCAGATTCTGTGTAAAAGGCACCGGCACATAAATTAAGTAATTAGAATTTCCGTGGTCAATTATGCAATGTTGGAATATTTTTGTAGTTGGAGCATAGAAAACCTGTTTATGACTTGACTCTAAATATGGTTAACATTATTAGAGCCCTGTATACATGAAAATAACACCCCTATAGTCCTTACTCCTAGACCGCTACACCTCCTATTATTGGTTGTTTACTCCACATAGCGCAACTATTATGCTGCAGTAATTTGAGGCGGCTGCAAGCTAGTTAGCCTCTAATTAATATTTTTCTAAACTTTATTAGCCCTGTATACATGAAATAAAACCCCTATAGTCCTTACTCCTAGACCGCTACACCTTCTATTATTGTTTACTCCACATTGCGCAACTCTTATGCTGCAGTAATATGAGGCGGCCGCAAGCTAGTTAGCCTCTAATTAATATTTTTCTAAACTTAAAAAGCCAAAAACGTACCACTTCCACAAAGAATGTGAGTGGATCTTTTTCTTCTACAGCGAGAGAGTGATAATTGAACTGGTATGGGATGATATGTAAACAACACCCAACCCTAATGGTGGCCCAAACTAGATGAGAGCATCAACTTAGACAAGATTGTCTTCTGTAGGCTTTTCTTTGTAGCTTCAGTGAGTGAAGGCACTAAAGAAAATTAAGCCTAGACGTGGTGGTGGTTGTCTGTTCAAGCTATTTAGGGCCACTGCCCCCGAATCCCCCCCCTTCAATAATGAGCAGGGCCGTAGTCCAATGAGAGAGGGACCGGCCTGCACCGCAGCCTCAGCACGGATAAAAACATTCCACTGTAGGTCTCTGTTGAAATAACAAGAGCCCGCAAAACAATCAGTCTTCACAGCGCTCCGCTCGCACCATTCTCACGGCTAATGAGCGAGATGGCGAGGAACCCCCTTTAGCCTCTCACTCGCGTCTTTTGCCTCCCGCGGAACTGAAGGGATAACCTGCATTCCTGCATAAACATGTCAGACCTCTTACATGCGTACTCATTAACTCTCTTCTCCAAACGGGGATTCGTAGAAAGAAGCTTGTTTCACATGTTGCCTGCAAGGATAAAGGCCACCTCTAATGAGCCGGCTGACCCAGTTTAAGGATTCCTGGTACGCTCAAAATTTTCTCATAATGCCAAACACCACTCAAAGATACAGTACATTAGTGCTTTGCAAATGTTTGCCTCATACTAGTCTCTTCAATAGCAGCAGAACATTTAAATCAGGTTTGAACTTTGTTAGCATGAGTAATGAGGTCCTGTGTTCAAAGACGTACTTTAGCTTGAATTGACATGTTTTGGGTATATTAAGAGGTGATCCTGTGGGGATGCTAAGCTATGACTCTTGTCTGACGTCATAACAGAGAGGTGTGCTTTTCAAAAAAAAATTTTTTTCCCTTTTTTGGTTGAGAACTGATATTTTGCATACCTACTATATGTGTTCTAAAGCTGATTTTTAAGAAACTAACTTTTTTCCCTGATGAAAGATGAGCGTCTAATCTTTCTTTTGGTATATACCATCTTTACATAGCCCAAGAACACAATATTCTGTGTCCCAGCAGAATCTCTCTCTCCAAATCTTCTGAACTCCTGTTTCCATGCCGGTGTTGAATTGAGAAGAATCATTCTGCTCGGAGGGGTTCTAGTGTGGCTGTAGAGCAACTTCCCATAATCAACATCGTGTTGCACTTAGACCAGGGGTCTCAAACACGCCGCCCGCGGGCCAAATTTGGCCCCCAGGACACTAGTTTGAGGCCCCCGCCTTGATATGAAAGTTTAATGTTAGTGCGGCCCGCGCAAGTTTGATATGGATGCTGTATGATATCACGTATCCAGAAAAAATTATTACGTTTGATTAATGTTCATGTTAAAGGTTAAATAACTGTTAATAGTTATCCTCCCTATCCGTGGGGAAGTGGTAAGTTTTTGGCTATTTAAGTTTAAAGGAAATAACTTGAAGGCTACCGTTTAGGTCGCTAGCTCTCTAGTTTGCGAGTTAGCATGTGTCTCAAGACCCTGCAGTTGCGCAATATGTTGTAAATAAAAAGAGTATAAATGTGACTATAGTCGTGTTTTGTCATGTCTACAGGGCTCTAATAATGCTTTGTTCATTTTAATCTGAAAAAAATAATTTGTCTACCCACCAACTATGTGGTTTCTTAAGTTTTTATTATTTGCCGTTTTATTATTATTATTATATTCATTTATTTATTACTGATTGATTTTCTTTATTCTTGATTTGTTTATTTTTCATCTTACTTTTTATTTTTCTACACAAAATAAGATATTTGAGAACAGTGGAATGTTTTATCAGAGCTTTTCTTGTAGAAAATTGGAACCAAAGCGAAGTTTTTTAATTTTTTTTGTTTTTAATAAATGCGTTTTTTTTTTTTTGGAAAACTTGATGCAGCCCAGTCTCACCCAGACCCGAGCTCCAGTGGCCCCCAAGTAAATTGAGTTTGAGACCCCTGACTTAGACCAAGTTGTGCTTGAACCAACAGCGTCAAATCCCAATAAGGCTCAGAAGTAAAATTAGCGTCTGTGACGATGGACGTCATTCTTCTGCCTGTTGAGAAGCCCACGTTGTACCCATCTGTGCAATCGTGGGTGTGTGTTGCTCTTAAAAATTGGTGTGGTCAGGTGCCTTTCTATTTCGAGGCAGCAAAACGTGGTTTAAAGGAGGAAAAACCAAGTCTAAATTTAAACAGTGCAGTTCTTTAGATCTGCGTACTTTTTGGAGAGACGCTGTCTCACTTCAGCTGCTTAAAACCGAGTTTTTTCCCCCTGCAGATTTACTGTAAGGTTCTTTAAAATGGCAAATACAGTTGTGTACAGTAGATGTGGATTACCGAGAGCAGTATTACAAAATGACACTGGCATGTCTTCAGACCTGTTCTGGAGGATTTAAAACACGCACTGGCAGAGAAGTCGAAGAACAGAACAGGTCAGGTCAGTCTGACTACAATAGACTTAAACACATAAAAATACTTTATGTACAGTAAAACAGTAAAAAATGTTGTTGTTTTTTTTGCCAGACCCCCCCTTCTCTTCCCCTCCCTCCCTGAGGTTATTTCCACGTCTTTGATATCGTTCAAGATTTTATGATAGGAGTCAAAGCGTGTTGTGGCATGTGCATTTGGACGGATCGTTTTAAGGTAGTGGTTAAACGTTTTCCAAGACTTCTCCACTATGAGCTGTCCTTATAGCGTGGAAGCCAGTAAGATACATAAAAGTGAGTATTTGTCTTAGATTGTTGCTCATTTGCGTATTTTGTTTGTATTTAATGATCCAACATCTGCACTTGGTCATTCTATTTCCTGTACTGGAGGTGTGATTTCACCCCATGCTAGAGATTTCCTTCTTCCCACTTACCACACAGGAGACTAATCTGTGCATCTCTCCTTGCACAGGTAAGATGCACGTGTCTCTGGCAGAGGCCTTGGAGGTCCGAGGTGGTCCACTCCAGGAGGAGGAGGTCTGGGCGGTGCTGAGCCAGAGCGCAGAGGGCCTCCAGGAGCTCTTTCACAAAGGTACGAATCATAACTTCTGACATCCACGCTTGAGGATTCCTTATTATGATACAATATACTGGCATACTAGCTTTAAGCTAGAATACTAATAGTATTCTGAAGTATATCAATGAGGATACTATGTGTAGTATGCACACTCCAATAAGCGTTGCTGTCTGGAGGGAAAGACCTGACTCAAGGGAAGTTTTCATTCTGGAGACGATACAAGATCTGAGTCAGCAGGCATCACCGGGCTCTCGTCTCGTCTCCTCTGGTCTCTCTCGGTGTTGTTAAACATTTAGGTGGTGCCCTGTCTGCTATGAAAATCGCACTGCACCTGATTATGTTTGGCACACCAGCAGGCTTGATTTTGAAGCGGCGGCATAGATTCAGTTTCACTTACGTTTGCCCCCAGCCGGCCTGACCTCCGCCTGAAGATGCAGCGTATGTGGCCTGCTGGTTTTGACTGAGTATAGTGGAGTTTTTGCACTTCTTATCAGCATGGCCGCTTTTCTGCTGTGGTGGCATGTATGTCAACAGGAGTGTGCATAAGCATGCTCACATTTTTAGCTACTTTCATGAACAAACAGTTTTTTAGGACAACATTGTTTGAAAGGCTGCACGGTGAGGGAGTGGTTAGCGCGCAGACCTCACAGCTAGGAGACCCGAGTTCAATCCCACCATCTCTGTGTGGAGTTTGCTTGTTCTCCCCGTGCATGCGTGGGTTTTCTCCGGGTACTCCGGTTTCCTCCCACATTCCAAAAACATGCTAGGTTAATTGGCGACTCCAAATTGTCCATAGGTATGAATGTGAGTGTGAATGGTTGTTTGTCTATATGTGCCCTGTGATTGACTGGCGACCAGTCCAAGGTGTACCCCGCCTATCGCCTGAAGACAACTGGGATAGGCTCCAGCACCCCCGAGACCCTCGTGAGGATAAGCAGTAGAAAATGAATGAATAAACATTGTTTGACACAGCTTAATAACAGGAATCACACTTAGTTACTTTACTTACAATCTCCAATTTTCCCATGGAAAATGGAATGGTTTTGAAATTAATCCGTTAATATAATTATATTTAATCCGCTAATCCAAGATCAAGATGTTGTCATTGTAATACCTTGTAAAAACTGCACAGCCACACAAGTGTTATAAAAAAGTTAACATCCGTAACATTAACATTTGAAACACTTTTTAAACACTTTCTTAACACCAAAGTTCTAACTATTTAAAAAAAAATAAAGTTTAAACCTGGGGTTGGCAACCTTTACTATCAAAAGATCAATGTTTCCCATTAAATGAAAGAAAAATAGTTTCCAGCCATAAACATAACACAATGTTAAATGTTATTGTTCTCATCTGTTAATGTGACTCTAACATGACCTGTGGGTACGGCACCCCTGGTCTCGCCCTAACGTTTGTGTATTGTTGACATGATTAAAATGTGAGGACTTTTCAAAGGTCTTTTTATAATCCTGAGTGCCATTGCAGGTATCACTGTAGGTGTACCTAATCTTGACGTGGTTGCCGAGTGATTGTGAACACACCTTGTTTAGGTTACCATCACTGAGAGTCAACAGAAACTGATACTCACTCAACCATGGATGGATGTTTACATAGATGGAGTAGCAATAACAGCTTTTGCTCCTCTTCAGACGTCACACTTATGAAGAATACTTTATCGTCCTGATTGTAACACTCTTGGTGATAGAGCGAGAGTTTTAGGACAAAGGGAAGATAGCGTCCTGTATTTAAATAAGTGAAATGCCTCAATGGGCGGAGTTAATGCCAGGTTGTTTCCTTCCTGGTTGACTCAGTCAAGCGTTGCGCGACGTGACATGACATTTCCTCCAAACACCTTTCCAAGCCTTGTGAGCAGACTCGTCAAACAATGGGTGCTTTATTCCCTCCAAGTATATGAACAGCAGCCGTTAGTTACAATGTTTACTTAACAAGGACTTGTTTGGAGAATAAATCTGATTGCTTCTTGTGCTCCTGGTTTTGCAGTTTCTTTGCTCGACTGTGTGTATAATTCACAAATGTGTGCCCCCCCCTTTGTGTATATCAGGGGTCTCAAACTCAATTTACCTGGGGGCCACTGGAGCTAGGGTCTGGGCAAGGCTGGGCCGCATCAGGTTTTCCAAAAAAAACAAAATGCATTTATTAAAAACAGAAAAATATACAAACTTTTTCAGTGCTTTGGTTCCGATTTTCTACAATAAAAGCTCTGATAAAACATTCCACTGTTCTCAAATATCTTAATTTTTATTTTTCTGCACAAAATAATATGAAAATAAATAAACAAATCAAGAATAAAGAAAATCAATCAATCAGTAATAAATAAATATAATAATAATAATAAAACAACAGCAAATAATAAAAACTTAGGAAACCACATATAGTTGGTGGGTAGACAAATTAATTTTTTCAGACTAAAATTTACAAAACATTATTAGAGCCCTGTAGACATGACAAAACACGACTATAGTCACATTTATACTCTTTTTATTTACAACATATTGCGCAACTGCAGGGTCTTGAGACACATGCTAACTCGCAAACTAGAGAGCTAGCGACCTAAACGGTAGCCTTCAAGTTATTTCCTTTTAAACTTAAATAGCCAAAAACTTACCACTTCCACACGGATAGGGAGGATAACTATTAACAGTTATTTAACCTTTAACATGAACATTAATCAAACGTAATAATTTTTTCTGGGTACATGATACCATACAGCATCCATATCGAACTTGCGCGGGCCACACTAACATTAAACTATCATATCAAGGCGGGGGCCTCAAACTAGTGTCGTGCGGGCCACATTTGGCCCGCGAGCCGCGTGTTTGAGACCCCTTGTTCTACGTATTAACAAATTGTAAATATGCACATCTTGTATTTATTCTATTTTATTTTATTGTGCAACCAATCAATTTCCCTTGTGGATGAATAACGTAAGTGTAAGTATGCAGGGCAGGGAACAAGGCCCTCTGCCTTTATCAAATGTTGGCTATCACGTGCTTACCGCGGCATTGGATATACTATATGAGACAAGTGTCTGCTGGCCCTCACATTCTATCGCAATGATAGCGTATTGTTGGACGCCTTTTTGTGTGAAGAATGATCAGACATTTTAAACAGGAAACTCCCGTTTATTTACATAGCGAATTCCAGCATTTGGGGAGTTTTTACGCACAAAGTCAAGGTCATCTGTGTGCTTGGGATTCTGTAGCACTCAAAGAAAAGAATTTTGCTGCACGGCTCAAACATTCCATTGTATATTTTTAAAGCGCTCCCTAACCATCTTGCTGGCTGTGGCTGGGTAGGAAAAAGGGGCATATCTCCCATAGGCCATTCCTTTCTGCCTCTTTGCTTTTATTCTCTCAGTGTTTTTGTTTACATCCACCATCTTGAGTGTGATTTACTTCAACGCTGTGTCTGTTTGGCTTCCTGATCTTATCTCCCATGTGTCAATTGTCTGTCTCTCCCTCCCCAGACCCCTCAGCAATGGGCTTCATCATCTCCCCTTGGTCCCTGCTGCTCATGCCCTCCGGCAACATCTCCTTCACAGACGAGTATGTCACCCAGCAGGACCTAAGAGCCTTCACTGCTCCCGAAGTCCTGGAAGGGAACACCCTGACGTCTGTCTCAGACATAGAGAAGGTAGAATATGTTGTTCATGTTTCATGTTAAAAGTATTTCTCCGGCCACACAAAGAAACGGAGTGATTGTTGGTATGTGTTGCCACTCAGTCCCAAAGTACGTAAAACTGTGTTTTGATTTTGGTGACAGTGGGATACTTTTTTGGTTAATGACTCATAACACCAGAATACATTATAAACCTTCAGAGGGCTCATTGAGACCGGGAAATTCAATGTCTAAACCTTCGAAATTTCATTGAGGCCTCCAAAGAGGGGCCGGTCCTGAAGAGGTACTGTGCCAGGCACATGACTCACCTTCTCTGGGCATAGTTTTAGACTTATGGCCGACCTCCAGCCGGTGATGGTCGGCCATGGGTCACCTTGCCTGGGCACGGTGTTGACCTCTACCCAGGGACCTCCCCGGGTGGCATCTTTGCCATTTATCCAGGGACCTTACTAGCGGGTCGCATAATTTGAAGGGTCTCCAGCGAGCCATTGCCTGAGCTGTGGTCACCTTTCCTGGGCACTATATCAGGTTTTGGGGACTGCAGCCTGCATACCTTCTCCTTTCTTGGGCACAGGTTCAAATACTTTCAAGTGGCCAGGCATTTTTTGCGGGACGTGGCCATGACTCCCCTTGCCAAGGCATAGTAGCGCCAGCTGGGTGGATCTGAAGGTCGATCAAAGGATACCATGCCTTGCAAGGGGCTGTTGCCATGGGACACCAAGCAAAGTGTCAGACCTGTACCCGGGGACCTCCAGGCAGGACCTCCAAGGGGTGTCGGGTGTTTGTATTCTTAAAGCACTGCAGCTGGCCATTGCACACCTTGTCTGGACACAGTGTCAGACCTCCGGCCGGGGACCACCCAGGCAGGACCTCAAAGCTGCCTGTGACTCACAATTCCGAGGCAGAATTTTAAATCTCTACCTGGAGAACTCCGAGGAGGGGGGGCTGGCCTTAGGGCGGGACTATGGCTTACCTTTCCTGTGCGTCATTCTTGACCCTGAGTACTTACAAATCCTTTTTTATACAAAATTTTATTACAATGGAGTCATTTATTTGTATTTTCTTATACTTCATGATATTTTTTTTCACTCTTCAAGGGGCGAATGATAGCTCATCACTGATCTTCAAAGCTTTTCCTTCTTTTTAAACCACACCCCCTCTATCAGAGTGTTTGCCTGGGGTAGAGAAGCTAAAAGCTTGTATGACTGCATTCCCGTCTCCAGTCCCACAGACCTCAACACACTTTTGTGCTGAGTCAGTTTTCCACCACCGGTCCCGTCTCTGCTGCCCCAGGAGGGTTTATTTCATGGCTTGCAAATCTAATCTTTTCCCCTCATTATCACATTCTGTGGGCGAGAGATCCAAGTTTACCTTTCATGTTTTCAACACGCTGTTTCATTTTGCGTTTGTTTTTTTATCAAATGTTCTCTGAAAGTGTGCGTGCGTATTTGACATTTGTTGCCCGACCTCCTGCTTCTCGCAAGCCTTGAAAGTTATGTTGCATTTCTTGGCCATGCCAGAGTTATTCTTTCCTCCACCAAGACCAACATTTGGGGGAAGTAAATTTGCTTCCCAGCACTGAGTTACAAGGGGAAAACAAGTGGAAAAATGTCCTCCATTTCCGTTTTCAGGAAACCATAACACGGATTCAACATCTTATGACTTTATTTAGACTGATGGCTTTTTTGCGTTACTGCTATTCTCCTGCAGATGCACATGTACTCTTTGGGAATGACCCTCTTCTGGGGTGCGGACTACGAGATCCCCCAAAGCCAGGTACCTTCTAGCAGTATTCCAATAACATGCGCTCTTTCATCTGGTCATTGGACATTGACCTTAACTGTGTTTGCATGAAGCCCATGAAGTTGGGGGAACACCTAAACAGCCTGCTCCTGAACATGTGCGACGATGTTACGTTGAGCCGAATGTCGATGCGCACGGTGCTGGACATCTGCAGCAAGCACATTCGAAACTCAAGTTGTGACCCCCCCTTCTCGTATGTCAGAAAGCTGGTCCGGTTGGTGCTGGGCAGCCTTTCCCAGGTACGTAGTGCAGTTTAGTTATTTTAAATAGAGGTCCCTCAATAGTGTATTGGAAATCTAGACAATTTAAAAGTGATTTTAAATTGAGAATGATGCCCAGTAGGGTAGGTTGTAGTCGTCAACGTTTGCAGTTCCCTTGTTTCTTGAAGGCCTCTTCAATTTCTCAGTCAAGCATAATTTTAGGATGGATTAAAAGAGTGTTTTCTCTCCCTCCACCTCAGCTGGACGGTCTGCTGACTGACAGGGAGTCCCTTCCTGAGCGAAGTAAGGAAATTCGGGAGAGACTGAGAGGGAAAGGCTTACCTTCAGGTAAAAACGGCACACTCCACACTGATTCACATTAATCACGATAAACCACAGTTAATAGTAGCCTAAATATAACCAGGGCCAATCACTTTGGCTCTTCTTTGTGCCCGTCTAAGAAGGTTAGTAGTTAGAGTAATTGTGGATAGACACTTGGCTGCAATTCCTCTAATGAGGTTGACTTTTTTTCACCCCTGGTTTTCAGTCATGAAATTGCATGCTCTTTTTTTTTTCCGGTGCGCGTGTGAAAGCAGTGAAAGTCCTCGAGGAACGCTCACCCACTGCAAACCCGAATCGCCTTAATTTCGGAAAATATGACCAAATCCTCCCAGTGGTTTTCTGAGAACACTCACTCATGTTTCCAGGCCCACGGAGGAGCGCGTAAACACGGCCCAGTCGTCACGATTATGTAAGCGTGGCATGGTATTGATTAGAGATGCATATTTTGGAGCCTTGGAAGCTGCTGGTCTGCTGTCTCTGTCAGTGTTTTATTTCTGCGAATGAGCGGCCAGCAGCACACACAGTTCTCAAGTTCCGACCCCCACCACCCCCCCACCCCGACCCTGCCCGGTGAAATTAGTGAAGGCCTCCGTTTCTTCATTCTGTGTTCTGTAAGCTTCCTGTTGTTCCTAAAAAGACAAAGTGTAAGCTTTCGAGACATCTGATATTTTCTTCCTTTATGCATTATTGGCTCATCGACACAGCAAGTACTAATTTTAATTCCCTTGCAGTGGAGAAAAAGCAGCTCCAAAACTATAATCAACTTGTCCAGACCATTTCCTCTTGCTTTCATTGATTTCAAACATAGACATTTAGACATTTGGGAAATACCTGTCTTTACAACCATTTTCCCACAGGGAATAACTAATAATATAATAATAAATACAGTAGTCTGCAGTCAGCCATTTAGTCAACCATGATTATGGCTGGACCACCATGTTTGTAAATCTACAAAACAAAGGGGTATGTAACTTTTATTAGCCAACATAATAAATGTTTTCGGGCTGCACGGTGGTCGAGTGGTCCCACCCTCGGCCATCTCTGTGTGGAGTTTGCATGTTCTTCTTGTGCTAGGTTAATTGGCGTCTCCAAATTGTCCATAGGTATGAATGTGAGTATGAATGGTTGTTCGTCTATATGTGCCCTGTGATTGGCTGGCCACCAGTCCAGGGTGTACCCTGCCTCTTGCCCGAAAACAGCTGGGATAGGCTCCAGCACCCCCGCGATCCTTGTGAAGATAAGCGGTAGAAAATGAATGAATAAATGTTTTCTTCCCTCAGGGAGGAGTGCTGCCCCCAGGGTGCTGGAGCGCTACCGGGCCAGGACTCAAGAGCAGGCTTCTCTCAACCGGGGCCTCAGTCGTTCCATGGGATCCCTGTCAACGCACGACATCATGAGGGGGGACGAAGGAGCCGCCATGCACTATTCCCACTGTGACTCGGAATGCTCCGCCGAACACTGCCCCAAACCTGTCTCACTCCAGCACCAGCACTCGTACCCCCACTTGCACCCGTTTCATCCCCAGCAAAAAGGCCGACCCGTGGAGCTGGATCGGAGATCTTTACAATTCCACGGTGCTGACCTACGGCCAGCTCAGACAAGGAACTCCTGGGCCTCCTCTGTGGACTTGGCCTGTATTGACCCAGAGGCTCTTCGCTTTGGCGCTTTGGAGGACGCACGCCGAGGCAGCAGCGCGCTAAGCACACAAACCATTGGCAGGATCAAATCACCTTTTAGTGTCTCCAGGGAGAGGGACTCTCGCTACTTTGAATTTGGTGGGATGAAGAACAAGAATGCCCATTACTTCTCTAGCCTGTCTGTGGGTTCGGGCCTCCCTGGTGCCTACGACAGGATCAAGGAACGGCAAAGGAAACTCCAACTGTTACGACAAGCGGTGGACGGTGAGTTGAACAAATGTAGTACCGTATTTAGTGTCTTTGAGTTTTACCACAATAAAACTACAAAAATGGATAGCCAACAAGTGAGAAGTCACATCAACTAGTTCTACTTCTGTATCTTCTGTATCTATACTATAAAATATGACTTCATCCAGCTTGGAACACAGTGTCCAAGAATGTGTCCAAGTTCCACAGCTCCCCATTTCTGACAGCACTCATGTAGCCTCAGATCATGACCGTACTGCTAAGATGGTTGACATACTTTTTTTTCGTTTTTATGTGACATACTTGATCATATACCAAAAATCGAGTTCAAGGCCAGTCAGATTTTTTCAGTGTAAAATATTTTAGTTTTTTTCCTCTCAGTAAGCAAAAAAAAAAAGTGCTTGAAAAATGTGATTTGAATCCTCAGTTGTGACTGCAAGGCACATGAGAGGGTGTCGGAATTTGTGAAATGCATAACGTACATATGCTGTCAATCACACTTTGTAGATTACTTTAAGTAGAAGTACATGACTTTTTTTCTGAAGCCTGTAGCAACACGCTTCCACTTCCACTCCTGTGCGTCTCATACATTTACCCGTACAAAGGCGGAGATGTTGCTCACTTGGCAAAAACGTCCTTCCGTTGAGTGAAATCATCCATAATGTGGCACATTCAAGACTGATCATGCAATAATGGGTTTGACTGAAGGATGATGGAACATAGTATATTGTCACTTAGAGTACTCTTTGTTAATCTTAAGCCACTATTGGATATCTTGTTGCAATGTCATGATGACTGTGTGAAACTACTGAAGACTCAGTAAAGCACCCAACAAGATGCCATTGGAATTCTGGCAACAACTAGAAATGCACGCTTGTAGGAATATTTTTTTTAAAACTGTATTTACATACAGTAAAAATTATTTTTAGACAATTTAGCAATTTGTTGTCTCAAATTGAGTTCTCAAGCACTACAGACAGCGAGATCAAAATATGACAGACACCATAATAGCAGGCGACTATCCAGTATATCATACAGCAATACACATAAACTCAATTGGTACCTTTTTATCCAGATGCTCACAAAATTTTAATTTGTCTAATCTCGTAACTTTTTTACTATGTTGAAGTGACGCAATTGAAAAAGGGCATAAAAACACAAAGCTATTGGCAGCCTTATATTTTGACACTGTACTTTTTTTTTATACTACCTACGTTTTTATATCTAGACATATGACATATAACAGATGGGCAAACTATTTGGGTTGCACTCCCCGTCACAGAGCTGATGAAGAGCCCTAAATAAAAGAGAGCCATCCAGACAAATAGGAACGTCAGTGCGGGTCGTATATCACGTTGATCAGGCCATAAAAGTGCAGCCATTGCTGAAGAGACTGCGTGGCAGCACCGGGCCTTCGAGGTGAAAATTATACCAGAGGGAAGATGGCGCGTCCATCTTTAACTCCCACGTGTGCTTCAGGCTGGGCGCTGGCCCGAATTGAAGTATGATTGGTAGATGCGGCGTTGAGATGGAGTTTGTGTGAGTCACTCGCGTAGAGGTTTCCAAGTGGCTCGTTGTAATTACAGGCCAGCTTAATTCTAGCTTACTGCGCTCCGTCACGCATGTAGCGCGTCCTCGGCCTTCTCTACTTATGTTTCTTACATCAAGGCTGCATATTGTTGGGCTGTAAACACACCGGGCACCATCTTTGTTACCAAGAATGAGGACACAAACAGCACGATTGATGAAGAGCTTTAGCGTCTTAGGGTCTTAAGGGCCTTTCTAAGACTTCTGTGGGCCAGCTGGGCTGAGTCACATGTGGACAAAGAGGTCTGCTGCCCACTTGGAGTTGCAAAAAGGAGTTTTTTTTTTTCATAAAACAAACGGCCTTCTTACTCCTCTTCCTTCTCCTCCTCTCTCCAAACATCAGCAGCCTCCCTGTTCTCTGGCAGCTATTTTAAGTGCGCTACAGCCACAAAGCTACGCAGTTCTTTTCTTCCCCGGTTGTGGCTTCTCATTCACCACAGGTCACACCTCCCACTTTCTCCTTCTATTTGTTTTTTAGGTCCCATATTATACTCATTTTCAACTATTTTAAATAAGTCCCAAATAGTTATTGGAGGGGTGCTGCCTCTTGCCTCAATTCTGTAATTTAAACAGTTGAAATATGATTTTCGAAAAAGCCCTACAGGGAACATACTGTGTTGTTTGTCCGTACCCGTACCACAAACATGCAAAACGGATAACTAGTTTCCAATCACATTATGTAGGTATATTAATCAGACTGTTCAAAAGCCAAACACAATCTAGTTAAGGTGTTTACATGCATGTTTAAAAGCTAGTTTGAAGCCAATTCAATTATTAGGTTTTTTGGGGGTTATATAAACACACTGATTGCAATTCCTTAATTGGCTGAGAGCGATTTCCTTGTTTCCATTGCATATTATGGGCTTGGCTCAACATGGCTTCACTCGTCCAGTTGTAAAAGCTGGTACTAGGAAGTACTATTTGTAATACCTGGTCAGCCATGGTCCAAGTGTGCAGTACCATATGGATGTAAATCCCAATCAATTGCTGTTCAGTGCTGATGTGTTAAACTTGCAAAAATAAATATGTTAACATTATTACTCTGCCATTCTACCTTGGCTCTGGACACGGTCGTATTATACTCCACACACTTTGATGCCCAAAGGAGAGCAATACAATTGGTAGGAGTAAATACAGGGGACCTTTGTTGTCTGACATCCTTTGAAGGCTGCAATTGAAGGTCTGTTATGTCATAATGCTGACTGAAAGCAGTCCCCTTCAAATGCGGCCTTCATGGTTTTGCAGAATGCATAGCGACTATCCTTTGCGACCTCACACATCCCAATTCTTGGACAATGTGGCTTTCTGTGTCTTTGGCCCATGAAATGAAAGTTGAATGCCAAACATGTGGATTGACAGTGAAGGCCGTCGTGAAAAAATGTCATATTCCATCTCGAGTGTGGCGTTAATCGGGCTTAATTGGGCGCAGACCTTTTGCAGGGGATGTGTTCCTTGGCAGAGACGCTCTATTTTTTTTTTTTCTTTTTCTCTTCTCCTCCTCTGACTCCTCTTATTCTTTCCTGCAGGAAAGTGATGGCGCAGCAGTGGTCAGTGCTCTCAGGTTTCACCCACATGCATGTCGTCTCTCTGTGAATGTGACTTTGCAAAGCATTCTCCACTCAATTTAACTGCAACATTATTTTGTGTGTGTGTGTGTGTGTGTGTGTGCGCGCATGTTTATACCCGGTCACTTTCATCTTACACCACGCCCCTCCTCCCTTCTGTCAACCTAAGGTGCTTCAATCAGTAGATATTTTCCTAGCAAATCTGCAGGCTGTAATTGGAGTCATGTGTTGCGGATGAGGGAATTCCAAACGTTATTGGACTTTTCCGGCACTTGGCAGTCGGTCATGTGGCTCAGAGCAGTGGCAGGCCCGGTTAGGACAGCAATACGGAACAGCGGTTGCTGGAATTTAACATTTGGCTGAAGGTACAAGCGCCAAATTGTCCTAAGTATCTTGGCGCTTTGGCTTATTGACTCCCAAGGTCTGCACCAGGAAAGATGAGAAAGTCTGGCCTTCATTTTCACTGTACTCATGTTTTTTAAACCGATGCGACAAAGACCCATTGTATGTCTAACTGTTTGTGTTGGAAACCTTTTATTTCATTTGTTCAGGGTGTAGGCTATAGAGGGTGGTGAAGTGATGCATGCTGGGTTAGAGATAGCTTTTAACTGTTTGTGCTTTGTTTTGAGCATCTCCATGTAAGACATAGTGCCCTGTGTCAATTTCAATGAAATGCTGATTAATTAACAGCCCTCTTGACGTAGTGTCAGTTATATTACAGTGATGAGAAGTAGGAACTCTCCCAATGCTAAAATGTGAGTCTTCTATATGTTATTTATATATATTATGTTTATCTATATTTGGTAGTATGAGTGTAAAGGTGACTATAGGGGTGTTATTTAGAGTCCAGAGGAC
Source organism: Doryrhamphus excisus (assembly GCF_030265055.1). Lineage (NCBI taxonomy): Eukaryota > Metazoa > Chordata > Actinopteri > Syngnathiformes > Syngnathidae > Doryrhamphus > Doryrhamphus excisus. Next base: position 9,051,858 of record NC_080467.1, read on the forward strand.
TCGAATATGTTAAAAATGTATTTAGAAGGTTGTAAACTTCCACTGGGACCGGTTGATGCCAGGGCTTGTGCCAGGGGGGCTACTAATATATTTGTTTCATTTCAGTAATATCACTGTGGCTGTTGATAATTCTTTGTCCTCTCCATTATGATCTTTTATAACCAACATAGACATTTGCTGATGTATTCCTGTTTATTTTTGTTGTTCTGTTATTGTTATTGCAATTGTTGGTATTCTTGTCTCTCTTAGTATTGTCCCTGCACTGCCCTCTTTTTCTTTTTTTCTTTTCTATCCCCTCCTGCTCCAGTCTGGCCGCCACCTTTATACATAACAACAAAGCATTAAAAGACCAAATAAAACTCCATATAACAGGGATGGTGTAGCTCACATTTTTCCCTGGCAGAGCAAATCTGTTTAGCATGTGAGGACATTTTGATCAATAATACTATCTGCCCCAATGGATTGACAGGACAAAAAAAAGAAAGTATACCTCATCTGTTTTTCTGTCACGCATGTGACTCCTCTAATAAATCAAGAGGGAAGCTTCCTCGAATGCTACATTCAATTATTCGTGGAAGACAAAGTGCTGCAGAGCGATTAATCGGCAATTAAAGCAAGACGTGAAGTAGTTTCAACAAGCACCAGCACAAGCTGAGCCTTTCAGTGGATGTCCTGTTTATCACTTCACGCTCACTCGCTAGGAAAAGTCAACATAATCAGCAAGATCTCACCCTTAAGTTGACTTTTTTTTCCTGTCACGCATTTAACTGGGGCGCATTGGCTGTGTTCGGGCTGAGAGTTTGTTGGTTTTGCAAGTACAACCCTGATGGTTCAGCGCCATATGTCAACGTACATACGCCAACTAACTTGAAATCACATTCAAGGATTATTTCACTGAAAACTGACAGAAACAAAGCTGCTATTTTGGCCATTCATTCGCATGACTACAGTGTTTTTGAGCGTGAAAAAGTTATTTTTTAACTTTTGGGATTCACCAGAAACTGCATTGCTAACAGAGTTGCATTAATTACATGCATAGGTCCTAACCCGCACCATTATTATGTAGCATTTTAGTAGGTTTTGCATGCTAACGTGAACAGGCATCCTTGTGACTCAGTGTTGGCGCCTGTATGTGAAACTTTCCAGTTTTTACTTGGTCAGTGTCCTGTAAACATACCTAAAGGTACATCCAAAATACCTTTACCATGTGCTAACTCCACGTGCGGCACCTCTTCATATAGCCCTCCGTGCACACGTGTCGACGTCTGTGCATGCGTGTGAATGTTTTGTGTTAAAGCCAAGCTTGTAAATCACAAGGCGACGCGATTCCATGTCAATGTTCTGCAGCAATGACAGCGATGACCTTATCCAAAGCAGATAGAGAATGGTTGTTCTATGTGACAGTTTGACCAGGCCTCCTCTATTGCAAGATTAAAGATGCACCCAGTAAAGTTTAAAAAAGGTTGTGTAATGTCTTGGGAATGCTATCCATTTAAGCTATGCGGCCGAGAGTGATACTGAGGAGCAGGACTTTCAAGTTTTTGTCTCCGAGGCTGAGAAATGCATCACCCAGCAGGTTAAAAGTTCACTGTGTTTCAGGTGTATTTACATAATGCTATATCTATTCATGAAGCGCTAAAAAAAAAACCTGGTAGGATGCATTTATGCTTGTTTCACCCTCTCAGGAGCTGCATGTCAGCATGGTGACGCCTGTCCTACCATTTGTAATGTTTACCAACAGTATGACTAACAAACTGCTTTGTGTGTCTTGTGTTGACTGGTGGGAAGCTGCTGTCATTCGCCCAAGCGGCAGGAAGTCTTCCTTTGGCTTGTTTATAGTTTACTTGTTCAATTGGATATTTTCAATGTACTGCAGGCCAATAAAAAATAGCTGCAGGCTGCAAATGACCCCCCTGGGCTGCACTTTGGACACCCCTAACTTAATGTGTTTACGTAATTTAACCCTGCTTTAGGTAGGAAGCAAAAAAAAAGAGTTAATCCTTTGATGCTTGTTGAACTAAGGATGGGAAAGGTCCTAGAGATGTGCCACTATAAAAAGCCATGACACATTATTATGTCACATGCGTGAAGGTTATGCTGCATTGCAGGCATTTGTTGCTGTGTGTTTATGACCTCAAAAGATGAGCTGATCTTGGGTTGTTCGTCTCCCTCAGAACCATCTCTCACTCACCACCGACACCACAGCGATTACAGTTCCTCCAGTGAAAGCCCCTCGGTCTCCTCCTCTGATCCCGACTACAGGCAAGGTACAGAACCCGTTCCTGGGACTGATTCTGATTCTCAAAAGATAACACCATTATCTTGCACTGCCTCAAAGCTCTTGGGCATGGAATTCACCAGAGCTGCACGTGTTGTTACTGGAAACCTCTTCCACTCCTACAGGATGAGTGGCAATTCATGTTTCCTTTAATGAACCGCAGCTCCCCCGTGTCAGCGGCACTCATGCAGCCCCATACCACCACCTTTCTTGTCATTTTGAGTCATTTTCAGTGGATAGTAAATCGTATACTGCCACTTTAACTCTGCACTGACGACTTTAAAGTATATCCAAGTGTCAGTAAGTCCTTGCTGTTTATAAGCTGACCTGCATCAACAGGGCAGCTTCACACCTCAGTGCGGGTGCCTGGAGAGCCATGCTTGATTATGGACATGTGACAACTGAAATGTATGTGTGTGTGTGTGTGTTTGTGCCCTCTTGCTTTCCCACGTCATCTGTAGCTAAGAAAACAGCCGAGGTGAGACGATTCGGCTCCCAGCTGGCACTTTCCTCGGAACACGACTCCCTGTCCCTGACCAGTCACAACACACAAAGGCACAGGTAAGACAAGCCCATACAGGACCACTAGACATACAGCCTCCTAAAGTCATCCTCAGAGTCTAACTTGTGTGAGGAGTTGGTCTTCAACTGGTGGGTCGCAGGACAAAAAAAAAATTTAATGACTCAATGTCTGTGAATGCACCTCATGTGGTGTAGCAAGCAAAACCGCGGTGAGGTCCACACCGTCTTTCTGTGCAACTGTCAATCTTGAGTGGAGATTTAATGCGCCGCCCGTTCGACACACAGCTGCAGATATCTGCCAGAGAAGAGCACGCCATAAAGAGACAGCATCTCAGCACTGTAGCTCATCCTGTGTTGAAAACATTCATTCATTTTCTACCGCTTATCCTCACGAGTGTTGGGGGGGGGGGGGGGGGGGGTGCCGGAGCTGTCTTCGGGCGAGAGGCGGGGTCCACCCTGGACTGGTGGCCAGCCAATCACAGGGCACATATAGACAAACAACCATTCACACTCACATTCATACCTACGGATAATTTGGAGTCGCTAATTAACCTAGCATGTTTTGGAATGTGGGAGGAAACCGGAGTATCCGGAGAAAACCCACACATGCACGGGGAGAACATGCAAACTCCACACAGAGATGGCCAAGGGTGGAATTTAACTCGGGTCTCCTAGCTGTGAGGTCTGCACGCTAACCACTCGCCCGCTGTGCAGTCCGTGTTGAAAACAGTCCCTTTAAAATATACAATATGTAAGACGTTTGAGGTGAAATATTGCAGCAATATTGCAACAACAGTAGCTCTGTACCACTTGTTACCACTTTTGTCGCCAGTGGGGTCTTTTTTATGACTTTTTTTTGACAGATTTTCTTGAATTGTGATTTATTTTCAACCGAAAGGGGTTGAACTTTGGAACTTCTACTGTTGTCCGTAACCCCCCCCCCCCACCCCCCCCCCCCCACCCACTGCGTCACGATATCTACATTGTGCACATGTTAAAACAACACGTCTGCTCCCTTGTATGAGGATTTTACCACCTGCAGTCTCCCTGCGGGGAAGGGAACTTGGCAGATAAGAGGAAAAAGCTTTGGTCCCGTCAGCCTCAAACAGGCACACATAGCTGGTGTCACACAGCAGGGTCGGCCCCCATGCTTGGCTAGTGAGGTCATCGGATGTACCAGCTACTTTCAGCAGCCTCTATCGCACTAATCTATGCTATTATAGAGCAGAGCTGCCGACCGATGTTGAAAGACGGATGTTTTCAATTTGACCCCTTAAAAGTCTAGTGTATTATTTTACTGATTATTTATATTTAGCTAATGGCAATAATTTTGTTTGTATACAAATTAGAAATATTAGTATTAGGCATTTTTATTGTAAGTTTAATTGTATACATTATTAAGTGTTATTATATATTAATATTTTATTATTATATTAAAACTGAGATCACATTTAAAACAAAATTGCCACTTTTATTGAAGTACTATAAATGCTCATCTTTTATTCTAATTGTATTCAATGCACTGCCAAACCTCCTATAGTTGTTGGGTGTGTCGTGTACTAAAGCAAATAAGCACTTGGGTCTCTAATTAGCAGAGGTGTGGACCTGAGTCATGCGACTTGGACTTGTCAGAATTCCAGTAAGTCATGGTTTTGATGACTTCAAAATTGACTTGACAGTATCAGGAAAGACTTGGACAATGTCTCGGGATTGGACACGGACTGACGTGTACCCATTCCAAGTATTAAGCTAATGTAGCCATTCTTGTGACTCAAGACACCACGTTTTCCCGCAGAATCTGCCTCATTGAATGCATCTATTAATGTCCAATCAGGTTTAAGCACAAATGTTGTGAATGTGGCTTATATTTTGTATCTGTCCTACTACCCTCCTTCCACTCCACTCCACTCCACTCCATGCAGGCAGTATGAGGGGGTATCGGATGAAGGCCTGGCAGGAGCGGAGCTGCTCCTGCAGAAGCAGGAGGAGGAGGTACAGCGGCTGCAGGCTCACCTGGCTAACAGGTTGTCCCGGGCCAACGTCTACGCTTTGGATGACCCCCTAGCACCCACTCGCACATCCATGCTCGACCTTCAAGACCCGATGTACACTTCCTCCTTGCCGCTCCGTAAGCCCAAGGTATGTCTTCATCTCTGTTTCTATTTCCTGTTTATTATTTAAGGAAGGATTGGCTCCCCAAAGTACAGCCAGTTGGGACCAGGGCTTTATAGCCGCTGCCGTCTCTAAACAAACAGGAAGAGGGTTCGCTCTGTGCGTTGGCCTCAGCACCTTGGCGTGTTTATTCCATAGAACAACGGCATGAATGGAGTGAGCCGTTTTGTCCCTCAGTCAGCCCCTTCCTTGTCTTGTTGGGTGGAGGCGGGGCAGGTAGCATACACACAGGGTGCAAAAGAGTGTAACATAGTAGAAATTCAATTAGTAGATATGTGGGATTTAAAAAAAAAAGAACTAAATATAGTTAATATTGGAATATATTATTATTATATTATATTAATTATAATTATATTTATTTGAGGAGAAAATAATTCAAAACGACATATTTGTAATAACTCTTTTTATTTCGTACCAATGGCAGCTGTTCCACGGGCCAGAGTTTGTGAAGATGGCTAGCGAGCCCTGCGTCATCCTCAATGTTCCCTCTTCCATAATGGTGAGAAAATACGCACGTAATAGGTAAAAAAAAATCCAATGTTCATGACTTTTTTCCCCTCCAATTGGCTCACAAGAAGCGTAAGGGAGAAGAAGTGCAGAGAAGGATCGGTGTTGTGTTGCTGAACGGCCAAAAGCTCGAGCTGAACTGTGACATCAAGGCCTTGTGTAAAGACGCTCTCGACATGGTGATTGCACACGTCGGTCTGGTGGAGCGCCATCTCTTCGGTCTAGCTTACCTCCAAGGTAGCGTGTGCCCACTGTCGGCAAAGTGCCTTCCTTTCTCGACTTGAAGCTGAATCCTCCCTCCCCTCTCTCACACACAGATAATGAATTTTTCTTCGTTAATCCTGACACCAAGCTGTCCAAAGTGGCCCCCGACGGCTGGAAGAAGAAATGTGACATGTCTTTTAACCTTTTTCTACGCATAAAATTTTTCCTTGATGATGTTAACCTTATTCAGTGAGTACACCTACAATAAAACTCTTTTTGGGGAACTCCTGTAGACCTGTAGAAGAATATTCAATGATGCATTTCTTTCAGACATGCCATGACCAAACATCAGTACTATCTACAATTGAGGAAGGATATTGTGGAGGAGAGGATGCGCTGCGACATGGAAAACGCCATCTTGTTGGCTTCCATCGCTCTGCAGGCAGAGTTTGGCGACTACCAACCTGAGGTAGAGGATTGTGATGTACATGCATCTACGCCAAAGGAGAAACTACAGAATGAGGAATTAATTTGCTAATGTCCGGTCTGCAGCTTCACGGGAAGACGTACTTCCGTGTGGAGCACTACTTGCCCGTGGCCGTTTTGGATAAGATAGACCAGACGACCATCAAGGAGCAGTTGCCGAAACTTCACAGCAACTACTACAGCGCATCTGAGTCAGAGGCTGAATTTGAGTTCCTCAAGGTAAATAATACTATGGACGCCCCCTGGGTTTACATGTTTGGGTGGGTAGGCTGTCATTTTAAGGTTCTGCTGTACAGTAATCCCTCGTTTATTGCGGTTAATTGGTTCCAGACCCAACCATGATAGTTGAATTTCCACGGAGTAGGATTCCTTCATTCATTCATTTTCTCCCGCTTATCCTCACGAGGGTCGCGGGGGTTACTGGAGCCTATCCCAGCTGTCTTTGGGCGAGAGGCGGGGTACACCCTGGACTGGTGGCCAGCCAATCACAGGGCACATATAGACAAACAACCATTCACACTCACGGATTCCTTCATTATAAATAAAATATATATAATACTTAATATAATAATGTAATATATATAATATATATATATATATATTGTGTGTGTATATGTATATATATATATATATATATATGTATGTATATATATATATATATATGTATGTATATATATGTATATGTATGTATATATATGTATATGTATGTATATGTATATGTATGTATATGTATATATATGTATATGTATGTATATGTATATATATATGTATATGTATATATGTATATGTATATATGTATATGTATATATATATGTATGTATATATATATATATATATATATACTCTTTTTAGCAATATTAGAGCCCTCAATATGTAAAATAACACCCCTATAGTCCCTTTTACACTGTTATTATCAATTACAGTGGACACACTAATAGAAAATATGACTTAAAGAAGATATAATACATACTCACACGTGAGCATTGACTGGCTATTGTCTCATGAATGTAAAGTTATTGACGCCTGGTGACCATTGTACAATACCGTTTGTGGTTAAGGAGCAATTTACAACACACTTTAATGGCTTTATTGATGAGCAGAGAACACACATGCAATGAAGATTCACACAGGCGCTGCTGTCAGCCACAAGTCACGCCAGTATCTGCTCTCTCCACACTGCTAACCAAAGACGTCGCTGCTAGCAATCAGCTGAACACAGCTGGCAACTCTAGCTAGCTGACGTCACGCAGGTCAATGCCCTGGCCTCGTTCCTTAAAGGCACAGACACATCACAGATATTACACTACATAGCTCGTCTTCTGAATGCTTGATATTTATTTTTATTTTTGTTCCTTTAACCTTTTTATGCTTCACAATGCTTCCGAGAATACAGGAAGTGGGTTCTCGGTGGTCAGAGTCAAGTTTTCGCTTTTGCTTTTATTTTAACAGTTGTCATGTTAAGCTTTGGCTGATGTTATTCCAAAGGTGAGCCAGAGGCTGACCGAGTACGGGGTCCATTTCCACCGAGTACACCCCGAGAAGCGATCCCAGACAGGCATCATGCTGGGCGTCTACTCCAAAGGGGTCCTCATCTTTGAAGTCCTCAATGGAAACCGTTCACCGGTGCTGAGGTTCCCCTGGAGGGAGACCAAGAAGATTTCTTTCACAGTAAAGTCATTTTGTCAAATCACCTGAATCAAAACCATCATAGCGCAGCGGATTATCGACCTAATCTGATCCTTTCACTCCCGTTGCAGAAAAAGAAGGTTTTCCTTCAGAACACCTCAGATGGGATCAAGCATGTGTTTCAGACAGACAGCAGCAACACATGTCAGTATCTGCTGCAGCTCTGCTCTGACCATCACAAGTTCCACCAGCAGACCAGAGCCCACCAAAACAGCAAGGAGCTCCAAGATATTGGTAGGAAGATTATGTCATCCTATTTGAAATGCTCCAGTTGTAAACAATTCACCGCAGTCGCCTATTGTCTCCGGGTGCATGATCTGCAAACCTGCCGGGTTCTCTAATTAGCTCTGAGTCAGAAAACACTAGCATTAATTAGCACTAATTAGTTGGGGCTGTAGACTAAAAAATGCAGTTTTCTTCATTCATTCATTTTCTACCGCTTATCCTAACGAGGGTCGTGGGGGGTGCTGGAGCCTATCCCAGCTGTCTTCGGGCTAGAGGCGGGGTACACTCTGGACTGGTCGCCAGCCAATCACAGGGCACATATAGACAAACAACCATTCACACTCACATTCATACCTATGGACAATTTGGAGTCGCCAATTAACCTAGCATGTTTTTGGAATGTGGGAGGAAACCGGAGTACCCGGAGAAAACCCACGCATGCACGGGGAGAACATGCAAATTCCACACAGAGATGGCCGAGAGTGGGATTGAGCAGTTTTCATTAAACAACTACATTTTTTCAGGAAATGTAATCGGCAATTTTTCCTTGATTTATAGGGAACAGTCCGCTGAGCAATTTGCAGTATTCCACAGACCTTCAGGGCATGGGTGCAGTGGGGAGGAGGTTGGGCACAGGCAACATGGCCCCCGCCCTGTCAACGCAGTCCAACCCAGAGCCCCTGAAGAGGATCTCCTACTCCGAGGCGGCCCTTAACAAGGCTCCATCCAGCACCATTTTAGTCCAGGATGAGCTTCACTTTCCGGGTTTCCATCCGGCGAAAGTCAACCCCAATCCTCGGGCCATGAGTCGCTCCTTGCACAACCTCAGACAGATGCTGGAGACGTCAGAGCAGAGTGTTGTGGACCCGTATCACGTTGGAGCGGGTCGGGTGCAACCCGGCCAGCGGGCCAGTTCCGACACGGACTCACTGTCACAGCAGATAAGCAAGTGAGTGTACTTGGAGGTCATCTGTGCATTTTCCGCACGCCGCTTATCCTGTTCAGGGTTGATTGTGAATAGTTAGCTGTGTGAGCTGTAGCTGTAGCTGTATCTTATACTTAATAGAATGTGTGATAATGGTGTCAAACCACTAAGGTCACTATGCTCATAGTTAGTTCAAGCTTGGATAGGATAGCAAATCATGCTATTTATTGCAGGACTTAGTTTCTAAGATCCCATTTGCTTCAGCCTGATGGTTATTAGTCTCGTTAAAGTTACAGCTATTTTGCAACAATGTATAGTATAACATTTCATACATATTTCATACAAGAATACCGTCCACATCATCGAGTCTATTGACCCCTAGCGGCAGAAAAGACACAGTGCATTTCATTGTCATGTGGTTTCTCATAACAGCCCAGCCTGGAGCCATTTGGAGTCCAAAAGAGAATCAGACTCCTCTTCCATAGAAGAAACGGGCCAGGCGTATGTGATGGGTAAATGACCTATACGCAGATATTTATATATCTGTATACCTGTGTATATATATGTATACCTGACATAATGGCACAGTATCGCAGTATAACTTTTGACTGGTACTGTATACTACTAAGTTGTTGCTCATTTTTCTGCTTTTTCTTTAGGAGTTAGTATGCACGGCTCCTCTGGACCGCCCTCCACCCCAACCTCTACTAATGGTAGACTATTATTTTTACATTACTCACATCAACAAAATTGGCTGTATCATGCATATCCTATACAAAACATAACACAAACTGTGTTTTTGTGTGATAGATTCCCTGAAGAAAAAAGTCAATGCATTGCCATCCCCACAGAGACAAATTACATCTGTAAGCTTGAAGAAAGACGTGAAATATGGCCTGGGTAAAGACATTTTTCTGGTTTTATTCTCCTCTCTGCTGGTGCTTCCCTTCTAATGTGTCATGTTGGGTATATCTGTAGGGTTCCAGGTGGTGGGAGGAGAGAACTCTGGTCGTACAAACATGGGAACCATCATCAGCTCCATTACGCCAGGGGGTCCCGCTGACTCCAACGGCACTCTCACGCCCGGTAGATAGACCCCACGCACGCTCCCTCTCTCTTTGTCCATAAATGCTGAAAACTACATCAATCCTTTTCTCACCCTTGCGTGGCAGGGGATCGCCTGATTGCAGTGAACGACCTTAACCTCGAAGGGCTCTCTCACGCCGCCACTATCGACGCGCTTCAGAACACGCCTGATGATGTCACTCTTGTGGTTTCACAGCCCCTAGAGAGGCTCTACAAAGGTAATGTTGCCATTTAGACAAGTAAATACCGTAGTCACCCGAATATCCATCCATGCATTATCCTCCGCTTATCCGGGTCTGGGTTTTGGGGGCGCTAGTCTCAGTCTAGTCCGGCTGGGCATGCCTGCAACACCTCACCAGGGAGGCGTCCGGACTAGATGCCCGACTAATTTATGTCCAATGATAGTCTGCTTTTCACCTCCATTCTATTCTATTAGGTTGCAGGATTAAACAATCTTTGGACACAGTGGAAAGGACAAGGAAAAAAAAAGATTGACATGCTTATTTATTTATTTATCCAGAGTCTCCATCGGGTTATAGTCCAGCCATGACCACGCCTACACTAGCGGCATTAAAGCGACAAGACCTGGACGTTCCTACAGAGACGCACACGTCACCAGCAAGATCCAGCGCTACATCCCTCAGCACTCGCTCGCCATCACCCACCTTTCCCGCCGCCGCCGCTCATCAGCCTAACGACGGCCCCAGTTCTCAGCTCTCGTCCCTAGACATCACAAGCCCTTCCAACATGATGAAACCCCCTACAAGTCAAGTCCAGCTCTACCTCAAAAGAGCCAATAACACATTTGAGTCCATCGCCCAAGATCCTGGACCGGAAGTCTCCTTGGATCCTCCGCCGCCGGCATTGCCACCCAAAACCAGGAAGAGTAAACTCTTTGAGGCTCCTAAAATTTTGGAGCCTTCCGATGGTGGGGATTCAGACATGGATGAGGAGAGTCTTTCCAAAAGTCAGGAGACGCTAAAGGTCAAAAAGGTACTTTGCCTTCCATTGTTTGGTTTTTGGATGAACATAATAAATGATGGCTTCATCGTTAAGAATTAAGTGGAGTTGATTGTTGATGAATTACATTTTGAATCAACTGAGGCTAAATAGTGTGCACTACTTGACTGCAACCACCAGGGGCGCTGATGCAGTGGTTAGAACAGAGGTGTCAATACATTGTCCTCCAAGGGCCACATACTGAGGAAGGGCCATGTCAGTGTAGCTGTTCTAAGTAGTTACTGGAAATTCCGGACTACAAAGCCCACATGAATATAAGCTCCACCCACCAGATGTAAAGGGAACATATTTTTTGTACATACTTTATATATGCTGCAGGTGTCCACATTGTAACATGAGATATATATACATAGACATACATAAACCTTGCAATCCGATCCTCGATGTTCCCAGCGTCATCTGTTAGCTCTGGTGATGACGTTTTTTGTTGTTGTTTTTTACACAGGAGTCCAACAGCTTCCAGAAGCTGCAGCAGAAGCTGTAGTAATTCAACACTTCATCAAAATTACCATAAAACGGGGTTATAAGGGACAGCGAGGTAATAAGGGACAATTTTCGGGGAATTTTTTTTTTAACGATTTGTTTAAGAATACCGTATTTTCTGGACTATAAGTCACACCAAAGGCCAAAAATGCATAATTAGGTAGAAAAAAAACATACATAAGTCGCACTGGAGTATAAGTCACATATTTTGCGGGTAATTTATTTTACAAACTACTTGACCAAAAACAGACATTACGTCCTCTTGGAAGGCAAGTTCTAACAATAAAAGAATAGAGAACAGGCTGAATAGGTGTAAGATATGCTAACACAATGCTTATTCAGCTACAAAAAAAATAAACATGAACAGAAAAGGTATCCAGTGTTTATGTAACATAAACAGTTTTTTCATTTATAAGTCGCTCTGGAGTATAAGTTGCAGGAACAGCCAACCTATGTGCGACTTATAGTCCGGAAAATACGGTATATGTCTTTTTGGAAAAAAACAACACAAAGCAGCTTCCTGTTTAACATGAAAAGGCAGAATTACATTTAAAACAATTTCCTGAAAATTGTCCCTTATTACCCCGCCGTCCCTTACAACCCTGTTTTAAGGTACTTGAGATTTGTCAAATGAAATCAGGATCATTGCATAAGACTTCAAAACGTGTTCGCAGAAAGTCACTACTTCCTGAAAAGTAAAAACAACCTGTCGGCTGTGTGCTATTTTTTTTTTTTTTTACTTTTCTTGCATAAGTTTATATTTAGAAGGTGCCACAGTCCAATGTAGACACAAATGTCCCCCGGTCCTCACTTTTGGAGACCCCTCAGCTAGTACTTCACGGAATGAATTATGGCAATTTCCAGAACTATTCCTCTAAAAATGACAATTTATTGAAAAACTGATTATGTTCATTCAAACTACTTCAGGCTGAAGCTGAATCAGCATCCCTCAGCCAAGTAGTGAACTCTATTTTGCCTCAGTTGCATCACAAGACTATTAATCAACAATCACGAATAAGATGCCCATCGCTCATCCACATTCTTGTGCCACCTGCCTGCCACAACTAATTACCTGTTGTTTACAATCTGCGCCTCTCATTGCATTTCAAATGTCAATGCGAGGCTGTTTTGTTACACACAACACTGCATGTCGGCCTCCTCCGCTGCCACCACCCCCCACTCTCTCTCTCTCTCTCTCTCTCTCTCTCTGTCTCTCTCTTTCTGCATGTCCCAGCTCATACCCTCTTCTCTCTTTGCAGGACCACAGCATGGAAATGTTAAATGGTAATGCCCCAGGGGTCAATAGTCTCCGCCCCGGAGAACTATTTGACATTGTGCTGTCGAAAAAAGACAGCAACCTGGGCATAAGTGTCACGGTACTGTTCGGCAAGGTTTTCACGCTCTCTTTCTTTACCCCGTTCCCCCTCACCTCCCTTATCTCCTGGCACTGACAGTGATTGGGATGATTGTGTTGTCTGTCTGCTGGGTCTGGCTTGCTTCCCGTACGGGTTAAATCAGGAAGGGCTTGTTGGTGACTTTCTTTTACTCACCTTTGCATGCTTTGTCTGCGTCTTATTATAGTATACTAATTTGAATTATTCAGTGTAATATCGTAGAGAGCAGTACAATGAATTTAGCTCCTATCATATTAAGCTTTAACACCTTAATGACTAACATGGGCTCATTTATTTATATAACACCTAATACATTTTAATTCTTAAATCATAAAATATTATCATAAAATATGCCACATTCTAATTAGTAAGAGTAGTATCATCATACTAGTATGCTATGTAATTCATCTTTTTTTTTGTGTGTCCTGTCATCTTTACACTAAACTTGATATTTTTTAGACATAGTTTTAGACCAGGGGTCTGCAACCTGCGCTCTTTTATCCTTATTTGTAATTCATCTTTACACTAAACGTGATATTTCTTAGACATAGTTTTAGACCAGGGGTCTGCAACCTGCGCTCTTTTATCCGTCAGCATGTTTATGCTTATGTGTAGCCACTGTAGACACCGTCACAAGCCTTTCTGTGTCTACTACTTAGCTTGTTGTAGCGTCCTTTGCCGCTAAGGAACAATGGCAACCAAAGAGAGTGGTACTGGGACATTTTACAGCACTTTTATCGCAAATGTTGATCCAAAAATAGGTGGTAACGACTGCACGGCCTCTGTGAATGCGTCATATCAACACAGGAAATAATGTAGATTGCAACCATCACGGTACACATCACAGTGATGCAAGGCTAGAATTTCCTGGAGGTGTACGTCACGCTGGGCAAAAGTGTTTCAGGGGTGGGGCATAAACAAGCATAAACCAGCTGTGGACAGCATAGTGGAAAACCACTGAACTGTTGAAATACTTGGTAACGGAGAACAATGGCCGAGGAAGAAATGTGTCACAACACAGCGGCTCAGGAGAGACTAAACTGGTGAAACGGGTGATCTTAAGAAACATGACTAATTGCTCGGTGGCGACATACGCAGCTGGTCATTTTGCATGAGGAACAGGAAGACAGGAAAGGAAAGTGACATTACGTTTAAGGCAGGGGTCTCAAACTCAATTTTCTACAATAAAAGCTCTGATAAAACATTCCACTGTTCTCAAATATCTTAATTTTTATTTTTCTGCACAAAATAAGATGAAAAATAAATAAACAAATCAAGAATAAAGAAAATCAATCAATCAGTAATAAATAAATTTAATAATAATAAAAAGGCAAATAATAAAAACTTAAGAAACCACATATAGTTGGTGGGTAGACAAATTATTTTTTTCAGATTAAAATTAACAAAGCATTATTAGAGCCCTGTAGACATGACAAAACACGACTATAGTCACATTTATACTTTTTTTTTTATTTACAACATATTGCGCAACTGCAGGGTCTTGAGACACATGCTAACTCGCAAACTAGAGAGCTAGCGACCTAAACGGTAGCCTTCAAGTTATTTCCTTTAAACTTAAATAGCCAAATCTTACCACTTCCACACGGATAGAGAGGATAACTATTAACAGTTATTTAACCTTTAAAATGAACATTAATCAAACGTAATAATTGATGAAATGAATAGAAATGCATTAAAAGGCTATTCTAGTCTTCTAAAGTCGCATAGCGTCCAGTGTATCCTCAAGTAGTGGCCTCTGCTCTTCCACTTCCACCAACAAAAACACCTCGGAGCTGTAATTACTTTTACGAGACGATGATGACTAGCTTTAAATAGCATGACTTTATAGCAGCACGACTGCATGTAACTCACAAGATTTTTTTCCGAGTATCCGTCGTGTTTGAAGGGGGAAGAGCGAACCAGGCTGGCTTACCTGGACGTCTTTTTGTTGTTCTTTTCGGACATGTTGAATTGTAACCATGTGATGTTCCAGAGAAAAAAGCTGCACCCATTAACAAGCGTAAGTACAAATGTACATACTGTATGTACAGATGCCGAGTACCCTCTGTACTGAGAAACAGCACTGGCCACTATTTGAGGAAATAAAGACTTTTATTTTTTCATCATAGCGTGACAAATGATTTCACTCTTTGATTAAATATTGCATGCCATGAATCTCATTTGATGTTGAATCCAAGCATATACTATTGTAGTACTCAGAAAGCATCTAAAGCATATACTACTGTAGTACTCAGAAAGCATCTATTAGTTCTAGATTACATAAAATCCATACGCCCACCCATCCCCGTGCACATATATAACCACATTTGTCTTTGACTCGTTGCTATGTAAACTATGGCATATCTTTTGTGTTATTCCCAAAAGGGGGGGGCGAATACAGCTGTTCAGCACGGAGGCATCTACGTGAAGGCCATCATTCCGGAAGGTGCTGCAGAGCTTGATGGAAGGATACAGAAAGGTAAACACTGTTGCTAATAATAGCTTAGCAGTAAACGTGAGTTTAC
Organism: Doryrhamphus excisus; assembly: GCF_030265055.1. Taxonomy (NCBI): domain Eukaryota; kingdom Metazoa; phylum Chordata; class Actinopteri; order Syngnathiformes; family Syngnathidae; genus Doryrhamphus; species Doryrhamphus excisus. Next base: position 9,067,371 of record NC_080467.1, read on the forward strand.
TTTATTTTTCTCAAGCTGCTGTGCCGCATACCTAGACTGGTTGGATCTTTGGCCCAGTTAAGATGCAGTATCTAACCATTCTGATTTTTCGTTCTCTTCTTAGGGGATCGCGTGGTGGCCGTCAACGGAAAGTCACTAGAGGGCGCCTCCCACCAACAGGCAGTCGACGTTCTCAGAGACACGGGCCAGGTCAGGTTTGAAGCTTGCAGGCGGAGAACTAGCATCTGGATGTGCTGAACCCCCCCCCCCCCCCTTCCACTTATCAGACAGTGCATTTGTTGTTGGAGAAGGGTCACCCGCCTACAGAACGAGTCCACGCTCCCGTCACGCCTCAGTGCACGCCATTGAATGCGAGGACTGTCCGAGAACAGAGGATGGGCACAACTCTTAAAGACAAGCCAGAGTACAGTTTTTTAACACCAGGTATGATTTCAACATCTCCCAAAAATACACTAGAATGCAGTAAAACCTGAAAGTTCACAGTTTTGGAGAATGTTCCTGCTATGAGATAATATAAATAGCCATCATGAAACCTTTATTAATGGGCACCTATTATGCTCATTTTCAGCCCTTTGGATTGAGTTGTGGGCTCCTATAGAGCAGCTACACACAATAACCTGCATAGAAAGCTTTCTTGATCTTCCAGAATCTGCACCTACATAGTCTGTATTTTAAAATTATTAATTATTAATAATTAATCTTTTTTAGTGCAACTATACATATCAATATATATAGAGTCACATTAGGCAGTTTGCGCTGTCACTGGCTACGGATCATGCAGCATTTAATGGTGTGTAAACGTCTCCAGTCCAAAAGGACACGACTGAAAGTAATCAGGATGATGATAAAGTTTTTTTTACTCAGTAGCGTTCACAAAATGCCTTTTGTTTTCATAATTTCCTTTGGTTAATCTTATTTAGCAGGGAAAGAAGTGTGTGTGTTTGTGCAGCCTCCATTCGCTGCACATTGGTGCCTTTATGTTTTGTCGACATTGTGGTATCACAAGAGTTCCTTCCAATGCGGTTTTACACGTATTGGAACAATCTAGCACTTCTGTAGTACATTGGAATTCTCAGTAGTCATAAATATAAGCCTTAGAAAAGCACACATTGACAAGGTTACTGTATCTTTAAGGCACAATAAACAAAACTATCAGTATGATTTTCACAGTAAAACATCACATTGCTCTTCCTTAAGGCATTACTCATTCTATACATCATACATATACATCTAGTTATTTATTATTTCTACAAATCTTGGCATTTATTGATCTTTTTTATTGCAATTCCAGCTCTGTTTGTAGTACAGAATGTCCGAATGTTCCTGAGTTGTGGAGTGTGACATAGTTTGTACCAATTGTAATCTGCATCACTCTCCATCCCATGAGCAGATAACGTATTTGAGGTGCTGCTCATGAAGAACGCATCAGGGCTGGGTTTCAGCTTCAGTCGGGAGGAGAACATCCCAGACGAGCCCGCGGGCTCCAGCATGGTGCGTGTTAAGAAGCTGTTTCCCGGCCAACCGGCTGCTGAGAGTGGGCGCATTAACGTGGGGGATGTGATCATGCGGGTCAATCAAACCCCCCTCAAAGGACTGTCACAGCATGTATGATTTTTTTTTTTCCTCCTTTCTTGGGCCATTGTTTGATGACAAAAATCCAAATGAAGCCGTGTCACACGTCCGTGTGTGCAGGAGGTGATATCAGCCTTGCGAGGAACAGGGCAGGAAGTGACGTTGCTTCTCTGTCGGCCTGAACGTGGCGTTCTCCCCGAGTTGGACACCTCCACTTTGGTGAGAATGACCTACCTTCTACTGTGTTAGGAAAAATGATAAATGAGATGTCCTGATTGAAAGTCATTAACGCTAAAACCCTAGCTATTAAAAGTGCATTAGAAGCAAGTTGGAAAAAAAACGACGTACTAACCCCTTATGATTTTTGTCAAAAAATCACCACCCTCAAACTCTGGCATTTTATGCCGTTTTTGGATGCTTCTCAGGCCCCTGTTGACTGTGTGTGAGGTTTCCCTGTTTTTTTTGGACCAGAAAAGTGTATTAGAAGCAAGTTGAAAAAACAACCCCCAAAAAAATGACTGTCTTGTACTTCTGGGGCCCTGTTGAGTGTGTGTGAGGTTTCCCCGGTTTTGTGGACCAGAAAAGTGCATTAGAAGCAACCTGAAAAAACAAACGACATTCCCTTGTTTTTTTTTTTTTACCAGAAAAGTGCATTAAAAGGAAGTTGATGAAAACCCCCAAAATGACATACGATGATTTTATGTTGAGTGTGTGTGAGGTTTCCCTGTTTTGTTTTGTTTGTTTTTTTTTAACCAAAAAAATGCATTAGAAGCAAGTTGAAACCCCCCCCAAAACGACATACTAACCTCTTACGTTTTTTGTCAAAAATGACCGCCCTCAAAGTCTGGCATTTTATGCCGTTTTTGGGTGCTTCTGGGGCCTCTGTTGAGTGTGTGTGAGGTTTCCCCGGTTTTGCGGACCCGAAAAGTGCATTAGTTAGTTGCATTAGTTGAAAAAAAACACACAAAAAAAGACAAACGAGCTATTAAAAAGACAATTTGAACTTCTTCCCAGACGCCATCACCTCGTAAAGAACCATCGACCCCACCCAAGCCCCAGGTGAATCGGGGAAGGGCCGCATCTTTGGCTGAGGACAGAAGGAGTCAGGGCAGCGTGGAAGGTGCTTTGGAAAGGTTGCGGCTCAAATCCAACAACAGCACGGAGGACCCCAATGAGAGGCCGCCTCTTAAAAACACCAGCAGTGTGGAGGACATCCTCGAAAGGCTGCAGGCCAAGACTCCGGGCCGGCGCAACAGCTACAGCGACAGCACGGATGGCGACGAGGAGGTGGAGGAGGCCTTCAGCCCGAGCGCCCTGGAGCACAGCAGACAGGCGTGGGAGCGGAGCGTCTACCAGACCCCCAGCAGCAGCCTTGGCGGTCATCTGGATGACAGCAGCCACTCTTCTTTCTACTCACCACATCAGGCGATGACCAGGCTGGAGGCTACAAAGAGGTAAGCAGGTTAATGTGGTCTGTTTGGCTGTATATTTGCTGACATGTTGCGGGTGTTTGGACAGGAGTCAAGAGTCTTGTCTCCTGGCTGGCCCGAGCCCTGACCCCCTGCCGCCTCCTCTCCCGCTGCCCTTAAACCTCTCAACGACTATAAATGGACCAGAGATGGACGAACTCGTCCCAGTAAGGACACCATGACGTTATTCTAAGGCTTTTCTTTTTTAACTAAACCTCAAATTTATTGCTGTGAAGACTCTCTAGAACGGTCAAACTGTGTCCCTTCATTTTAAAGGTTCCACATTATATCCTATTCCTCAGTAATGTTAAAGGAGTTGACCGAAATCGATGACAATCGGGTTATTGTTTCCCAGACGTGTGACCAGGAAATGATGTCAGGGGTTCAGATTAAGTTTTTACCTGGATTCCGGCCACAACAGTAGCCCATGTTTTTATCATTATGATCGTTGTGTTATTATTAATGGGCCTGTTGTGAGGTAATTAAACCTGCAATAAAAGCCTGTTGTTCCGGTGATCAAGTCTGGTGCTTCTCACACTGAATTATCACTGAAATCTAGTGACCAATGTAGAGTACTACATTACAATGAGTAGTTTAGGCAAAAAAAGATGTCATTTGTGTTTTGACCAATTAGCCTTCTCAGCGTGATTTATTAATTATGAATGAAAAATTCGACTGCACGCTGTAAACTTTCATTTGTGGATACAGCACCAATTATTCTCTGCTGACAGGAAGCAGAGCTGATGGTCTCGTTGATGAAGTCTGAAAAGGGCAGCCTCGGCTTCACGCTGACCAAAGGCAACGATCACGGTTGTTACATTCACGACATCGTCCAGGATCCGGCCAAAAGTGACGGAAGGCTCAGGCCTGGGGACCGAATGATCAAGGTGCGGGTTCGTCACTGTTCTCCTCTCATCCTTTGAGCTTCATATACGGTATTCACCTCATGTGGCTCTTTATTTACAGGTGAACCAAACAGATGTGACCAATATGGGTCACACCGAGGTGGTGGACCTCGTGCGTGCCGCCCCTCGGGTCGTAGACTTGGTCGTAGGGAGGGCCCTGGATGCCCCCAGGCCCTCTATCGACGCTCACCTGCTGCCAGATATCTGCTTCAAAGACACTCAGAAGCCACTTGGTAAGAAGAAGTCAAGAAGAAACCATCCTGAAAGGTGACTTTGACGTTCCTGCTTCTTCCTGCAGGCCTGGTGCTGGACGGCGGTAGGGATAGTATGTACGGGGTCTTATTCGTAAAAGATGTTTTAGTAGGATCAGCAGCCTTTGAAGAAGGCAGTCTGAGACCACTGGACCTCATCCACTATATCAATGGCGCTCCCACTCAGGACCTCACCCTCAGTGAGAGTAGCAGACTGCTGGATCTCTCCCGTGCCGACCTGACTCTTAAAGCCACGAGGTACCGTGACGTATCCTTGAAAGAATAACGCTGCCATTTCCCTCCTCTCATTGGCTGACCTGAGGTGTTCTTTCTGGCACTCAAAGGGATGGCAGGCCTGTTTACCCCGGGAAGAAAATCGTGTCTTCTCCCAACAACAACACGAGCACCAATGTGTCATCTGGCATCAATGGTATGGGCTGTAGGTTATCTCCTATGCGCCTTTATTTACTCTCTTTATGGGATCTTTGGGACCCCATCCCTCATCGTTTCTGCAGTTTAAATGAACCCCATGGCTATAATTACAGACGTAATGACTTGTCTAACAGTGTAAACATACTGTCCAATCATTCAAGGGTTCCTCACAGCAGAAGACCCAAGAGAGACAGAGTTTTTCACTGCACTGTCTTCCTTAGAGGTAAGATTAGTTTACATGTGTTTTTCTCTTCACTAATTTATTAGACCGTTTGAATGCAAAGCTAGATCAAGCAAGGTGATGTTTGTGATGTTGCAGGAGGAGCTCATCAAGCTGGAGCTGGACAAGCCACAGTCAGGAGGTCTGGGTTTCTCTGTGATTGGCGGTGAAAGAGGCATCTTTGTCAAGTCCATCACAGCAGGAGGTGTCGCCGACGCCTCTGGAAAGCTTCAAGTGGGAGACAGGCTGCTTAAAGTGAGACTACTTTTAAGGCATTCTTTTGGCTGATTGGGCTGCAGGGTCTTTATCTGAGGCGGCTTTTGTGTCTGTTCCGTCTTTTCCTGTAGGTAAATGATGAGCTGATGACAGGCGTATCGCACACCAAAGCAGTCACCACCATCCGCAAGGCTAAAGGCCTGGTGCGATTGATGGTGTCCAGGCCGCCGGACCAGAGCCCCAACACCTATCTGGCGTATCTGCCCATTAATGCTGATAAATGCAATGGAAACACAGGTACAAAGGCACATTTTCATTCCATTTCTTTACCTTTATACACCACCGCTATTGATTTTGAGCAGACGTGAGACTTTTAGCTTTAATTTAAGAGCTAATTATGAGGGAGATAGTTCATACCTGCAATAAAAGCCTGTATCTGCGATCACGTCAGCCGTTTGTGTGTCTCACCGAACAGTACTGAATGTACTTCACACATCTTCCGGAGCCCAACGCATGCCCGCACACAACAAAAGTTCCTCCTGCACTAAAAGTGCTGAATCAGAATCAACTTTATTGTCGTTGTATTGCATACAACGAAATTTGAGTGCAACTCCACGGTGCATTTTGTAGAAAGTAAAAATAATATAAGGATATAAGGATAAAATATAAATAAGGATAAAAATAAAACAAGGAATAACAATATAAATATAAAAGTGGCAGGTGCTGTTCAAAATAAGTGCAAATATAGGTACATCAAAAACAATAACCTATACAGTAACAAAATGTAGAATTGCAGTAAAAAACAAAATAACTTATACAGTAACAAAATGTAGAATTGCAGTAATCAAAATGTGGAATTTCAGTAAACAAAATGTAGTATTGCACATATTGTACCTGAGTTTCACTTCAAACCATGTGATGACCTTTAATTAGCCGCTGCCTGACGGATGATCACATCGCCAGCCTCAAACTCACCACACCCTGCCAAAGTGCTCGCCCCCAAATGTGGCACCAATCTAAAGCGCCACCCCAGTGACAAATTTTTGAGAGTGCTTATCAATCTCACAAAGACAGGAAGTCCCAAGTCCTAAATATGCTTGTTGTGGGGCTGCAGCAGGGGCGGAGCTGATCGGCAGTTGGTATCGGCGTTTTAAAGCAAGTATCGGCCAATATCGATACCGTGCTTTTCCACTGATATCGGCCAATACCGATTGGTGGCCTAGTTTTTACTGACAAAGTCTATCAGTGGTTTGTAAAAATAGTCCACATTGTTTTCAGATCTTAGCGAGGACAGCGGTGTCAAGACAAAGTTGGGTAGTCTCCACGAAAGGCTAAAGTCTGGCAGCTTCCCGACGTTACCGCCAACAGGTGAAGGAAAATGCTTGTCACCTGAAATCAGGTGAGTGCGGTAATCAGCTGTGTTTGACTATGTACACGTCTGACAGACTACGACGAAGAGCCGCCCCAACAGAGAAGGGTGCACAGCGCAGAGCTCTCCGAGGACACCGACTACGACGGCTCCTCCTTACCTGAAGACTCGCCCGAGGTGCGACTCAAAGCCAGAAGTGAAACAGTTGGTTGACATTTCCTCCTGTTTTTCATTGCTTTTTTTTAAACTCCTTTCTTGATGTAGAGTTCTCGCAAAGCTGAATGGCTGGAGGAGAGCGTGGACGGCCCCAGCAATGAAAAGTAGGGCTTTATTTTTCATAAGTGGACACAACTGGCATTGGAAATAGAGTTGTTTCATCTACTTTCTCTGTTATCTTTCCTCAATGGTCAGTTATCTGCAAATGAGCCAGCCAGAAGATGATGACGTCATCACATGGGGAAGCGACGAGCTGCCTATTGAAAACCTCAACTCTAAATTCAGACACGGTGAATTTCTCATTTGATCCAAAAAACGAATGTTTAGTCATTTAGTTCTAGTTCTAGTTTTAGCTCTTCCTATTCCTATTCCTATTAGGAACGCTAAATCATGGGGTGTTTTTTTTTTTTTATCAGTATAGCAACTCATTCAATCCCTGCCATTTTTCAAAAGACAACCCCTTCAGTAGCGGCCATTTTAGATGATTTTGACTGATCTTTCAAGGCACACAGAATATTGTGTTCTATGGCTATATAAACCTTTTTCCACTTACATGATCGCTGCCAAGCTCTGCACTTTTGCCACAGAAAAAAAATGAAAAGACTCATAAATACGTAGTTGGGATCAGGCGTTCAGGATTATAAAACCGTATAAATACGTCTTTGGTATTGAATGATTAAATCATATTGACTATGTGTAATTATGTTTTGATCCAGATGGACCAATCATCACAGAGGAGGAGCTGACCTCCTTACCCTTGGTCAAGGTGGTCCCCGACGGCCAGTATAGGGGTCCAAAACTCAACTCTGTGGTCCGTATGATCAGGGGGCTTCTGGACCAGAATGTCCCTCAGCAGGAGTTTGAGGTTCGAATCTCCGATCGCGAGCCACCGTGTTGACACCTGTGCCACGGTTCCGCTCATCTTTACGTTTATTTGCAGAATCTTCAAAATCTCCAACCACTGGATGACTGTTTGATTGGCCAGACCAAGGAGAACAAGAAGAAGAACCGCTACAAGAATATTGTCCCTTGTGAGTACATTGAAAATTGCAGTGGTGTCTCGGAGTCCATGTTTAGTACTCGTACGGCCGTAGCTGCTGTATGTATGTATTTATGAAGTTTAGAGATGCGGATTGTACCACATGTCGACTCAGAATTGGGGCCTAAAGAGGCAAAAATGCTAGATACTGGTCTAATGGAAGACCCCCTTGCTTCACAAATAGAGGGGTGCCTTTAAGTTCAAACACAACCCTTATTAGGCCTGCTGGAAGGCATAGGATATGTACTGTATGTTCCTGTATCATATATCTATTTCCTGTTTCCTCCTAGTCGATGCCACTCGAGTGGTCCTGGGCAAAAACGGCTACATCAACGCCAACTTCATCAAGATGCCTGTGAAGGATGAGAACTTCCTCTACATCGCCTGCCAGGGACCCTTGCCCACCACCATGGGGGACTTCTGGCAGATGGTATGGGAGCAGAAGTCAAACGTGGTCGCCATGATGACTCAGGAAATCGAGGGGGGTAAAGTCAAGTGTCAGCGCTACTGGCCCGACTCGCCGGGCTCCACAGAGATGGTGGACGAACGCTTTCAGATCACCCTGATGAAAGACCAGTATCTGGACCACTTTGTCATACGACTCATCGAAGTCAAAGACATCCAGGTGAGGTTTTCCTCTTTAGTGATGAAGTCAGAATAAGCAGCGTGATCACGCCTGGGGTCTTGTCATGTCTAGACCAATGAAACCCAACACGTGACTCACCTGAACTACACGGGTTGGCCCGATCACGGGACGCCCTCGCAACCGGAGCAACTGCTCACCTTCATCTCCTACATGAGGCACGCCCATCGCACAGGACCCATAGTCACTCACTGCAGCGCCGGGATCGGACGTTCCGGGACCCTCATTTGTATCGATGTGGTTCTGGGCCTCATCAGTAAAGACACTGACGTGAGTATGCCGCTGGGGCCTATCCCATCTAACTTTGATACCCAGGTCTTCCCGATCTCCTGACTGTGTGGCCAACATGCTAACATGCTATTATAATGTGAAATATACCCAGTACAATAGCAGACCATAGAATATTCGCTGAGGTATTAATGAAAATGTCATAACTGTGCTTTGATTGGTCCTTCTCTTGTTAGTTTGATATTTCAGATGTTGTCCGAAACATGAGACTTCAGCGAAAGGGAATGGTCCAGACTGAGGTAAGTTGGAATATTTAGTACTTCTTTCAGAGGTTCACATGACTCGCTAAACTGTTTTCTGTTTTCAGGACCAGTATATCTTCTGCTACCGGGTGATCCACTATGTCCTGGAATGCCTTCAAGATGAGAAGAACATCTCGGGATAGTTACTGGACGCCACATACCGCATTCACGTGGACGACAGCTAGCACCTGTAGAAATGGCCAAATCCTCTTTTTTTTTTAAAATACCGTAAAATATTACCCCACCCATGTGTGTCCATTATTTTAAAGAAGTATATATTTTTATTTTGTGTTTGCTTTCCCCCCCCTTGTTCTCTTCCCTTGGCTGCTACTTTCCTCGTGTTATGATGAGAACTGATCTTGGTGGTTCTTACATCACCTGTAAGAGAACAGGAATATTTTATTTTCCAGATTTTTGGATGAAGGCTAAAATGATTAGTGGACCAATGACATATTATATGTGGAACAATTTTTTTTACTATTTTGCATCCCATTTTTGATGCTGGAACTTGCCTTGACAGAATACTATGTCAGTATTTGCTTTGCTCGCTGCCTTAAGGTAAATGATGAACTTTAATGTGTACATATTCATCTCCTGAAAATTAAACTGGATACATTTTAATTGTTATGAGAGTGTTTGTTTTTATTTGTGGATATTTGAGTCCATACTTTACCAAATGTGTTGTATAAATTACTTACACATTAAGGCTCATCTTGTGTTGCTGTTACATAAAAAACTTTTGGCCTACAATGACATACAATTCTAGTAAAAGGTATAGATGTATTTTTTTAATATGTATTTATGTATTAGACAGTTTATGTAGGGCATACGCATGATCATCTTTACAAACAGCAGAGTACTCATCATTTAGGGAGGATCTGTGACTAGCTATTTAGCAGTAAGTCCTTAAAAACATCAGAAGGCCCTAGCATAAACTTGTTGGTTGTGTTTTAATGTATGACACATTTAGTAAAGTAAAACTCAAAGTATGGCAGTAAGTACAATATAGACAATATACTGTATATGAAACGCGAACAGTATCGCCTCTTAGCGTTATCAAAAGGTATTGTACTATGCCTTTAAATCGACAGCGCCAGTAAGGCCACGTGACTACCTGAAGCGGATGTTGCGTTGATGCCGGAAGTGAGGTGACCGCACTCTAATGGCAGCGTACACACTCGCCACGCTTACCTTGTGAAAACACATTGTGAAGTCATATTTTTTTGTTATTTGTTATCAACAACAAGCTTAAAAATGTCCGGTCGACAAAGCAACAAACTTCCAAACAATTTGCCACAACTTCAGAATCTCATCAAGCGAGACCCGCAGTCCTACGTAGACGAGGTATGTGTTTATTAGCGAACAATGCTAACAACACTGCAAAGCAGTAAAGCAACATGATGCAGTAATACTGTAAATGATCAATGGCTGTGTTTGTACCTTTGGCAGTTTTTACAGCAGTACCGACACTACCAGTCCAATATCCAGATCTTTAAACTACAGCCGGATAAACCCAACAAGGAGCTGGCAGACCTTATCATGTTCCTAGCTCAGGTGGACAGAAGTTGATTCTTCAGTCTTTTACGTATTTGTCTTAAATTTGTCTAATTGCGTTTTTTCCCGCCACAGGTTGGCCACTGTTACTTGCAACATCTGTCGACTTTCCCTCAAGAGCTGACTGAGATACTCCTTAGTCATCATACAGTGGTGCAGCCTGACTTGAGAATGGTGAGAGAATGTTTGTTAGAAAGATGTATATATTACTAATTAATGTCATTTTATATAAATTCAATGTAACACATCAACGCCAAAACACTTCCTTATTCTCGCCCACTCTTGTGAGGTGCATTCAAGGTTTTCTATACTTCAACTATGAAAATATTTGATTTCTAAATAAGAATCCTACTTCACTGTAGCTCATTTATCGTGGTTGCGTTTCTTGGTGTTGTTCTCCTCTGGTCAGACTTTCTGCAAGGCTTTAATTCTTCTAAGAAACAAGGACCTGATTGACCCCACTGGTCTCCTGGAGCTCTTCTTTGAGCTTCTGCGATGTCACGACAAGCTGCTCAGAAAGGTGTGAACACTGCAAAGGTAACATTTGCAAAAAATGATTTCACTGTCTCATGCTGCCGTTTTGTTCCTGCAGACTTTGTACACGCACATCGTAACCGACATCAAAAACATCAACGCCAAGCACAAAAACAACAAAGTGAACACGGTAAGTGTTGTTTACGTTTTCAAATAAAACAACAAAACCCGCTTACTGATTTCTGGTGTGGTGGTGCATGTTGAAGGCGCTACAGAACTTCATGTACACCATGCTGAGGGACCGCAACCCCATCGCCGCCAAGATATCTCTGGATGTGATGGTGGAACTGTACACAAGAAACATTTGGTGGGTGCTCGTGCAGACCTACACTTGATGATTTTCCAAGTTTGTATTTATTGGTCTGATCTTTTTGCAGGAACAACGCCAAGACGGTGAACGTCATCACGACAGCGTGCTTCTCCAAGGAGACAAAGGTGACTTCTCTCTCTCTCTCTCTCCATATAGGATTGTTTTCCATTGTTTCTGTTGCTTCTGTGGGGAAAAAAAACTGCAGCTTCATCTGTTTTGCGGCCGTGCAGATCCTTGTGGCGGCTCTTAAGTTTTTCTTGGGAACAGATGACGATGAGAAGGATGGCAGTGATTCGGAACCAGAGGCAAGTACCAAAAATGCTGGAGACTGTGTTCTAGTTTATTATTAAGCAGTGGTTAACTTCTTTTTCCACTTATACAACACTTATGTTAGATGCATCGGTGACTCCTTTTTACACTTTTACACGTGAGTAAGAGTGTTGGAAAACAAGCACTTCATTTGTGGTTGATTTGTCAGAAAATGAGCTTTATGTCGTTAGTCATTTGTTTTGTCTTAAGACTTATGTGGAATCAGTACTATATGTGGAATCAAACTATGGAATGGATTGAGTAAGGACCTCAAACAATGCACAACGATGAGCCAATTCAAGAAACAATACAAGCAGTTGATGTTTGCTAAATACAAGGATGAAGAGTCTTGAACCTTGAAGTCATGATGTGCTATATATATTACCATTACCATATATTACCATACTTACTATGGTAACCATTATGTCATTGTATGGTCATATAACCTCGTACTTTGGTACGTGACAAAAATAAAAACTTAAACTATATTAGGAAAGCAGGGAGTGAACAAATGTAACAGTTACTGATTGTAAAAGTACCAGATGGAGGGGTAGGATTTAATAAGCTTTGCTTCTTCCTACTCCTTTTGGACATGTGGAACTGTGAACTGATTATGTGATGCATTCCACTGTAATCTGATGCATGTTCAAATGACATTAAACCATTACTTAAGCGTAAGACTGTGTTATAGTTATTTCCACTGCATCCTAGGGGTTCCACTGTATGGTGTGTGTTTTTTTTTTTTTTTTTAATGGCCCCAATTGTGCTTGTCTTCTAGAACGAGGGACCAACCACGCGTGACCTGAAGGTGAGATACTCCACGGGCAAGAAGACCACCAAAAACAAGAAGAAGCTAGAGAAAGCCATGAAAGTCCTCAAGGTAACCCAAAGTCATCGTTTGATTGACATCTAATGAACATCTGGTTAACTCAACTTCTATTTTTGTTCCATGGGCAGAAACACAAGAAGAAGCAGAAAGCAGAAGTGTTCAACTTCTCCGCCATTCACCTCATACATGATCCTCAAGGTGTGCACTTAATCGCTGCAAAACTGCACTTTTTGGGGGGGCTGCCTCGTGCTTACAGTATTTTGGTCATTTGACGCATGACAGGAACTTCTATCCGTTTATTTCAGATGAATAGCAACTATCGCTAATTTTGTCAACAACAACAGCATAGACAGTGCGTATCCATGAGTCTCATTATACATACGATTGTATTAAAAAGGTCTTTTTTTAAATCGACATTAGCAGCCACAATGTCTGCCTTAACCTGGACTGTGTCTCAGACTTCGCAGAGAAACTCCTGAAGCAGCTGGAAGACTCCAAAGAGCGCTTTGAGGTGAAGATGATGATGATGGAGGTCATATCCAGACTGGTGGGAATCCATGAGGTACGAGAAGCTGAGATCTTTGTGGATGGATTCCGACATGCGTCCGGGATGTTCCCGTCACTGACATGTCCTCATTTGTGCCACAGCTGTTTCTCTTCAATTTTTATCCGTTCCTCCAGAGGTTTCTACAGCCCCATCAAAGAGGTAAGGCCAGTTTTTAAGTTTGTGGTGGAAATGCTCATAGAAATATTTGTATTATGTGTGGATGGGTCTGTTTCATTATTTTTTAAATCATGTTTTATTTTATTATTAACACTCAAATTAGAGCGGAATTAGAATGGTGTCTCTATTTATTGAGGATTTGGGGGACCTCCAGCTCTAATCGGGCCCTGTAGTCCAATTCACCATAATGATAATGTGCGTGTCTGATATCTCTGCAGAGGTGACAAAAATCCTCCTGTGCGCAGCCCAGGCTTCCCATCAGCTTGTCCCTCCTGAGGTACGTTCCTGTTCCTGAAGCTAATATACGTTTAAGTGGGAGACATACCAAATATTCACGCTTGCAGATTACCGAGTCGGTGATCAGGACCATCGCCAACAACTTTGTGACAGACAGAAACTCTGGCGAGGTCATGACTGTTGGGTGAGCCAATAACATTTCACCTCCTGCTTTGTCCTCCCAATACGATCTGTTTCATCACATTTTGTTCTAGGATCAACGCCATCAAAGAAGTGGTCGCCCGCTGTCCGCTCGCCATCAGCGAGGACCTGCTGCAGGATCTGGCCTTGTACAAGACCCACAAAGACAAGAGTGGGACTTCTTCTTCTTCTTGTGGCTTCTCTGCCATTCAGTGCTTGATTTTTGAAATATGGAATTTCATTTGCTTTTAGATGTGATGATGTCTGCCAGGGGTCTCATCCAGCTCTTTAGGAATATCAATCCACAGATGCTGCACAAGAAGGACAGGGTGAGCACATTGCAAGAGGCACACATCTGGTCAAAAGTATTGGGACACGCTCTGATTGTATGGTATCACACTTGAATGTAAAGTGTGTAACACAGTGAAAATAATAAGGATTCTGAAAGTACACCAAAAATCTGTCACTCATCCGGTCTGTTTTAGTGAACAATTACAGATTTATATGGGATGAAGTTGTGCATCCCATCCATTCAAATCTTTTTGGGAATGTTTACCAGTTTGTGAGGTCTGAGGTCAGCGATGTGGCGCCTAAAGATAGCCATCTTTGTTATAGTTTCTCCTGGGAAAATGAACCATACAGTTGAACAAAATGTTATAGGAGGGGACTTGTGCGTCTCAATACTGTTTCCTTTCAAATATTTGTGCTTGTTTCTAAATCTGCTGTGTCTTTGTGTGCAGGGGAAACCCACAGAGGCATCAGCAGATGCTAAAGTGAAGGACTACGGTGAGCTGGGATCTAAAGACTACATACCCGGAGCAGAGGTGCTGGAAGTGGAAGAGGAAGTCAAAGAGGGGGATGCGGAGGAAGGTGAGCAGTACATGAATCATTAGGATGGGTGTCCGTAGATAGATCAGGTTAATAAAAGTAGATACCTATGTTACAACAGATGGCTGGGAGAGCGCCAGTATCAGCGATGATGACGGAGACGGGGAGTGGGTGGACGTTCACCACTCCTCTGATGAAGATACAGGAGAAGTGGTGCGTTTAAAGGCCGTGGGAAAAAAAAGGAATGTCTGGCGTTTGAGATGTTAACGTCTCTCTATGTTCACTTAAGGCGGAGAAGCTGAAGAGTGTGCCGGCTGAGGAACGAGAAGCCAAGGCGGCTGCGGTGAGCGGCAGCAGGCTCCTCACGCAGGACGACTTCAGGAAGATTCGACTGGCCCAGATGGCGAAGGAGATCGATGCTGCGCCGGGCAAAGCGACAAAGAGGAAAGCGACGGACAGCGATGATGAAGAGTGCAGGTTGGAACTGTTGACTTTTCCTCTGTTTCTCTCCAGTCCTGCAGGTGGAGGTAGTGCGTGTAATGTTTTGGTTAATATTCATGTTGCCTTTAGATTCAGTTTTCTACACTATCTAAAAAAAGTTTTTAATACTAATCTTATCCTTTTCTCCAGATTTGAACACTGACTTATTGGCAACGTTTTTTCTGATTAGGGCAGATTTTTTTTCAACTTATTTGTATTATTATTTTATGTATTTTTATTATTTAGAAAAAAATTTGGTTTATATAGTAACTTGTTTTATTACACTTTATTCAGTTTCTTGTGGGTATTTTTATTTGTGTTTATTTTATTTATTTCCAATTTAAAATAATGTCATTGTTTGTTATTATCCAGAGGAGAGCTGCTGACCTTGAGAGATATCGAGAAGCTCCATAAGAAACCAAAATCAGACAAGGAGACACGTTTGGCAACAGCAGCGGTAAAAACAATTTTTTTTCATAATTTAATGATTTTTTTTTTTAAGCCACCTGACAAAATTTGAAGGTGTCTGTTTGAATTTGGATTTAAGGCTGGCCGAACGGACCGTAAGGAGTTTGTGAGGAAAAAGAGCAAATTGAACCCCCATGCCAGCACCAGCAACAAGGAGAAGAAGCGGACAAAGAATTTCATGATGATGAAACACAGTCAGAATGTCCGGACTAAAGGCAAACGCTCCTTTAGAGAGAAACAGGCGAGTGGGCGGACCTGGTCATTTTCTTCTAGAGGTGGTTTAATATTCCTATTAAAATCTTACTCTGTTTTTTGCCCATGCAGATTGCCCTACGGGATGCACTTCTCAAAAGGAGGAGGCAGTACAAGTAGGACTTGAGGATATATCTAAACCAACTCCATTAAATCATGTTGCATCCCTCATATACTCTTTAAATGTCCTTTTATTATTGTTATTTCCAACAGGTCAGCTGCATAACAGTTTTCTCAAATAAATACGTGATCATTAAAGGAATGTATTTGTTATTCAAGTTGAAAGTGGTGATGTTTTAATGTAACTACCATCCAAAGCTTTTCAAACAAGCCGAACAATACAGAATATGAAAAATATATAGTAGTCTAACAATATTTGAGTTGTTTAATTATGCATCAGGGCCAGGAGTTAGACTTGATCTCTCGTGAGTTAAAATGCATAATTTGTCGAAAGTGCCCGAGTGGTAACTCGAGACCTCTGTTGAGAGCGCTACGCCGAGTGATTGACTACAGTTCCCAAGATGCACCGCGAATCACAACAAACGTGCCAATGCCAACAAACATCACTTCAAAGAAGCCGGGCATTTTAATACTTCCTGCGTTATGAGGTACGGAAAATCGATTTTAACGAACAGATACTCACGCCTTTCTGTTCACGTGTGTCGTTCTTCGTGTGGCTTTGTCGTCAAATGTAACATTGAGTCCTCTGCTTCACCTCCTGTCAAGACCAGCTTAGCTCTCGTGCCGATGCTAGTTGGTGTTAGCCAAAAACGGCTAACGGTTCATGTTGCTAACAAGATGGTTTAATTGCTGTCTGTCGAGTTTTCATATTTTTCCCCATTTAGAGGCTTGCGTTTGTATAAAAGACGGCGCGAGTATTTATGTGGTAACTGAGGGACGGTTTTTGGGGGGACGCGTTTTGACGTGCTCTATATGCCTCATTTAAAATATCCAATGAGATTTTAGTGGAACATGTTTTTGTACTTATGTGTCAAATACATGTGGTTAATATGGCGGTATTTACATTGTTGGTCTGGTAAAACATACCAGTGTCTGGTTGGTTGGTTCAAGTGAAAACACAGTCCAGGACCAAAAGGACCGGACAACCTGAGATGGATCTCTGATTGCCACTGGACTCTAGTCCTCCATCCATCCATTGTCTATGCCGCTTATCCTCACTAGGGTCGTGGAGCCTATTGATAATGTTAAAATAAATCAGCATTCATTTTTAGATTAGGTTTAAATTAGGTTTAGCTCCAGAAAACCACCTCTCTGAATGACAGAATTTAAAAAATAATATCCCACAAAAATATGCTTTACATGTTGTGTTTTGATTCTGTGCCCTTGACTTTTAAGTGTGACTGATGATTTCAACAAAGGTTTTTTAATGCAAATTCTTATTCAGTGCCATCGAGTGCTGCTGCTATTCAATTATTCACCAGCAGCCTTATTCTTAGTAAATAATACAACACAGGCTGAGAGTGTTTTAATCTTTAAGGCTATGATAGAATCCCAACTGGTGTATTTTCTAGTGAAGTCAAGCCAGAGTAATATTTCTTTTCTTGTGTCTGGGCTTTGATGTTAAGTAAATCTGAGAGGACTGGTGATGAGGCTGCAGTAATACTCACGTCTATTCAGCTCAGAGGGGAAGACAGTGCATCATCTATGTGGAAGGTGTGGGGGCAGAGCTTTGCCTCTAAGCTTCTCTTCGCTCACTTTATTAGTACTACTCACCCCTTGAGCCGACTGGTCAGATATGTGTCCCCCCCCCAACCCTGCAGGTAGGATTTACTGGATTGTTGTGTTATGATGTACTCCAGTGTGAGAAAAGCTGCTTTTGTTTAGGTTTTTCATCTAGTCACTGTAGAGTTAGTAAAAGGGAAGTGGGGAAAAACGACAGCAAAAGTGGGTGGGGGTGACACTGACCAAAACTTGACCAAACTTGCTCAGCTGGGAGGGAAGATCCCCAACCAAATATTCTACTTTTGTTTCCTCTGTTGACTCTCATGGGAGGATATATGCAGCAAGTGTCTGCTTTACATGCAGTACATGAAGTCTAACACAAGACATTGTGCCGATACAAGGATAATTGTGACAGAGTGGTATTATTTTAGCGATTAAGTGTAGTTTTACTTAGACAGGGATAAGGTAAGTACTACATTTTTTTAAATTGTATAGTAATGATTCAGTGTTTGGAAATATGTCAGTTTTTATTTGGAGAATATTCACCTTTTTGTGTTGATAATATAAACATGGTTGGCCAATTAAATATGCTATCAAACATCTTTTACAATAGCATGCGTATTGAGTTGTGTTTTGTTTGTTTTTGTTTTTTTTGCTACCAATTATGAGGGGTAAAATTGATAAGCTAAAACTATTTTTTGCAAAGAATAAGACCATTCTAATGCCAGTGATCATGCAGGCATCGTGGTGCTATTTATTTGGAAACCTGAGTAAAACTACAGTTAAGTCGGTTTCTTCTTCCTGAATTTGCACAGCATAGCAGCATATCATGCACTGTCCTGTTTTTTTTTTTTTTTTGTTTCAGTGACCCCAACCTGTAGATCCAACTTTTGCATTTATTTTTTTAAATAAATTTTTCTCTTGGAATGGATGAAAAAAATCCAAAGATGGCATACATGTGTGATCTCCTTTCAAGAAGCATCCTATTCTTCTATGTGATGCCTAAAGCCTCCTCTTTCCACCAAGGTGTTGGATCCTGTAGCCAGTCATGGCGCCTGGGGATGTGGTGCCGGACCATGCCAAGCAGCCCAAGCCCAAGGAGAAGCGGCTCACCAACAAGTCGTCAAAAGTAGACTGTGAGTCGGACGGCTCCTTCCTCTTCGAGGCCCACGAGGCTTGGAAGGACTTTCATAACTCGCTAAGACACTTCTACGAAGTCGGAGAGCTCTGTGACGTGACGCTGAAGGTGAGTTTAATAAGCGGGAAAGAACCTAGTGGTTTTATCTGCGTGGGCAACTGTAGCGGTTTACTCTACCCTTGTGTGTCTGTGTGTGTAGGTGGGCAACAGGCTGATACCATGTCACAAGCTGGTGTTGGCCTGCGTAATCCCATACTTCAGGTGGGAACACCTCAACTCAATTTGGGCTTTTCTAGACAATTCTCCAGCCAATGTCAATGGTCTGCTTTTCTATCAGGGCCATGTTTCTGTCTGAAATGACCGAAGCCAAGCAGAAGCTCATTGAGATCAAGGACTTTGATGGAGATGCCATACAGGATCTAGTCCATTTTGCATACTCCTCCAAGCTAACGCTGACCGTAGACAACGTCCAGCCTCTGCTTTACGCCGCCTGCATCCTCCAGGTAAGTGATGCAGGTGTGTAGTCCTCACACGGAGTCACCTCGTCGCCGCCTTTGGATCTGTCCAGGTGGAGCTGGTAGCCAGAGCGTGCTGCGAGTACATGAAGGCCCACTTCCACCCCACCAACTGCTTGGCCGTGCGCACCTTTGCAGAGAGCCACAACCGTGTGGACCTGATGGACATGGCCGACCGCTACGCCTGTGAGCACTTCACAGAGGTCGTGGAGTGTGAGGACTTCACCTGCGTGTCTCCACAGCACCTGCGAACACTGCTGTCATCCAGCGAGCTTAATATCCACTCTGAAACACAAGTGTACAAAGCAGCGGTGAAATGGCTCAAAGCAAATCCGCAGCACCACCAGGTCTGGCTGGACCAGATCTTTTCTCAGGTTAGCCCACTCGGTGTACCTCACTGTACCTTGTAGCTGCTTCTCATTTGATTTACAGTGAAAAATGCTATCATAAAATCATAACAAGTTGTTTTACAAGTTGTAATAGATTTTAAGTAGTTAATGTTATTTCCATTATTTTTACTTGGCAGATGCAGGAACATACAGTAGTTCAACATAAGTTGTTATTTTTTTGCCATACTTTCCTGTTGCTAGGTAGATTTGATTGCGCTCAATAACTGGCCATAAAACAATGAAAACATTTGAGCTATTGTAATATATTCCTGACGTATTACCTATTTTGTATTAAATACCCCACCCCAAGCGATATTTTTGACCTTTCACATAGCATTAAAATGTTATGTGTGAGCTACTGTCAGGGCTTTGGTTGGCTAAGGGCATGTGAAATGAGTGTTGTATAGGTATTTTTACTACAATGACTCTCATTACCACCATTTTATTGCGTCTGCTCTCCAGGTGCGCCTCCCCCTGCTCCCTGTAGACTTCCTGACCGGAACAGTGGCCAAGGACGAGATGATCAAAGGTAACCTGAGCTGCCGTGACCTGATGGACGAGGCCAGGAACTACCACTTGCACCTCAGCAACAAAGCCGTGCCGGACTTTGAATACTCCGCCCGCACCGTACCACGAAAACACACCGCAGGTTGTACACGGACTGCTTTGACTTTGCTTAAGCAGCATCGACTCTTCTAACTTCTTTTTTTTCACAACTATTTCTTCAGGGGTTCTGTTCTGCGTGGGTGGCCGTGGGGGTTCTGGCGACCCATTTCGCAGCATTGAGTGCTATTCCATCAGTAAGAATAGCTGGTTCCTGGGCCCTGAGATGAACAGCAGACGGCGGCATGTTGGCGTCATTTCTGTAGGAGGTAAGGGCGAGACATCCAATTCAGGAAAAATAGTACTTGAATTTTGCATAAAGTATTTCAAGTGTGTATAACACACACAGTTCATACATACATATAAATATACATATATACATTGTTGTTAAACATCTTTTTTTTTAATTGTTTAGGAAAAGTTTATGCCGTGGGGGGCCATGACGGTAACGAGCACCTTGGCAACATGGAGGTGTTTGACCCGCTCACCAACAAGTGGATGATGAAAGCCTCCATGAACACCAAGCGGTATTATATGTTTATACTGTATATACACATATAGTGTATATATTATACAGCAGACCCTCGCATAGTTGCAGTTCAGCATATGCGGCCCCACAAATCTGCTGATTTTTTATCATTTTTTTAAATTTATGGTTAAAAAAAGGCGGCACGGCTGTCTTGTGGTTAGTGCGCAGACCTCACAGCTAGGAGACCAGGGTTCAATTCCACCCTCGGCCATCTCAGTTTGCATGTTCTCCCCGTGCATGCGTGGGTTTTCTCCGGGTACTCCGGTTTCCTCCCACATTCCAAAAACATGCTAGGTTAATTGGCAACTCTAAATTGTCCATAGGTATGAATGTGAATGGTTGTTTGTCTATATGTGCCCTGTGATTGGCTGGCGACCAGTCCAGGGTGTACCCCGCCTCTCGCCTGAAGACAGCTGGGATAGGCTCCAGCACCCCCACGACCTTCGTGAGTTAGAAAATGAATGAATGGTTACAATTTTTTTTATTTATGGTTAAAAAAATAGCGTGCCATTTATGTATCTAAACTCCATAATTAGTTTATTGGTGAAAAACAAACACTATTTGCCCTGCCCTGGTAAAGCTTGACTTGCACAGAAGGTAGTCCAAGGAAATGTCAATTTGCTTGACATGACAAACCAACAGGTTAGTCATCCAAATGCCTTCCTCACTCACGGTGCAACCAGAAATAGCACATGCAGAACCCACAATGTACTTGTTCCACACAGACTGTGCAGGTGTGGAAATAGAAACACTACACACTATTACACATGCAAAACAACACTATTTTATGAGTATACAAATGTGTATAAAATAACATTGGTTTGCGTGTACCATATATTAATGTGTAAGGTTTATTTTGATACCTAAATAGTCCATGTAGTTTAGTTACATTGTGTGTTCCACTTGTGCTTCCTGCTAGTTTGCTTTTGGCCCACGCTATTATGAGATAATAGCTTATTTTGTCATTTGCTGCCCTCTGGTGGTTTGTAGTTCAACATAACTGTTGCATCTAGGAGGGGTATCGCCCTGGCAGCGCTCGGTGGGCCCATTTACGCCATTGGCGGTCTGGACGACAACTCGTGCTTCAACGACGTGGAGCGATACGACATCGAGAGCGACTGCTGGAGCGCTGTGGCCCCGATGAACACGCCCAGAGGAGGGGTGGGCTCTGTGGCGCTGGGGGTAAGAAACGGCATTCGACGCACACCCACACACCACATCCATGACCGTTGTGCACCGTCCTCCTCCTGTCAGAGCTACGTCTACGCGGTGGGAGGCAACGACGGAATGGCGTCACTCTCGAGTGTGGAGCGCTTTGACCCGCACCTCAACAAGTGGACAGAGGTCAACGAGATGGGTCAGCGGCGGGCCGGGAACGGAGTCAGCAAACTGAACGGCTGCCTCTACGTTGTCGGTAAATGACTTACAGCATTGCTATGTTTTTGTTGATGGCTTGATGAAGGTGTCATTCACCCACTTATCCACTAAGAGGCGCAACACTGCACTCTTTTGACCGTACTATAATCTATTCCAGGGTCAAAATGTGGTCATATCCCATTTCCTCCCTCCAGGTGGTTTTGACGACAACTCGCCACTTAGCTCCGTGGAGCGCTTTGACCCTCGAGTGCACCGCTGGGAGTACGTGTCGGAGCTGACCACCCCGCGGGGAGGTGTGGGCGTCGCCACAGTGATGGGCAGAGTGTTCGCGGTGGGCGGACACAACGGCAACATCTACCTGAACACGGTGGAGGCCTTTGAGCCTCGAATGAACAGGTGAGCACCGCCGCCCTTTTTCACGAGTTTGGTTTGTTTGCTTTGGTCTCACCTGCACGCCTGCTTTGCCAGGTGGGAGCTGGTGGGATCCGTGTACCACTGCCGAGCCGGAGCGGGCGTGGCCGTGTGCTCGTCGCACGTGAGCCAGATCAGGGATGTAGGTCAAGGCTCTAGCAACGTGGTCAACTGTATGTGATTACTCACTATTTACTATCTTCAGCTGCACACGAGGCGCTACACCAGGTCAGGCTCACATGACGCCCTTGTGACTGAGGGCAGCGAACGCCACGCCATTTTATTTAGTCCAATGTATACTGTATACACACAGATATACACGTGTGTAC